>NC_139344.1:113028270-113223270 GCF_055883805.1 Amblyomma maculatum
TGTAGGTCCATGATCGCTCCGAGTGTCGGCTACTTCCAAAACAACTGTGCAAACTACCAAACCTAAAGGCGTTTCAACACTTTTTACCAGTTCTAAAATCTAACCCTGTTCTAGAACCTGGTCCACATCAGAAGAAAAGCCAAGCACTCACCCACACATGCGATCGATGTTCCGAGCTGCTCTCTTGTTGGCCGATTGTTGCTCCCGCTTGTTGCTTGAGATGCCACCTCCGATCACCAGATGTTGTGGCTTGTAGATTCTGATCCACCTCCAATTACCAGATGTTGTGGCTTGTAGATTCAGATCCCAACGCTGGTCACCAGTTGTCGTGATGCTGAGACTAAGTCGACCCGGCCTTCACTTGGTAGCGTGCAGAGACTCCGGGTTGATGAAGGATTGAATCTTCGAAGTTTGTAATATATATATACAAGCAGGTTTAATGGCACTTTGAGAAAACTTATTTACATGAAAAAAGGGTATATCAGCAAAATGGCAAGCGTTAGGTGCTCATAGCGATAAGCGTCTGGACGAGCCGTTTACCCAGGGCTCAGAGCGTCATTTCGTGCTCTGCAACGTCCTTAAATCCCCTATGTCCTGCCCCTCTCTGAAGATGCTGACCAATCAGTTCCAGGACACACCCCTCAGATATCGGCAACCAATCGAACAATCAGCACTGATGGCCTGATGCACTGACTGGTCCAGTATTGTTTCATCGGGCGTGGTCACTTGTTGTCGGGTAGAGCTTGGGAACGTCGAGGAGGTAAATTTCGATTCTTCTGCAAAGATCCGCTATGTTGGTTCCGGCAAGTGGATTTCCTTCTCAGAAACCCAAGCGTACGTGCGCGCCACGAATACTGCTCCCAGCATTGTCCCTTTCCGGCAATTGCAACTGTTTCCTGCATTCACGGGAAATCCTCTAATGGCCGTAATCCTCATGCTCCTTTCTTCTCCTGTACGTCAGCGGACGTGTCACTCCGATCGTCTCCTTTGGACAATAGGCATTCCTCACTTGACAATAGCGCCTCTCGACCGGAAGGGTAAACAGTTGAACATAAGCACTTCCGGCTTTTTTACACAGGGCGACGTTTCTTTGTATTTTTCTTGACGTTCCCTTGACAGGGCCAACATGGCAGTTGAAGGGTCACGACAAACCAAAGCATGCTCACACAAAAAGATTCATGGGAACAGGCTCACTTAGAGCCCTTGCACAAACAGCACATATCAATACCATGCCCACAGGCGCGCAAGCGCGGACCATGCACGGTCACAACAATACCAGGAGCTCCGCCATCGAACCCCACCGGACAGAGAGAAGAGATATTCAGCAATACACCATGGATCGCATCATGAGGAAGTGCGTGATTCAACGAGATTTTCCGTCCCGGCGCTGCCATGGGGCAAGCAATCTACTAAAATTGACCGAATTGACTATTCTTGACCTAAAGCTTATTCACGCCAGACTGAAAAGCTGCAACGAGGCTCTGCGCGTTCTGAATGAGAAAATGCAAGCTTTCAAAGTCGACGTTAGTGCAGAAAACGGTACAGCTGTACAGGAGTACGAGGAGATTGCCAGTAAGAACGATGATGCTCCTCAGCCGGCACATCGAGGGCCTTCAAGCGTCTGCTCCCGTTTCTAACAGCCGCCATTTTACGAAGCCAGCAGATGAGCTCCCTGCAGCAGCTACATCGTCTACGAACGCAGCTTTACCGGAAATTTTCGCCATACCACCTTTCAACTTAACCAATTCTAATATTAAGCTTAGAGAGGATTTGGTGGTTCAACTTAACCACCAATTCTGATATTTAGCATAAAGAGAGGGCTCTGCCGGGGTGGTACAGTGGTAAGACGCTCGACTACTGTCCGGAGCTCCCGGGTTCGAACCCGACCACGGCGGCTGCGTTTCGGGAGGCGAAACGAAGTGGCGTCCGTGTGCTGTGCGATGTCAGCACACGTTAAAGATCCCCAGGTGGTCGAAATTACTCCGTAGCCCTCCACTACGGCTCCCCTTTCTCTCTTTCCACTTTCACGCCCACCTTCATCCCTTCCCTTACGGCGCGGTTCAGGTGTTCACAGAGCAAGTGTGACAGATACTGCGCCTTTCCTTTCCTGTAAACCAATTATTATTATTATTATTATTATTATTATTATTATTATTATTATTATTATTATTATTATTATTATTATTATTATTATTATTATTATTATTATTATTATTATTATTATTATTAATATTATCATTATTATTATTATTATTATGAAAGAGAGGCAAGTCGTAAGTGCCACCGTTTTCTAGCCGATGCCCGATTTCCATTTGTTCGAGTGAACCTCAAAGGAGCACAGCTAGTACGAGGCATCGAAGAAATTCATTGATCAGAGTGATTTTGTGTGGTCTAAGTGCGGTGTCAGCATTCACAGAGGAGCGGCTACCATGCACTGGGAAACACCTTTGGGCCAGACGTATTGCAATCACGAACCTACTCAGATGGGGCTCTCCGACAGCAAAGAAAGCATTGAACCAGTTACACGCAATAAACGGCGGGCACACGCTTCTGCCCTATGTACAAACGTGATTGTTTTCAGACCGCCATCGGAAGAAGACTTTGAAAGAGCACAACATCTTGATCCTGTACCTGATGACAATCTTGGAGCGAGAATTCAAAAGAATCCAGAAGCAAACAATAGAGAAAGACGGAAGTGCATTCAATGACTCTGTGCAAGAGAAAGAAAGCCAACATCAGAGAGCCTATTTTGAAGAACTCGCAAGTGGAACTTCCGAAAATAATGTGCGGAAGAAAGACGCCTCGAGAATGATTCTAGCAGACAGGTCAACTTTTGTAGAGTTTACGAAAGCGGCCGAGGTGGCAAACGAAAATCTAGTCTCCAGTGTTATTGCACAAGTGAAAGAACGAGGTCGGGCAATGCGACAAGCACTTAGGCAGTGCGCAAGAGGAAGAAAGGCAACGAATCATCGAACAGCCTGATAAAGTGGCGGCAAGGGTTTCACAGGCACAGAAAGAAAGCTATGCCAGTGCGCAGAAAAAGAACACGGGGGGAACCCAGAGTGCTTTGTCTGTGTTGTGTTATGACAGAGTGTGTGTGTGAGTTTGGCAGCGCTGACGTCAAGGGTGTCGATCAAAACGTCGAGCTGCAACTGTGTATTTCCAGTTCTGCGCACTGTTGCTGATGCGCCACCGTTTTTATCTTTGCACAGAGAGCTCTACACGGGGAGTCACCAAGAAAAAGACAGAGCACGCGTGAATCTGTCAAAGTGAGCCTCAAGTCAAAGGTCCAGCTTAACCAGATGAAACTGTCAGTGCTTTGGGCATCGAGAATTTCGCTCTTCCTCATTGGAGGGTCAAATTCTAAAGTTAAAGCTCAGTGACTTTGGTCATCTGATGAGAAGAGAGGAGTCGCTGGAGAAAGATTTGATGTTGGGAAAGGTTGAGGGTCGCCGGGGAAGGGGTAGGCAGCGAACGCGATCGTTAGATGGCATCCTCGAGGTACTGCAGATGAAGTTATGTGATGTTAGGAAGATAGTAAGAGACCGGAAAGCGTGGCGTGACATGGTCCATAGGGTCACGAAGAGTCGGACACGACTGAACTGAACTGAGAAAACGCGGAGCAGCCGAGTAAACGTTTTTCCCCAAAGTAGCATTTGACCTGGAAGTAGTGCAAGTGGTGTCAAAGCCGGCGCCTGGAGAGGTGATGCTCTGGTCGTCGCCCAACAGAACATCGAGCAGCATTAAGGGGGACCCATGGCTACGGTGATGCTCAAGCAGTTCAACGATAAATCTAATATCTCGAACAATTAGAATCACCAAGGGGACCACGACGCAAAACTGAAGAAGACGCTGGACGAGCACAATGATCTTCCGGTATATGCAGCTCTTACGACAGCATCTTGAACCCCATCTATCAGTCGCATCATCACATCAGTCTCATAGTGGTCATCAGTGGCCATTGGGGTGACACCGCTCAGGCTTCGGGCTACCTTTCACCTAAGGGCGCGGAGCGCATTGCAGATTCAGGCAAGAATCTGCAAACAGAATGACAGGAAGAAGGAAGAGGAGGATTGGGATTGGGGGGCGCGCGGGAGAGACTAAGTCCCAGGTTCGGACAGGCAGGAGGGTACCAGCAAACAAAAAGCCCTAAAATTGAGAAACATTTGAATGATTTATGATTTTTCAGAACTATATCCCACTTTGAAAGTTGGCAAAGAAGTGAGCCTTCCAAACCTGAAGTTCTATAAATTTTCTGTTCAATGAAAAGGAACAGTATTATAGCTGCTTGGATCATTTTATGGTTTAGATCGTGTGTTGTTTTGTTCACCTTAAGTAGCTGGAGTACTTTACTGCGCTCTGCAAATAATGTTTAAAAAGCCAGTTGCTAGTGGATTTCTGCTTCCCTGTGCTTTTTTGCTGTTTTTATCTCTTGGACGTTGGAAAAATATTCAATTGGTAAATGTTTAATAAAGCTGTCACCTTTTCAAAGCCCTCTGTTAAGAAGGATGCCTAAGCTCACGTTGCATGACGTAGGCACACATAAAACACTGATACACCTAAAAAAAGTGGCCCAGTGTGAGTAGACAGTTTGACCCCGCCTTCAAGGAATTTTCTAGATTTCTTAGAGAGATAGCAGGGCGCCCCATGTAGGAATTACCCGATATTTTCACGGGAGCTGTCTGGCGCTCAACAAATGCAATGTGACTCCTGAATGAAAATAATTTCACTCTAACAATGGGAGTAATGCTAAACCCCTTAGGAGTTGCCACCTGACCACCCTGAAGGAGGCAACGCGACAACTTTCTACGGATTCGTACTGACGCCTTTCCTGCGAGTGGAGGGTCGTTATGGTTTTTGCTCGGAGGGAGTCACTGGGTACCCACGATAGGCATCATATATGTGGCATATTTTTACCTCCCCAAAAGGCATCCCCTGTTACCTTCTTTTGTCTTAGAGTGGACGCACGCCAGCACATGCCAGTTCGGCAACAATAGAGTGATTCCGCTTCGTTTAGGGGAAATGCATTAATGACAGCAAAAGCGGAGTGTCTGACGAAGACCTAACATAATCTGACTTCAGCTGCAGTGACGTCTCGTGCAATGATCAGCATGGAACTTGCAAGTAGTGGTATCCCAGGTACCCACGGTGAACTTCCGTTTTATTACAATAAAGTTTATTCTTCCTTCCTCTCCTCCAAAGTGAGCACACTTTCAATTTCAGCCCTCTTCTGAGTGGTTCAGCGTACTCGCTGTGTGTTCTCGGTGTTTTATTTCTGTTCACTAGGGTTCCAACAACTTATAGCAGTGAACAATTGCCGCCGACGCGACGCAGTTAGTCGCGGTGAAAACTGGAGTGAGTTTTCACCGCGACTTGAGCCCGGCGTGTACGTGAATGACGAGGAGAGGGGAGGGGGCGTGGTGCTGACTAGGGCAAAACATGTGGGGTTTTAAAAATGGCTTGAACCTAGTGATAGAGCGAAAGTTGTGAGCGCTGTAGTGATAACCCCAGTGACATCATCTTTTCAATCCGCGTTTTTTAAAATAATTTTTCTTTGAGTGATAGTTTTGTGGAGAGGAAGGCCTTATAGTTCTGGGTAGACACCACGGAATGATGGACACACCTACACCTATTCAGGTCAAGGTCACGTTTTCATATTTTTTTTCTTGTAAACTGATTTATCATCATCATCAGCCGGACTATACCCGCTGCAAGGTGAAAGCCTTCCCCATTTGCCTCCAATTAACCCGGGCCTGTGCTAGCTGAATCCACTTGACCCCTGCGAATTTCTTAATGTCATCCACCCACCCAATTTTTCCCCGCCCCCTGCCACACTTGGAATCCAATTGTTACTCTCCTTGGAATCCCTTGGAATCCAATTGTTACTGTTAGAGACCATCGCTAATCCTCTCTTCGAACTACATGTCCTGCCCAGGCCCATTTCTTCTTAATTTCGATTAGAATGTCAGTAACTTGAGTTATTTCTCTGACCCACTCTGACCCACTCTGCATGCTTCCTATCTCTTAACGTCACATCTACCATTTTCCGTTCCATGGCCCTCTGCGTTGTCCTCAACTTAAGTAGATCCCTTTTCGTTAACCTCCTTGCTTCAGTCCCATTGGTCAGTACGGGTAGGATGCAACTGTTATACACTTTCCTCTGGAGTGATTCCGGTAAGCTGCAAGTCATGATACTTGGGTACCTTCTAAATGCGCTCCATCCCAATCTTATACTCCTAGTTATTTCCATCTCGTGGTCGGGATTAATTAATATATAAAGAAAGCATTGGTTGAGGGCGACCGAGCGTTACATCGAACGCAACCAGCGTTTCGTTGATCGCATGAAAGTTCACTGGCCTTCCAGGGAGAATCCACTTTCATGTCCTGCGCATGCGATGCCGGCAGACACTTTCTTGCTCCACTCGGTCAGCTGTCTCCGGCGGCGCGCGCAGGCGCAGTTCGAAAACTACCCTTCTAATCCTCTCCTCTCCGCGCAGCGCGAGCATCTGACGGGATGCCGCTACCATCCTCCTCCTCTCTGTAGCAAGCGCGACGGCGGAACACTACTGAATGACGCAGCTGGTCGCCATGGTTACGGCGCATGCGCAGTAGCGGCTCCGGCTCCGCAAGGCGACCTTGGCTGCACATGACATAGTGAAGTTTCTGCTTCAAACACATGTCTAGCTGTCAGCCATTAACTTCTTTTCTGTTTTTTTTTCTTGCCCGCCCCCCCCCCCCCCCCCCAGTAATTGAAACCATTTATGCATACACCAATAAATACGCATAGACTCACATTTTGAAGGAAATGAAAAACTTATGCTCGCTCGGGAAAACCCTGAGAAGTTGCCCACAGTGAAATTATCTTCATTGGTCTAGTGAGATGCCTGTAAGTCGTGAAGATTTCGCGACTGAAGATGTGCTGAAATATGGGAGGTCTCTGTAGTGGTGTCTCCCTGGCACGGACCATGCTGGGAAGCTGCTTCAAACCATTACTGACGCTCCTTCAAGTTGCAGAATAGGATGATGGCAACCAACACCACAGAAAACAAAAACTTGATTGCCGTTGACGATCTTCGTAATAAAATACGCATTATACCACATTTTTATAATTCATTTTACTGCTGCTTTCTATATTAATACGGATGTTTTTGATGTTATACGTAATGTTGTTTTTTTTAAGAGAATAGTTATTTGTGTTTCGAAGACCATCCATTTATACGTAGTTATTTAACTAAATTTGGTATATGTGTAAAGCGTTTACTACCTCACTCCATAATACAGTGGAATGTTAAGCTAGTTGGTCAGCACAGTCAGTTCAGCTGCTTTTTTCATCATGTATCTCACTCAGTTTACGGAAGCTCCAAACCGATCCACAAATTCATGACATCGCTTCCTTGCGTCTTTTCGGTTATCCAAGCATTTGTCGTTCGAATTTGTTCTGGCGTGAAGTGGTTCTTCCAGTCGCCTACGATAGCTTTACGGACGAAACCCGAACCTTCGTGCTTATCAACATTCCCTTCTGTCACGCTCTGTTTCTCTATCCCGGAGAGAGTTCTGATTGTTGCTTGTGAGAGCTTATTCATGCAGTCCTCGGGTTTCTTTTGATAAACTTCCCTCATTATCTGTACGCTGCACGCATCCAGAATTCCCTGAAGCAACTGTCCGTCTTGCCGCAGAGCCGCGCCATGTTCTTCACCCATGAAGTCGGCGATCTTAAGAAGTAGTCCCTTAGTGTCCGCCTTCAGTTGCTCGTAGGTGATAAACAGAACGTTGACATTTCCTCGGTGCTTGTACCAGGGAATGAGGTGATCGAAATAGTCGCCATAAGAGACCTGCGGTTACGAACGGGAAAGAACAAAGCCGGGTAGATCGTTAACAGCCAGAAAACACCAAGGGACAGGAAATACAAAACAACCCTCCTAGCACTTTGCCATTTTGACCGAATTGTGCCCCATGCACCTGTAAAAGAGATAAAGGGCCCAAAATATCATATTGGTTCTTGTAATTTCGAGTATTTTTTTAGGCACAAAGATGGCTGCAATGTCTTGTAACACTAATTTTACTTTTGCCTTTCTATTCTTTTTCAAGTTATGACCTAACTATGTGCAGGTTGACAAACAGGCAAAGAGAGGTGACACAGACCATCATAGAAAATAGGGGCAAGGGTGGTATGTGCTCGTTCTAAAATAGGACCAAGGTTATCTTGATACCTTTCCAGCGAGGAACATGCCGAGGAATCTCTCGAAAGAGACATCAGCGATCGTCTTCGGCGTAAATCCCTTCAGGAAGTAATAGTGTGAGACTGCACAATCGTATGGATTCCTGGTTACGTAGATGTACTTCGCTTTCTCTGCTGGCTTAAAGACAGCAGGTGGAAGATGCGTCATCATTGGGGAGCACTCCGACGGCTTATCAGCAGCTGGTGCTCCTGTGATATCGATGAAGCGAGTTTTGAGATTGCCGTCGCTGGTACTGGACGCAGGCGTTTTTCGGGACAGTATGCAGGAAACGATGTGCTGCGTCCACATGCTTCCGCACTTGGGATAGGTGACCACGAAGAGGTCTCCGTCCCGTGGCTGGTAGTTAATGGCTGATCGAATGCTCTCCTCGGGGAACATATTATGCAGCCACACGCCACCGATGTCTCTGTACGCGTTCAAGTCCATTGCAGTCTTCTCTTGTTACCCTGGAAAAGAATAAAAGAACATCTCAGATGCGTGCGAAAGGGACACGCTTGTGACTCTGCAAAAATGAGAGAAGCCGCTTGAGTTGTCACAACAGACGGCGGTGTTCTACTTTGTCTCTACCAATTTCACTGGCTTTTGCCTTTTTTTTTTTTTTTACAGTGTTTAAACGTTATCGCGCAGAGCGAATTGCGCTTAGCGCACAGTCTGCTTTTCATCCCTAATGGTTCACTAAAAACCTCTGTAAAATAAATTTTCACTGCATGCCTAGCTTTCAGACAGGTCGATAATAAGGAAAATACCAAACCAGCTTTCAATACCGTAGAATGAAAGCTGACACAGCGAAAAGCCGACATGGTAAAGACTAAATATATCAACTGTTATGCATATTCGAGCAGTACACTCTTTGAAGAACCTATTGTGCTGATACAAAAATCGAGCAGAAAACTGCAATTAGTTCCTCCGGACAGGTTGTCTCACACTAACGTCGTTAAATTACCTGCTCAGGTGGTTTAGTCAAAACAGCCTGCCAGATGCAGTCTTTAATCCGAGACCGCACAGAAATATTGGCTTAAGAGGCTTTTTAAAGACGAGGTCTATTTGCCTTTGAGTCCCCAGAAAAATTATGAGCTGATGCGGGAGTTCAGCTAAATTTGATAATTTAAAATTTATCGTATTTTAATATGCAGTTTTTTTTCCTGGACGGCTGTTGCATCCCTTTTTGAGGACCATATTTTTATCGTATGCGCCGAAGTGATAAATGTTACTCATCTTGTGCTTTAGCAGCGCGTTTACTAATAAAACTTCGCGTAACAATTCAGGTTTCGCGACACAATGTACCTCTACTTATATTTCAGCGTTGCATAAGGCGGACTCCATTTTTAAAACGATGTTGCTTCCTGGAGTACCGAGAAGCTCAGTCTAAAATCAGTTTTAACGAAGTGCGTTAACTGTTTGTAGGAGACAGGCGTTCGCCGACATGATTCGCGTAGAAAAAAAATAAGTAAAGAAGTAAGGAACTTGACCTCCGCGTTATGCTAGTTCAAAATAAGCCTTGCAGCTGATTTCACACTTGCGTCGGTATACCAGGCGTTTCAAGGATGCGTGCCATTAATATTTAAATATAGCCATTTTTAGCTTTGGACGCGGCACAATTGTACCAGTGCAGGCGGACATCAGGAAACACGTCGGAGTTCCGCACCTTGCAGGGGTTAATAAAATCGGCTTTTCTTCGTTTGAAAAACTGGTATGTTTCTGATTGGATATGATGTGAGCTAGATATGAGCAATGGATAAAACTGACTGTTTTATCCATTGCTTCAAACTTGTCATTGACTTTAACCACCCAGCTGTGTTGATCAAGAAGTTAGTCACGGAGGTTTAGTTGAGCAATTATGTAATATAAAATTATTATATTAATATTGAATTATTTATTTTCACAGTGCATTACATCCGTCATAACGCAGAGCTTATACTGCAAATATTTGTGTTGTATTTTGAACTCCATACCTTTAGTGATTCTTGAAAGTATTCGTGTAAACATCCGCTTTATACCAGATATTTCAGGAAAACCCTCAACGAATTTACACATGTGAGGTTTTCGAATAAAAGCAGGGCTTTTTCGATAGAGTTTTATCAGTGTTTGCGGTCACCAGATATATGCAAATTATGTTAACTAGTTAATTATAGTCCTATGATTTTCCTAAGTATCGCAGGTACCGACCTGTTTGAAAAAGAGATTGCAGCTGACCATTAGTCCGCGCCTGTTCTTAGAATTTCGAAAACGGGCTTACCGTCGGCGCTGTTGCTCAAAAAAGTTTGTCCATTTCTCGCATAATTTACAAATCGCGTGCCTGCTGTGACTGCATAACGACATCCTTTAAATCGATTCCCTCCAATGCACGTGTTCTGTCTCGCTGAGCTGCTCGCCACTGCTCACTCCTTCTGCTGAAGCAGGAACAAGAAGTCACGTGACACATGCGGCGTGTAGTGACCTTTATTGATGGGCTTCATTTTGTGCACAACGCAGGATATGCAAAATAGTTCTGCTCTCTATTAAACGCATGACGCTGAAAATGTAAACGCCTGTACAATAGGCCGCGCTGCTCTAAGGAAATTGCTTCAACTGTCAGAAATTAAACATATGCGCAAACAGAAGGCAATTACTTGCACGTAGGAAAGTCCACTTACCGTTTTGATTAATAGACGGGGTCGAGGTGCTAGTACGTAGTTTCGTTAGCACGCGCCGTCTAGTACTCTCTGGTGCAGAGATATATTTTTGAACAAACTAACTATGGCGGGGTTCGTATACGTCTTCCTCTGTGCGGTGGCTCGCGCGTACACGGACTGAGACCCAGCAGCTCGGCGCAGCTGGCAAAGAAAAAACCGCGCGTGCGGAGGCCAACAGCTAAAGCTTCTGCTCCGCATCCGCATCCGCCAGGCCTCGTTAACGCTAGTGACGTACATTATATTCGATAGAATAAAAAGCGTACCATCACCTCTTTTGCTTGCTACGAGCAGTGGAGGCGTTTCCATAAATCAACTATCGTGCATCGAGTGCAGGCTGATGTTGACTGCGGAAGCACCATAAGCGACCATTAAGTTTTGCTTTGAAGGTGTTGTTGTAGGAGACGGACCAAGGCAATGAAGATGCTAAAACAAAATATAACTGAAAATCAGCGACAAGCGGGCTGCTAATGACGATAAGTTCCGGAACGCCGATTGTTTTTTTATACTGTCGGATAAACATCTCACCGCAATACGTGCTACGGTCGGCAGACGGACTGGAGCAGTAAATAAGCTTATCGAACCTCCTCACGTACACACTTCGCCATGACCTCTGATGTACGGTGTTGTACTGGTGCACGCCAGACATTAGCAGTCTGCTGGCGTCATTAACATACAAGGTTTTGTAGAACTTTACCACAGGTAGGCAAAAGTTTGTTGTGCTTTGACCTTGAATTTCACATCGCAATTTCAGGTCACATAAATATGAACACCAATTTGTTTGGTTGGCGTAGATCTTGTACCAATTGGTCTTCCTTGCTTCTTTTATTTTTTCGGTTTCAGTCACTCAGACGTAAGCACGACATCTAGCATTTAAAACATCCTCTAACGCACGACGGAGGGCGCCGTCGGAATCAAGAAGTAACGAATAGGAAGCAATCCCGCATTAAAAAATGCTTAGAAGGATGAACTCTAATGGCTGAATGGATGCATTTTCGTCCACTGAATTCCCAGAAATGTTTGTGCTCCTGTTATGAACATTAACTGAATTCTATATTTAAACATTGTTCATGCTGCATGCAGTAAACGGAATTTAATCAGTTGTTGAAGACACACATCGTGAAATTTTGAATTCAACAACACACAAAACTTTATCCATGACAATATATGGTCGCCTGCAATATTTTCCGCCAGAGGTTCGCATTCCTAGACTCTAAAGCTGTGCATCTTAGCAAGATGTCACGCTTATAGAAACGCATCCTTGTCCTTAAATAAATCATGTGTTTGTCAGAACTTCCGAAACGAAAAAAAGTATATAGACGGTTTAGCTCACTTAATACTGTGCAGCAGTAGGGCGTTTTGACATATTTGTGTTATTGTGTTTACTGTGTCTCAGTTATCGAACTTTTTTTTTTTTTGCATCAGGCGGCCATGTTTCCCGACCGCACATTGTGTGTGCTGCAGCATTAAAGGTTCCGAAAGCACTGCAGAATGTGCAGTGGAGAAATGTGAAAGCCTGAGCGGTGCTGCTGCACGCGGTACATCGCGCGCTGATTGACGAACACAACCAGTGTTTTGTTGAACGTATCAAAGTTCACTGGCGTCCTATAAATGGTATACAGGAAAGAAAAGGCGCAGGATCTTTCACACTTGTTTCTATGGACACCTGAAGTCCTTCGGAAAGGTCAATTCGGCTTCAGACATCGGATTTTTACGACAATGCGGGTAGTGGTGCTGCAGCAGCACTAAAAGTTTGTTTCTGATGCAATATGTTAAGTATTCAGCGTGTATTGATATATATGACATATTACGTATTGTCGTGAACACTTTGGAAGAGAGAATTTTAATAAAATGGATCGAGATAAAATTAAGTTCTCATTACCTTCGCATAGTTTAAAACGCTTAGATTTGAAAATGGAAGTTATGAAGCTCCGTGAAAGTGGCTTCCAGGTGGTTCCAACTAGTAGCCTTAGTAGCCTGTTTTGTTTTTGTTTGTTTGTTAGTTAGTTTGTTTGTGTGCTGAGAACACTACTAGGATTACCCAAGTGGAACATCGAAATTTCGTATGCAGTCGCGCTGATTGGCTAAGCTGTTTCATGCTGTCTCTTCTTGTTAATTATCTATCCAATCGCTCACAGCTTGTTGCATTAGGCAAATATAGAAGTGGCCAGCAGCAGATTACATCCGATGTTCCTCAGGGATCTATATTTGCACCTATTTTGTTTAATTTATATCTCAATGACTTGAGCTCTTTTTGCAAACTGTGCCGTATGTTTCAATATGCTGATGATACGCTCTTAGTTTCTAGGCACAAGGACTATAAGATAGCATTATCTTTTATTCAACATGACAGTGAGTTAGTTATGGAATGGTTCAGCAATTACTTAATATGTGTTAACAATAAAGAGACAATTAGTATTTTTTCACAATTATTTAAAGGGAATTCTTAATGGCGTGTCAATTCGTTTGCACAAACCTAATTGTGTTCATTGCAAGTGTCCGTCAAGTGTCAAGTTCATTGCAAGTGTCCGTGTTCATTGCAAGTGTCCGTGTTCATTGCAAGTGCCTGTGTCAACAGTCAAATACTTAGGAGTATTCTTTGATTCCGACATGTCTTAGAATGCTCATTTGTCTTTTGTATGTTCTCAGCTTCGGAAAGTTGAGTGTTTGCTGTACTCTGTCAAGTCCCTTTGCCCTATGAATGTACGCAGGTAAATAGTATACGCCTTAGCCTACAGTGTGCTACGCTATGGTATTTGCTGCTTTTATTTCAGCTCTGCCTTTTGGCGAAAGAAAGTGAACAGTGTATGGAAATCCGCCCTGAAATCAGTATTACATGGTAGGTCGCGTGATGAACACAGTAACGTTTTCGAACTTTTACGTATGCCCGACTTTTTCATCCATTTTCTGAAATAATAGATTTTAAACACATCTGGACAAATGATTTTTGCACACCTTATGTTCCTGTGAAAGATCTGCGAAGTCATGATAGTTTTCTCATGCCTAGAGTGCGTACGCGCTATGGCGACCGTCTTTAAAACATTATGTTCCCTCGGTTCTTAACCGGTTACCTAAAGAAATATTTTCTGCTAATTCCATAACGATAGTGAAGGATTGTCTTGTGAAATTAAGACGTTAGTTCCAGAACACAGCTTTGTTATTTATGTTTTTTCATGTTTTCTCACCTGGCGTGTGTACATTTTTTCGTTCGCTCTTTTGACTCCATTTTCTTCTCTCGTTTTTTTTTTTTTTGTCGCTTTTTTTGTTGTTTTTACATGTCTGCTCGGTGCATGGCTTATATGCTGTCTACTGCCGGGCACTGCCATTCAAGCCTCCGGAGGCTTTGGCAGGCCTGCATTTGTATTGGAAAAAGGAAATAATAAATTTTATTATTATTATTATTATTATTATTATTATTATTATTATTATTATTATTATTATTATTATTATTATTATTATTATTATTATTATTATTATTATTATTATTATTATTATTATTATTATTATTATTATTATTATTATTATTATCATTATTTATTATTATGATATAAAAATATTCAAGGTAATACATTCCTTTCAAGATTGCTTGTTGTTGCAATCGGACATACCTGCTTTTTTTGATTGGTGTGCGAAGAATCGACTTACCCTCAATTCTTCCAAAACTAGGGTTGTGTCCTTTACTCGTAAAACACATAGCTTTCTCTACCATTATTCTGTGAATTCTGTGCTGTTGGACAGGGTTGATGAAATTAATGACCTTGGTGTACTTTTTGACCGCACCCTCAGCTTCTCCTCTCACACTAAACGCATTGCTCAGAGGGCTATGCGCACTCTCGGATTCGTTTGCATACTTTCGAGAGAGTTCCATACTCCACTTCCGTTCCTAAAACTATACCTGTCCATATGCTTGCCGGTCTTGGAGTATGCGTCGGTTGTTTGGAATGGCACTTGCAAATCGAACTTGGATAAGGTTGATAGAGTACAAAAAAAAATTTTTACGGATATTTCACTATCGCTTTCCTTGCGCAACTTCCCCCTCTCGCTCCACCAGGAGCACCCAAATGAATCTTCCTTCTCTTCACTGCCGTCGTATCAGACTTGATGTCATATTTCTGTACAAACTCCTTCATGGCCACATTATGTGCCCTCAGCTCTTAGAGTACATCCTACTGCGCGTTCCGCGAAAGAGCATGAGGGAATTCAGACCATTTCAGGTTTCTCCTCTTCATTCCCACTCCCCTCTGGACAGGATGCAGTGGTTATTTAACTCTTTTTGTTCTCACCTTGACATCTTCCAAAACTCGCTCTGTTCATTTACATTGGATGTTCGTAGCGTTGTATCCTAAACAGTACTTTATCACATATAACTCCCACTTTCTAGCCTTAATATTGTATTTACATCACTTTTTGCTTTTTCTCCTGTTCAATGCTGTCTGTATCTTGCACTGCTTTTTATCCCGTCTCTTACTTATATTTCAACTTTAAACTTTATATTCGAATCTTACTGTCCCTGGTTCAATTTTACTTCTTTATTGTATTATTCTGTATTTCTAGCCTGTGTTTTAAGTACCATGCACTTGTTGTGCCTGGAATGGTTGTTTATTTTATGTATATTTCTATATTACTATAATCAATGTCAGTTATTTGTTGTTGTTTTTTTTCTCTTCTATCTACCGTTCTTTTTTTTTTTTCTTTCTTTCCTGGTGTGCTCAAAAATTCTCTCACTGTGTGTATAAGTGATGCTACTCATTGATTCCTTACTTTCCGTGATACTTTTCGTCTCAGTTTCATTTCATGTATTATTTATTTATTTTCTTTCGTGTTCTCTCTGTGTGTGTAAACATATTTGTGCTTTTTCATTTTTGTTTCTTTTTTTTATTTGTGCTGCAGCACAAAGACCACATGGTTGTTCCTGCGCACATTAAATAAAGATTGATTATTATTATTATTATTATTATTATTATTATTATTATTATTATTATTATTATTATTATTATTATTATTATTATTATTATTATTATTATTATTATTATTATTATTATTATTATTATTATTATTATTATTATTATTATTATTATTATTATTATTATTATTATGTGCCGACTGTGCGAAACGTGTTCACACGAAGTGCGTCACCTGGGCGGATGACGAGCTGCAACTTCTGAAGTCCGGCTCTCGGCCATTCTTGTGTAATTTGTGTGCGTCGTCGTCGTCTGACGGTGTTAGTCTTAGCGACGGTGGTGCTAGAGTCCCTGGTGCCCCGCTCCTGCCCAGCCACCCGACCGGTTTTCCCCCTTCAGCCGCGACCGGCGAACATGGCGGTGAGTTTGCCTCGCTACGGGCTCTCCTCCTCGACGCGCTTGAGGGAATCTCTTTTCTGAGCGATGAGGTTGCCCAGCTACGGGAAGAGAACGAGCGCATTCGTGTAGAGAACTCGCGGGCTTTCGTACAACAAGCCGAGGTTATCGCCTCTTTACGTGCCGATGTTCGCGGCCTACGCCAGGAGCTTGTGCGGTGCGCTGCTTCGCAGTGTGAGCGTCCTCTCGTCGAGCGTCCTCTCGTTGTCTCCGTGGGCAATCCTACCCGTGAGGAGCAGCCATCTGTGGACTACTCCGCCGCTCCTCATCGAGGGATGACTCCTGGAGATATTCCCTGTTCATCTTCTGCCTCTGCTCCTCGCCGTGCGGTTGACTTACCCAGTGAGATGAAGAAGCACCGAAGTCGAGCCATTACTGGCGCATCGAGCTCATCTGTCCTGAACGTTGCCATTTACCAAAAGAAGCGTCCGAAGACTATTTTCGTCTCTAAACTCAGTCCCGATACTACATCGGTAGACCTTACCAACCATCTAAAATCAGTGAATATTACTCCCATTTCCTGCCGGCAGCTGAAAACAAGGTACGACTCCTACTCGTCCTTCCATATTGAAGTTGATGAAGAATCCTACAGTAAGCTTGTTGAGCCTTCGATGTGGCCGATGGGTTGCATATACAAGGACTTTCGTGGGAAGCTTTACGACGATATGCTTCATCCCTCTGAACTGACGCAAAATTGCAGTGGCCCCTAATTTGGATATCTATTATCAAAACGCCCGAGGTCTTCGGACTAAGGGATCAGAATTTTTTTCTAGCGTCTTGTCCTCTTGTTATACCGCTGTTGTGGTTACCGAAACCTGGCTGTCAAGTGATATTCCTTCCAATGATTTCTTTCCAAATAATTACTCTGTTTTTCGTAGCGACCGCCCTGAAACAGGTCCCAAATCAAGAGGAGGTGGAGTGCTCATTGCTATTGACAGTTTTGTGAAGTGTGTTCGACGTTCCGATCTGGAAACTGTTGAAGAATGTGTGTGGCTCGAGCTCACTTTAAATCGACATGAAAAACTTTTACTTGCAGCTTTCTACATTCCTCCGAATCTACCTCCTTCAGCCTATGATGATGTTCTGCTCTCAATCGAACATGTTATAACCCGTCATAGCAAACACAAACTTCTTATTTTAGGTGATTTTAATACTCCTGGTATCAATTGGAACTCACTTATTTCTTCTCACAACAATCATTACATATTAAGTAAGTGTAACTCTCTACTTGATTTCATAGCCTTTAACTCTTTGCAGCAACACAATTTCATTGAAAACTGTTGCGGTAATATTCTTGACATCTGTCTATCGAATTTTGAAAGTGTTCGAGTCTCGAGTTCGGACATACCGCTGACTCGCTGTGACAAATTTCACCCTCCGCTTCTAGTTACTACTGCTGTCTCTGCCTCACCTTCTACTAACTCAGATCGGGTGGGGAATTCGCCCCGTTTCGCGTATGCACGTGGTGATTATGTCGGTCTTTTCAATTTCTTCTCTTCCGTCGACTGGTCCCTTTTAAATGACATTAATGATTCAGATGGACAAGTCAGTCGCTTTACAGAAATAGTTCTTGATGGTATGCGTCGGTACATACCTTTGCATACTCCTACGCGTAGGAAGTTCCCTTCCTGGTTTTCAAGGGAACTAATAACGGCGTTAAAGCTCAAGGAACGGGCCCATCGTAAAGCGAAACGCCCTGGGTTTCACAATTGGGCAGATGAGTTTCGCCGTGTGCGTTCTCTTTGCAAACGCTTATACAAGCGGGACTACGACTCCTATCTTGAGTCTTTAGAGAGGTATGCCTCAAATCGTCCTAGTCAGTTCTGGCGTTACGTTCGCAAGCGTTCCATTAAATCAGATTTAAGTATCAGCTTAGTTGACTCTCAGGGTTCGGAAATTCGGGATGTTGCCGACAGTTTTGCACAACATTTTTCCTCCGTTTACAAACATCCACATTGTGATTCCGTTTGCCTCCCATCTGGTGCACTATCTAATTCCATTCTCTTTGACGAGGAGTTGATAACTGAGAGTCTTAAGCGTCTGAGACCATCTTTGTCTCCTGGACCTGATGGCATTCCAGCTGCCATAATAAAAGCCTTCAGTTATATCTTCGTACCAGTATTGACTGCCATATTTAATAACTGTTTAAAAAATGCTGCCTTTCCTCGCGTGTGGAAAATGGCACGCGTGTTTCCTGTCTTCAAGTCTGGAAACAAAACTGATGTTTCCAATTATCGTCCGATTTCTCTTCTATGTGCAACCTCTAAGCTTTTCGAATTAGCTTTGCACAGCGTACTTTCCTTCCATCTCAAACATATCATAGTACCGAATCAACATGGCTTCATGTCGGGTCGCTCTACTTCCACCAACCTAGTCACGTTTATGACGTATGCCTCTGCAGCAGTCCTTCAGAGGGGTCAGGTTGACACTGTGTACTGTGATATGAGCAAAGCTTTCGACGTTGTTACTCACTCACTACTTCTTGAAAAACTTCTACTCTCTGGCGTTGAAGTCTCTCTCGTAGCCCTCCTACGCAACTATCTCCTTGATCGCTTCTGCTTTGTCAGTGTCAATGGACAGACTTCTTTCGTTTACCCTGCAACAAGTGGAGTTCCTCAAGGTTCAGTACTAGGCCCGCTTCTCTTCTCCGTTTTTATTAATGATGTTTCCTCGGCGATAAAGAACTCCTCGTTTCTTCTTTATGCTGATGATATAAAAATATTCAAGGTAATACATTCTTTTCAAGATTGCGTGTTGCTGCAATCGGACATATCTGCTTTTTCTGATTGGTGTGCGATGAATCGACTTACCCTCAATTCTTCCAAAACTAGGGTTGTGTCCTTTACTCGTAAAACACATAGCTTTCTCTACCATTATTCTGTCAATTCTGTGCTGTTGGATAGGGTTGATGAAATTAATGACCTTGGTGTACTTTTTGACCGCACCCTCAGCTTCTCCTCTCACACTAAACGCATTGCTCAGCGGGCTATGCGCACACTCGGATTCGTTTGCAGACTTTCGAGAGAGTTCCATACTCCACTTCCGTTCCTAAAACTCTACCTGTCCATATGCCTCCCGGTCTTGGAGTATGCGTCGGTTGTTTGGAATGGCACTTGCAAATCGAACTTGGACAAGGTTGACAGAGTACAAAAAAAATTTTTACGGATATTTCATTATCGCTTTCCTTTTGCAACTTCCCCCTCTCGCTCCACCAGGAGCGCCCAACTGAATCTTCCTTCCCTTCACTGCCGTCGTATCAGACTTGATATCATATTTCTGTACAAACTCCTTCATGGCCACATTATGTGCCCTCAGCTCTTAGAGTACATCCTACTGCGCGTTCCGCGAAAGAGCATGAGGGAATTCAGACCATTTCAGGTTTCTCCTCTTCATTCCCACTCCCCTCTGGACAGGATGCAGTGGTTATTTAACTCTTTTTGTCCTCACCTTGACATCTTCCAAAACTCGCTCTGTTCATTTACATTGGATGTTCGTAGCGTTGTATTCTAAATAGTACTTTATCACATATAACTCCCACTTTCTAGCCTTAAATTGTATTTACTTCACTTTTTGCTTTTTCTCCTGTTCAATGCTGTCTGTATCTTGAACTACTTTTTATCCGTTTCTTGCTTATATTTCAACTTTAAACTTTATATTCGAATCTTACTGTCCCTTGTTCAATTTTACTTCTTTATTGTATTATTCTGTATTTCTAGCCTGTGTTTTAAGTACCATGCACTTGTTGCGCCTGGAATGGTTGTTTATTTTATGTATATTTCTATATTACTATAATCAATGTCAGTCATCTGTTTTTTTTTTTTCCTCTTCTACCTACCGTTCTTTTTTTTTCTTTATTTCCTGGTGTGCTAAAAAATTTTCTCACTGTGTATATAAGTGATGATACTCATTGTTTGCTTAATTTCCGTGATACTTTTCGTCTCAGTTTCATTTCATGTATTATTTATTTCTTTTTTTTGTGTTCTCTCTGTGTGTGTAAACATGTTTGTGCTTTTTCATTTTTTTTTGTGCTGCAGCACAAAGACCACATGGTTGTTCCTGCGCACATTAAATAAAGATTGATTGATTGATTGATTGATTATTATTATTATTATTAATATTATTATTATTATTATTATTATTATTATTATTATTATTATTATTATTATTATTATTATTATTATTATTATTATTATTATTATTATTATTATTATTATTATTATTATTATTATTATTATTATTATTATTATTATTCGTATGCGAAACGCCCTCGGTTTCGCAATTGGGCAGATGAGTTTCGCCGCTTCCGTTCTCTTTGCAAACGCTAATACAAGCGGAACTACGACTCCTATCTTGAGTCTTTAGAGATTAGTGCCTCAAATCGTCCTAGTCAGTTCTGGCGTTACGTTCGCAAGCGTTCCATTAAATCAGATTTGAGTATCAGCTTAGTTGACTCTCAGGTGTCGGAAATTCATGATGTTGCCGATAGTTTTGCCCAACATTTTTCCTCCGTTTACAGACATCCACATTGTGATTCCGTTTGCCTCCCATCTGGTGCTCTATCTAATTCCGCTCTCTTTGACGAGGAGTTGATAACTGAGAGTCTTAAGCGTTTGAGACCATCTTTGTGTCCTGGACCTGATGGCATTTCAGCCGCCATAATAAAAGCCTTCAGTTATATCTTTATACCAGTACTGACTGCCATATTTAATAACTGTTTAAAAAACGCTGTCTTTCCTCGCGTGTCGAAAATGGCACGCGTGTTTCCTGTCTTCAAGTCTGGAAACAAATCTGATGTTTCCAATTATCGTCCGATGTCTCTTCTATGTGCAACCTCTAAGCTTTTCGAATTAGCTTTGCACAACGTACATTCCTTCCATCTCCAACATATCATAGTTTCGAATCAACATGGCTTCATGTCGGGTCGCTCTACTTCTACCAACCTAGTCACGTTTATGACGTATGCCTCTGCAGCAGTCTTTCAGAGGGGTCAGGTTGACACTGTGTACTGTGATATGAGCAAAGCTTTCGACGTTGTTACTCACTCACTACTTCTTGAAAATCTTCTACTCTCTAGCGTCGAAGTCTCACTCGTAGCCCTCCTACGCAACTATCTCCTTGATCGCTTCTGCTTTGTCGGTGTCAATGGGCAGACCTCTTTCGTTTACCCTGCAACCAGTGGAGTTCCTCAAGGTTCAGTACTAGGCCCGCTTCTCTTCTCCGTTTTTATTAATGATGTTTCCTTGGTGATAAAGAACTCCTCGTTTATTCTTTATGCTGGTGATATAAAAATATTCAAGGTAATACATTCTTTTCAAGATTGCTTGTTGTTGCAATCGGACATATCTGCTTTTCTGATTGGTGTGCGCAGAATCGACTTACCCTCAATTCTTCAAAAACTAGGGTTGTCTCATTTACCCGTAAAGCACATAGCTTTCTCTACCATTATTCTGTGAATTCTGTGCTGTTGGACAGGGTTGATGAAATTAATGACCTTGGTGTACTTTTTGACAGCACCCTCAGCTTCTCCTCTCACACTAAGCACATTGTTCAGCGGGCTATGCGCACACTCGGATTCGTTTGCAGACTTTCGAGAGAGTTCCGTACTCCACTTCTGTTCTTAAAATTGTACCTGTCCATATGCTTGCCGCTCTTAGAGTACGCGTCGGTTGTTTGGAATGGCACTTGCAAATCGAACTTGGACAAGGTTGACAGAGAAAAAAAAAAGTTTTACGGATATTTCATTATCGCTTTCCTTGCGCAACTTCCTCCTCTCGCTCCACCAGGAGCGCCTAATTGAGTCTTCCTTCTCTTCACTGCCGTCGTATCAGAGTTGATATCACTTTTCTGTGCAAACTCCTTCGCGGACACATTATGTGCCATCAGCTCTTGAGTACATCCTACCGCGCGTTCCGCGTAAGAGCATGAAGGAATTCAGACTATTTCAAGTTTCTCCATCTCTTCATGCCCATTCCCCTCTGGACAGAATGCAGTGGTTATTTAACTCTTTTTGTCCTCACCTTGACATGTTTCAAAACTCGCTCTGTTCATTTATATTGGATGTTCGTAGCGTTCTATTCTAAATAGTACTTTATCACATATAACTCCCACTTTCTAGCCTAAAATATTGTATTTACTTCACTTTTTGCTTTTTCTCCTGTTCAATGCTGTCTGTATCTTGAACTGCTTTTTATCCGTTTCTTACTTATATTTAAACTCTAAACTTTATATTCGAATCTCACTGTCCCGTGTTCAGTTCTATTTCTTTATTGCATTATTGTGTATTTCTAGCCTGTGTTTTAAGTACCACGCACTTGTTGCACCTGGAATTGTTATTTATTTTATGTATATTTCTATATTACTATAATCAATGTCAGTTATTTGTTGCTGTTTTTTTCTCTCTATCTACCGTTCTTTTTTTTTTTTTCTTTTCTTGATGTGCTCAACAATTATCTGACTGTGTATATAGGTGACGCTACTCATTGATTGCTTTCTTGCCGGGATACTTTTCGTCTCAATTTCATTTCATGTGTTATTTATTTCTTCTTTGTGTTCTCTCTGTGTGTGTAAACATGTTTGTGCAGTTTCATTTTTGTTTCTTTTTTTTTATTTGTGCTGCAGCACGGAGACCACATGGTTGTTCCTGCGCACATTAGATAAAGATTGAATGACTGATTGATTGATTATTATTTTTGTTATTATTATTATTATTATTATTATTATTATTATTATTATTATTATTATTATTATTATTATTATTATTATTATTATTATTATTATTATTATTATTATTATTATTATTATTATTATTATTATTATTATTATTGTAAAATAGCAACCACGTGGCGACGCGCGGGTAATTCAAACTCAAGCCGGTATATCTTGATAGCCTATGACTTATTATTTAACTGTATACCTGTGGCTTACATCTCACCACACGTTTCCGAAAGCCAAGTCTTAGCTGCGAATGCGGCTGGAGTGACCGTGCATGACTATCATGTCATGTTAGTCACTGCAAACTGCAGCTAAAGAGCGTTAAACCATGAGACAAACCAATACTTCTCAGCACACCGCCATTGTCGTATAATTGGGGTAAACCTCTGCTAATTTTATTGAAAGCCTTCGAAATCGAAGCAAAAATGCTACGTGATGGTGTGCTCCATGGGCCATGATTAAAATGATCTCATCGGCGACTTGGTAAAGTACTACTAACTCTGCGCCTCCTGCGCTGCCCTCTAGAGTAATTTGCGTTGCTGCTAGTTACGAGAAGACCTCTAGTGGCTGTTGATGGCGCACCAAGAGAGCGCCGCCCATCGCCCGTCTATTTTGTCATTACACCAGATGTCGTCATTTACAGCTAGCGGCTGTCCCGAAAAGCGCAGCAAAGCGGCGAATCCGTTCCGAAGCGAGGGTCCAAATTCAGAGCGTGTCGCCATGTTAGCAACGCCCTTTTTTCGCCGAATTTGATGCAGAAAAGTACGCCGGCGTATCTGGCTGCAGTGCTTCCCATGTGGGTCAGCCTTAACCTTCCGTCATGAACGCACAAGTCGGGGCATCAGCGCGACTTCCTATCGTACATGTGGGCTACCCTTACTATGGCAGCTTCTTACCGCAACCAAAAGCATGTTAATAGGATGCAGAGATTATAAGCAGTAACTATACGTAAAAGGCGATAAAAATTAGTTATACAGTACAACATTCATTTCCCTCTATACACAAAATTTATTTCGCATTAGGGCATGCGCAGGTGTCAGCAAGAAAACTTCACGTATCATCTTTCTTGCTTTCATGGCACCATCAGAGCGGAATGGTAAAGAAGAAAGAAAACCTAAAAGAGAACCAAGAGAGAGAAATAGTAGAATAGAAAGGCAGGGAGGTTAACTAGGCGATGCCCAGTAGGCTGCCTTACAGGTTGGGAATGGAACAATTGGGGAAAAAGGTAAGAAAGAGCGCCACGGTAAGGAGTCTCACATGTTCAGAGATCTATAGTAAAAGTGGTAGAGAGCGTACACTTAAAGTCTAGAATTAAGCCTCGATTCCTCTAAAACCTTAAGGAGTGCCATCAATGCTTTCCTTTCTGATAAGGGTGTCGTCCAAGGGCAGAACCTTAGCTTCATTAAGAGCGCAAGAGTCCATGCGGCGGAGTGTAGCACCCAGGAAATCACGCTCATGCTCAAACGGAGGGCCATCACACAGTATATGCGCAATCGTTTCATCATACCCGCAGTGCTCACGCGTTAGAGAGTATGCCATTCCGATGTGATGGGAATAGGCGTTTGTAAGTGCCACTCCTAGTTACAGGCGACAGAACATTGTAACATCACAGCGGGGGAAGCCGAATGGTATCTGCAGTTGAAGTAATAGGTCAAATTGATGCGAGTGGGAGACCATGATTGTTTAGTCACGTAAAGAGAACAAAAAACAAAAAACGAGTAAACCTGCAACTTTACATATATAATTTAGTATAATACGTAATAGATACATAGCCTAGAATAGCAGATTACCTTTTAAGTATATGTCGAACATGTTTATTTCACAAATTATAGCGAGAAAGCAGCGCTAACATTAAACACTCTTTTCGGCTCGAAATGTACTTGCAACGCATGCTAGTCCTAGACCATAGAGGCATGTTTGTTCAAACTGCTTAAATGCGGCCTTGTGTGTGTTGTAGTAAACTAAAAAAGAAAGCAGCGTCCGTGTCTGTGAAGTGATATGCAGAGTCCCCATGCTGCTGAGGAGACCAACTAGCTTTAGCACGCCGTACCATCATCATCATCAGCCTGACTATACCTGGTCATTTCGCAAGGCATCGCAAACCGAAATGCGCATGAGTTGGATAAGACACAGCGGTTTCTGGAGAACCAGCGGGCTGCGCACTAGGCGCGTCTTGAGGAGGAGCTGCAGCTGGCCGAGGACGTAAAGCTGCGGCTGTACGTCACCCTGCAGGCACTCAAGATCCAGCGCGAGCGCGACCTACAGGCGCGCGAGGAGCTTGAACCGCTGCGCTGAAAAGTCATGCTACTGAGTACTGTAGTTTATCTGGGCACTTTGGCGTGATCCGTTATACGTAGTACATCTTGAGCCGTCACGTGGCTGCAGTCCGTCCAAGGTCAGTGATTGAGGGGACCAGGTAAGAGGTAAGGAGATGGGTGGCGACAAGAGAAACAAGATATAAGGAAGAAAATGGAACTGGGTTGAAAAACATTTATTGTCAACATCGAGCCCTATGTGGGCACTATATTAGATGGCTTCGAGCTCGTGGCTCTCGGCGAACTTGTGAGCCCACTCAGTGGCCCAGACGTGCGTTTAGACAAGAGACCGGTAGTAGGTCCGCCGGTGGCGGCAACGTTTTCCAGTTCCACAAAACGTGATCATATCCGGCTATCTCGCCGCGTTCTTTGCAGATTGGGTTGTATTGCGTCGGGTACATGTGTACTAGCTTCGACGGCCTAAAAAGGCTCGCATCTGTAGCCGACGCCACGTTTCCTCCTGCCTTTAGTCAAGCTTCTTGTCTGGTAGAGGATACATCCTCCTTTATAGCTTAAAGTGATTAGTGTAGTCGTGAAACGATATGACTGCATCTCTCGTGAAATTGGGGGATTCAACCTGGCTCACTGCTGTACTGACATAACCTCGAACTATACCCTGAGCTAATTGGTTTCCCCTGTTGGCCGAGTGTGTCAGCAACCACATTAGCTCCACCTCTCTTTGGTTCCATGCAGTCTTGATATTTTAGAATTCGTTCTGACTTCATGGATATCCCGCCGCTCTCGAAATTGTTTATAGAGAGACATCTGGGCGAGTTGGTATGGTGACATGATGGAAAAACAGCGCAACAGACGTGGACGGAGGTGAAGAACAAACAGGTGTGTGTGTGGGGTCATCATGATTTTTTTGTTTAATGTGCGGTTTGGTGCTGCTTGGCTGGGTTATATATACTGTGTTTTTTCAATAAACTTCAGTTGTGAGTTCAGCGCCCGTCCTGTTTGTTCGTCACCTCCGTCCACGTCTTTTGCGCTGTTTTTCCATCATGTTTATAGAGACTTCGGAGTCATTAATCATGGTGACTGCTTTGGTGCTGACCATTGCCATGGAGAAAGCCGCCTCTCCCGCTGTCCTTGAGTTATTTGTTTTTATCGAATCTGCCATTAATATTTTACCCAAGGCATTCACGTCCACGAACGCAAAAGAGCTGCCTCCTCCGTATTCTTCCTTCGTCTATATAAACAGTGTATTCAGAGCGTTCTAAATTGGCTTCAAGGGCCTGCTGCTCTTGCTCTTCTCCTGCCTTCACCAAACGCAGGGTGCATGTTTTTCGGTAGCAGTTTAGTAGTGAGTACGTTCCTCACTTCGGTTGGCAGGACACTAGTTGTCATCTATACAGACAATACGAAAATGAATCAAACAACACATGCGCAGTGGTTTTTCTCCATTATTGTTATCGCCATATATCAGAGCTGCGTCGGAAGGGATGGCGCTGACATATAAATGCCGCGACAGCCTCATTGCCATAACCTTTGATATCTCCATAAACTAACAAATATAATTTCTTCATTATCCAGGCGAGTGGCTGTAACTCTGAAGCCGAAGTGCGCGGCCAAATTGAGATCAGCCTCGATTCTATCTGCTAGTGGCCGAAGAAAATAAAATTAGCGAAAAACCTGAGTGTGTGCACTTCACAGCAGCTGCCGCCCCGCAGGGCTAGAAGTGCTGTGGAGGACGGCCGGGCCTCGCGCTCGTGAGGCTCAATAGCGTCGTAGACAACACTAAGTTGTTTAGTCGACACGCGGAAAGCTGGTCGCCTGCGTAGCAAAAGGTGAGGTGCGCCGGGGGGCGATAGCGCCATCGGCGACAAGGCATAGAGGGCAGACCTACTTTCGGAAATGGCGTCCCGACGAAGACCTTTGCATCAGGAATGGAGAATGTCGGAACGTCTCCTCTCTGGGCTGTTGCAAACCAGTTCGCTGCCGCTTCCACCGTGCTAGCGAAACTTGCGCACAACAGCCCAGCGACCAATGTGGCAGCGCCCAGGGAGCCCTCATTTCAAAGCTCCACGAGCACACTAAACGAGAGTCTACCTCCTTCTCTCTTATTTCACTCCCACCTTTCTCTCTTCCCTCACGGTGCAGTTCAAATGTCCACCAAGAAGTCTGATACGCACCAAGCCTTTGCTTTCCGCAAAAAATCAATGAACCTACAAAAAAAAAAGAAAGAAAGAAAGTAGCTAGCGCGAAGCTGCCGCTGGCTCACGCGAACTGTTTTACTAGGCTGTTGTATGGCTTAGCAGAAATATTTTTGTGGCAGTTTTTTTTTTTTGTAGTAAATTTCCTCAATGTATTATTCACTAGCCAGACAGTATTTTGAACTGGCTGATGAGCTCCAGGTGAGCATACTTTGCCGCTGGTGGGATGCGTATTCATAGGAAATATAAACTGAATTTTCACTGCAACAACGGCAACAACAAAAAAGAAGTTTTAGCTTAACTTCTTTTTGATATTGTCAGTGGCATTGCCCTTCCTTCTGACACGTGCTCATAGGAAGTCTCTGCACAGCCGGAAAACGATAACTGATGCATCCTGTTTTTGTTGTATGAAACGGAAGCGCGACAGATACAGAGGAGTGTTTGAAATCTCGATGTTTTCATTTATAGAGAACTGCAATGTCCCAGAACGAGCCTGAGCGTTAGCTGCGGTGAGTAAGCAAATAAATCTAAAGATAATAACTCACGTCTGGCGGTTTCTGGAGCTTTTTGAAACAAAATGGATCACGTACAGCGCAGCTGTATCTAAAGGTGCTGTCCGGAACCTGTTTCGTGAATGGCTTACATGCAACCCCTGACTTTACTATTGCCTTGGCTTGCCGATTTCGTCGCCTTGTTTCTGCCTTACTGACTCGGAGTGCGCGGTCCTAGTGACTAAGTCGATGTACCAGGCTTGCCTAGGCTCCAGTTCCGAATAATTTCGTCAATGTCACCTACCTTCTGTTTGTACGACTGGAACCGATGAGTCTCCTTGCTTACGTCGCCTTACGTCGCCTTGTTAACTGAAGGAAGTTTTTTTTTTTTTCTTTTTTTGCGGAATGGGCGTTTTGGCTCTCGATCACGGGACCCCTTGATCGACGGGGGCTCTGAAGGTCCTGCTTCCTCCATTGCATTTCAGCGACAATCATTGAATGTTTGATTAGCAAACGACGCTTCATTGTGTTCTGGTTTACACTAGCGAATTACACCTCTCCGATGCACCGATGCCCATGCTTCTCAGGGCTCTGCCGCCACCTTTTACCAGACATGATTCTTTAAGGTAAAAGCCTGTAACAGCTCTTACTGTCGGCCACGATTCTACTGCGCACTTCCGTCACACTATAACACTGTGCAAGAAATATTCTTACACCGTGCACTATAGGCAAGCGTCGGCCCGTGACGTCAAAGGAGATGCGGCGGCGCTGGCGACAGCAGTGACTTTCGGGGTGTAGGCAAAAGCCCGCACCGTCTGCATTGGATGCGCGGCGCTTGCTGTGTTTTCGAGCATAATTGCCGATATTCCTGCAAGCTGTGGTGCGGTTGGTTGCGCCACGAGGCACAAAAATAAAATGGTACTTGTTTGCACAAGTTTCTTGTGGTCGTATAAAGATGACAGCGAAGGGCAATGGCATCAAGCGCGACAAGTAGAATTCGATGACGGATTCCTTCGCGACTAACGTGTGTTGCACTTTCCAGGCATATTCCATGTGCCTATGATCTTGATCGAAGCTGAGCTGTGGCATCTCATTGTATATGCCCATTCCATTGCCCTTGTATGTGTTTGTATAGAAAAGGACACAAAAGCTGCTGTGAAGGTAGCTGCAGTTATATATATTGTAACAGTACAGAAGAAGATGAAGCTTACAACACAAGTGAAGGAGAAAGACGTTGGAAAAGGCTCTCGTGCCGGACGCGCTGCCGTTGACCAGCTGAGCTCCCTGCCCTATCGTCTTGTTCAGCGCTCTAACGTCTTACCCCCGTCGTAACAAATTGGTGGTCAGGTGCTGGGTGCGATTGCCCTCAAGACACATCTTCAACCGCTGGAGCTTCGTCGGAGCCGTCGCCTCGCTGGTCCCCCACCATTTTCAACAAGAATGCAGCAGACTACCGAGCAGCCCCGAACATCAACACGGGACCCTCTACCCCCGTCTCGGATTTGCCGTCTACCACCACGAATGCGACGCTACCGTTTAGCGAGCCTCGTTCCTTTGCCGGCCAAGCAGGGGAAGATGTTGATGACTGGCTCACT
Organism: Amblyomma maculatum; assembly: GCF_055883805.1. Taxonomy (NCBI): domain Eukaryota; kingdom Metazoa; phylum Arthropoda; class Arachnida; order Ixodida; family Ixodidae; genus Amblyomma; species Amblyomma maculatum. The sequence goes on from NC_139344.1 coordinate 113,057,802, forward strand.
CATTATGAACGTGTAAGCCGCTTTAACCACTGGGATTCGGTGGCTAAACTAGCCAACGTTGTCTTTTTCTTGACGCAAACCGTCTTAATGTGGTATGAGAACCACGAGGACTCCCTGACAACTTGAGAAAGTTTTGTCGAAGCAATCAAGGAATGTCCGGTGATCTAACTGCAAAGAAGAAACAAGCCGAGCAGACACTTGCTCAGAGAGCCCAGGCAGCCGGAGAATCTTGCACCACCTACATCGAGGCCATACTCAAGTTGTGCAAGACCGTCAACATCAGGATGACTGAAGACGATACAGTAGGCCATCTGCTCAAGGGCATTGCGGAAGATGTCCACCACTTCCTTATTGCCAAGGAGAACTTGAGTTCGGTCTCTGACGTTATCCGACATTGCCGAACATTCGAGACCCTAAAGACTCGCCACATTACACCGAAATTTGGACGGCTCGCAAATGTCACTACAGTGGCTAGTATTGAAGAATCGCCATCTGAAAGCCTCCTGTGCACTATCCGTGAAATCGTTCGAGATGAGATGTCACGACGTGAGCAGCTTGCCCGGCCCAATGGCTTCGGTGGTGACGTATATGGGGTGCGTGCCCGCCGATGTCCGCGAATGTCACCGACTTCGCCTGCCGCGAAGACCTATACACTCTGCGACCAAGACCGGAAGAGAGTTACCAACAATTCTCTTGCCATCAGCGTACAGATCCTCGCCCATACTCCACTCGTACATCGCGCCGATCGCCAGACAGCTACATCATCCCGGAACCACCATCTAGATATTCGTCGCGGCCTACCATCCAAGAACCAGCTGACATGCCACTTTTTGACCGACCTCTTCCGGTGTTCTACCGGTGTGGTGTCGCGGGTCACATTTCCCGCTACTGCAATGGGCGCGCATCGTTCAGGAATCCCCCGACAGCATCGAACCGACGCACCATCCAGCCCTACATCGACAGCTATCGGCCAGAACATCCCTCCCAGAGGGGCCGTTTTCAAAACGAAAGGCTCCGCAGCCATTCGCACAGCATCTGACCGTAGTGTGAAACCACCTCCGTCATTTCGTGCGCGCCGCTCCCCGTCTCCACGACACCGATCTCCGCTACCAATGACGGAAAACTAGCCAGCGCGGCCAATGGAGGTGAGGTCGCTGGACAATGTGCGCTGCTACCTATTATTCCTCCGTCTGTGTGCATGTTAAAGAACAAGGTAAATGTGATTGTTGAGGGTTTGCCAACGATGGCGTTGGTAGACACTGGTGCTACAGTTTCAGTAATGAGTTTAGATTTTAAGAACTTTTTGAAGAACAAATTTATGTTTGTTTGGGACAAAACTGCTAATTTTTATGGAGTAAGTGGAGAGTTATTGTATCCGGTTGGTGTATGCAGCGTTAAAGTTTCTTTGGGGGGCACAGTATTTCCGGCGGAGTTTGCAGTACTGCTCCGATCTGCACACGACGTAATCTTGGGGATTGACTTCCTGCATATGTGCGGCGCTATAGCTAATTTTCGAACGGGAGAGCTAGGTGCTAGTGGTTCTCTTCCTCGTGAACTTTTGGAAGAGACGCCAAATTATGAAGACGTTTTGTGTGTGTGTGATAAAGCCGTCATACCTCCACATTCTGCAGTGTGTGTCCAGGTGTCCTGCTCCCGTGCTATTGACGACTCTTTTGAGGCTACTGCAGCTCCTCTTAATTTACAATGCGTAAAGAAAAATGCATTAGTGCCGCTCAAGGTATATATATATATACCTTGAGCGGTCACTCCGGCGCGATATTGCCGCAACGGCCGGACTGTGAAGTAGCTTTTCTGTGTTTTCACTCTCGCTAGTTTCAACGAGTGACATTTCATCACCGGTCCTAGAAAGCGAGTAAACATTGTTAGGATCCCGGCAAAGTCGCGCAACGTATTTCTCCGATTATTAAATTTTCTTTTGAAAGGAACCTGACGAACGAATTAAATATCCACACATAGCCTAGCTCTGATCGAGCAGGATATTTAAGTATGGCATATATGGCGTATAAAGCTTAGTGTCTCAAAGTTGAGTCGGCTATGAGGGGAGCAAAATAGGCAAAATAAGATGACGCGCATTTGAATAAAAATGTTCCAAGTATATTAAAAAGGTCAGCAGATCTCCTAAATTTTGCTGCAAGCGAGCGTGAATAACGTTGCATTTGCGCTCACGTACCTGTCCTGCAGAGCAAAGAGAATGCATAAGAGTATTCTTAAAAGCCTTCATATATATATATATATATATATATATATATATATATATATATATATATATATATATATATATATATATACCGGGTGTCCCAGCTAACTTGAACCAAGGGGTACAAAATAATATATTTGAGGTAGGTCAGTGAAACCAATTGCATTCAACTGCCAGCCTCCTTGGGCACTACAGGCAATTTTTTGTTTTGCAATTACTTAATTAGCTAATTATGTTAATTTATCTAATTTATTAAATATCGACTTTAGACCAAGCATGTAAATTGGAAAGTTGTAGAGCACCTTCAGAAACCCCCATTTCATTAATTGCGATAAAGAAAGTCTCACGTGTATCGTTTTTTCCGGGCTCAGAAGAGAGCCCGCGAAATACAAATAATACCACGTGACTAGTGCATTTGTGCGCCGCGATTGTGGTGCTCTCAGTCGTGGTTTGAGCGAACGACATCAGCTGCGGCCGTGTCTTCTTGGCCCCGTTAAAGCGGCAGGCCGATATGCCTGCGATGGCTTCTTCGCCCGCGTCAGACAGCCGGCCCACGTGACGGTGCAGTAGCAGCGAGAGCGGCGAGCCGACACCACCGACATTCTAACAAGGCCTCCTTCTCTCCCATCAGCGAACGTCACGACAAACGAATGAGCGATAAGGTATCAGCCACTGAATCTGCGCATACAGGCTTGGGTAAAGGGGCGAGATGACATCATGTGACTCGACTAAAATTAGCGCTGCACCTTCATTTGCCGGTTTTTTTATCGCCATCCGCCTGTCGTGATGTAGGCTGCTGCGGTGCGCAGGCCTGGCCAAAATCGCGGTGGCGACGGGCGAGCTCGAGCTCGCTCGAACCATTGCCTACATTTCTGCCTGCCGCTGCAACGGGACCATCGGGTCACAGCCGCAGCTTATCTCGTTCGCTCAAACCACGACTGAGAGCACCACAATCGCGGCGCACAAATGCGCTAGTCACGTGGTATTATTTGTATTTCGCGCGCTTTCTTCTGAGCCCGGAAAAAAAGATACACGTGAGACTTTCTTTATCGAAGTTAATGGAATGGGGGTTTCTGAAGGTGCTCTACAACTTTCCAATTCACATGTTTGGTCTAAAGTCAATATTTAAAAAATTAGAGAAATTAACATAATTAGCTAATTAAGTAAATGCAAAACAAAAAATTGCCTGTAGTGCGCAAACAGGCTGGCAGTTGTATGCATTTGGTTTCACTGACCTACCTCAAATACATTATTTTGTAACCCTTGGTTAAGTTAGCTGGGACACCCGGTATACATATATATATATATATATATATATATATATATATATATATATATATATATATATATATATATATATATATATATATTGTGAGCTGCATCTTTCATTTGTGAGCCGCATCTTTTTTTTTTTTTTTTTTTTTTTTGTGAGCGTCTTCCACAATATTAACCTATGAATGACCCTATGCGTAAACTATGAAACAGACGGGAACAGAACAATTTGGCTGCGCACTATAGGCGAATGTTACAAATAACTAAAAGATTGAGTTCTCATTCGATGAAATCTGTTAGTTAAGTTGCAGGTAGAGTGAGCTAGGAACATGATTTCTAGTTCCCTATAGTTGTCGGTAATATTGTTCTTGAGTGGCTTGGAGCAGCAGAAGTCCATCAAAAGAGTCGTCATAGGAAAACACTTCCAGTAATTCAGATCTTTGTCCTCCTTTCATGCGCTAGCAATAAGCCCGGGAGTTGAACAGTATTGAGTATTATTTTGTCTTATACATCGCGCTTTCTCGTTTTCATTTAATTTAATCAGTCCCGCCCACCATAGCTGCGCGCTGTTGAGGTCGCGGGGATGGAAGCCAATGCAGCTCCTTGCCGGGTAATTCCGGCAGTAATCGGCTGCAAAAGTGCTTGAACTGTACTCTCCAGGCATAAACCAAGCTACTTCAACGTACAAGTGAAGCTTACGCTTTAGCATATCCGCACGCGCGAACCGGTTTCGAAGGCAGCGTCGCTTGGCGCAGTGTAGGCATGCGCGTTTTTGCTTACACCCTATGTTTACAGACATGACGCTTGTCTATAGCTAATGTAACGTTACATCCGGTTAGGCGGAAATTTCGAAAATTTAGTCAGCGGGAGCCTGTTGAATCAAACTTATGGCGTCATCGACATAACTGAGTAATTTAGTTGTGATAATATCCAACATTAATTAGTAATTAGTTAAATGATATCTGCACCGGGAATCGAACCTCCATCTCTCGGATCCCCAGCCTCGTTTTATCCAACTGCACCACACCCGGGATCATGAAACGAACATTATAATTCTTCTTGCCTGCCGTGAGGATGATAGCAACGGGATTCCGCGAGTGGCAGATACTGCGCCTTTCCTTTCCTGTAAACCGGTTATAGAATGCCGGCGAATGTCGGTGCGTTCAACAGAACGCTGGTGTATTCGACCAAGGGCGCGCGATGTACCATGTACAGCAGCAACGCCCAGGATTTCGCCTTTCTGCAGTGCAGATTCCACAGTGCTCTCGAAATTTTTCATCTTCTCAGCTTCCACCTTGTGCGTCCAATTGTATGCCTACCCTCCGTGCCTGGATGTCACTGGACCCTGTCCCACACGTTCCACACACTCGCCTCCATTCTTGCAGTCCGAGAAATATGATACGGAAACAGACTTACCATTCCTTCCCTCGATGTAGTTACATTGCGGCAAGTGCCAATGTAACCTTGGCAGCAGCCGCAGAAGAGAGGAATGCTCACAACAGTGTTATGTGCAGCACCAAAGCACTCCAGGACTGTGAAAAGTGAATTCTGCTAACAAGCTGGTAGTAGCCGATTCAGACGTTGTTTTATGGGTAATGGAGTCAAATATGGACTATGGGCTGCAGCAGTGTTGAATGTCGCCGAACAATTGATTCGGCACACAGTCGTTCATCGAATACACATATTAATATGAAGTTTTCTAGCCCAATAAATTCAGCATTAATTAAACACGAAAAATATTTATCTAGAAATAATCTTGAGAATCTTCAACTCCAGCACAATGGTCAGTTTTCTGTTGAAATTCAACTCTGCATCAATATTATGCCCCTACCAGACCTGCCTGATCCCAAACTAAATTCAAGATGGCATGTTGCGGATGCTGAAAATAACACCAACATGACCTCACAATTGTGTTTTTTTTTTTTTTTTTTTTTTTTGTAAGCATTCTTAAGAATGCTCACCGACTCCGGGGGTTTGCTTTGGGCTCGACACACTTCTGTAATAAATGAAGCTTTTTCAATGAAGGTATCACTTGCCGGACGCACATCGACGTCTGCTTAAGGAATATTCATTCTCTTCTTTTGCAAGCTGTGGAGGCCCTGAACGATAAACATATCAAGCGATATAACTTCATCAATTTCAACCGGGAGCATACAAGGTTATGGGAAGTTCTTTTTTGACAGTACGCTGTAAAATATAGCAATGAAAGTTGGCCTCCCAACAACAATTCTTTATTCCAACCTCATGCCAACGAGTCCATAATTCGTCTTGTATAGCGTAAGGACACTTGGGGAATGTTGATGGAAATGGAAAAAAGGATAAGGTTGGTAATAAAAGTAAAGCAAGCACGCAAATGAAAAATAAAATAAACAGAACATAGCTAAAAATAAAATAACATTAAAGAAACAAAAAACTAATATAACATAAAAACAAAAACTCTACTAAAAAGTAAAGTAACCAAAATAAAGTAAAGTAAAATAAACTTGTAGACGTCGGAAAAGCAACGAAACGCAGAACGAGCTCACAAAAGAATTACACCCGGAACTCGGAATGCATTCGCATTTCAGCACGCAAGGAGACTAGAGTGCACCCTTGTTATTTTTAATCCAGATACATGCAGGCCTTTATGGCAGGTTGAGATCTTTCCAAAGATGCATCACATCTGATCCCTTTGTCTTTTTGGCAATCCACATTTTTGTTTTTGCAATCTGCTTAGGAGTGAAGTGGGCCTTCCAGTCACCGATGATGCCTTTGCGAATGTATCCATTGTCTTCATGCATCTCCTCACTGTTTTCCGCGTTCTTTCGATATACTTTCATGGATTTAATGAGCTTATCTGCAGGTAAGTCTAGCAAATCTTTCACAAGCGTCTGTACTTGGTCGTTGAACACGCCCTTCATATTACTCACGTTACATGCATCCGTCACCCTTCGAAGCAAGCTTGGATCGCCGCGTAACTCTTTCCCGTAAGTTTCATTGAGAAAGCTAGCGACCTTGACAGTCCAAAAGTCAGTGTCTTTTTTCATTTGTTCGTACGTAAAAAAAAGAACGTTTTGCTCCTGGCGATGCTCGTACCATGACAGCAAGTGGTCAAAATAATCACCGTACGAAACTTTTCCTGAAATAAACATTTCGTGGAATTTATCGAAAGAAACGTCTCTCACACTCTTCGGAGTCATGCTTCTCATGTGATAGTAGTATGACACGCAAACGTCGTAAGGATTGCGCGTGACGTAGATGTACTTCGCCTTCGGAGAGTACGGCTGCTTCCAGAATGGCAGGTGCGTCTTCAAAAGTCCGGGTCTGATCATTTTTTCGGCCGCCTCAGCGCCCATCATCTCCAAGTAAGGTGACGCTAGCATAAAATCTACAGCAGTCGTGGGCGGGTTTCCCTTGGTCAGAATGCTGAGAACGAGGTACTGCGTCCACGTTGTGCCGCACTTAGGGTACGTGACTATGAAGACGTCGTCTGGGCGTGGTCTGTAGGCCATTGCAGAGCGAATAAGAGTTTCTTGAAAGAAAGAGTGCATCCACAAACCATCCACTTCCCGGAATTCTTCACTGTTCATGACTGGCGTTGAAGGGGAACACCACGTGCTTGTCGAGGTACCCTCGGAGCAAGATGAACTGCAACGTAGTGTAGTCAAATTAGTTTTCATGGGCAAGACAATCGAAAAACATTTTCTTTAAAACAAAAACTCTGGACAAAGCGCGCCCTACTTTCGTTAAGAAGGCACATTCAAGGAAGTGCCCCCCTTCCTCCGAGAGTATTCGCTAATTTTTTTCCCAATATAACGAGTCCTGTTATTGCAACTAAAGTACTCCCAATGATTCCAATTCCAAAACTGATTGTAATAGTTAATAACTACAGTAGATTTACAGACGTACCATTTTCGGTTTCTCATATATCACTTATCACAGGGAGACGGGCATATGAAGTTTCTAATTCGTCCTTTAATGAAAGACCGAATAAAACAGGGTTTGCTCATGACTTCAAAAAATTCATTTGCTTGATCGCTTCAGTCGCTTTGGACGGAGAGGTGGCAGCAAGCGCCATTTCTTTTGTGATGTGCATTAAAGGGCTTCATTTCATTGGATAGCAGGTGGAATCAGCACTCTAGCGAGCATAGTTTCTGACATCCGTTATGTTGTCACATAGACATATTGTTCCTAGATTTTTTCTTTTTTCAGTTCCCGATGAGAGACTTCATCCAAGTGATGAGGCAGGAGTTCATTAATTGAGATTTCGTTGAACTTCCTTTCATGACAAATTATAGAAACTTTAATCTCTGGCTTTCCTGACTGCACGTTTACATAACTTCCAAATGATACTTCGCATGTCGTAGTTCTGGCGCACTCGAAATAGGTTTCGCCATTTTATTTTACTGACTACTGCACAAAGGTAGATGGGCGCCATGGCAGTGACGAACAATATCCAGTAGTATTAGTTGTTCGTCGCCAATTTATTCCATTTGTTCTTCTTAATACACCTTGCCTACAATTTTGCGGCTAATGAATAGGAGTTAGTAGGCTTTCAGACGGCTAGCAGGCTCTTTGTAGCCTGCGATTACTGAATACATATACTGCCAAAAGTGGGTAGGGCGCCTGACTTCTGGACATAAGGACGCGGGACAAATCCCTGCAGCGGCGGTGCTTTCCAATGGAGGCGAAAAGCAAGGTGCCCGTGTTCTATGCGATGTCAGTGCACGCTAAAATGCTCCAGGTGGTCGGTCTGCAGGTTTGAGAGGCAGGTGACAAAATGGAGAGAAAGGTACCCCTCCACTTTCAGAGTAGATTGAATTGGGAGAGGGAAAACAAGCAAAGGGTGTGAGGGACGAGACGGGTGGCTGGTGAAGAATGTGAAGAGAAATCCACCAGTCACGCTATATGTGATTGCTGAGTTGGATTGCAAGAGTGGAACGCGGGGCGGAACGTCAAACGGTTATTGATAAATTGGATCACGCTCCCCCCCCCCCCCCCCCCCACACACACACACACCCCTCTGTCACTTTATGAACCTATCAACGGCAGCGGCTGCTCCGTCCGTGGAAAAAGCTAGGCTCGTTTAATTCTGCCTAAATCAATCGAAATTGTCGACTATGCATTATTGCAAAAAAAAAAAAAAAACCGAGCGCTTCTATTTAAAAAATGTACGGGCTCTAGTTCATCGTAATTTTTGGGCTTGCAGCGGTAACCTCCTAGGCACAAGTGAAATTACGCCCTGCGCGGTGACCGCGTTTCGATGGGGCTAGGGGGAGCACAGGGAGGCCGTCTGCTGTACTATATCAGCGCTTGTGATATGGAGCTCCAGGCGGTCGAAATTATTCTGGAGCCCTCCACTACGGCATCACTCATGACGTAAGTTGTTTTGGGACATTAAACAAATGAGCAATGAATTTGAATTAAGATAACTGAGGTCTTTTCTTGTCTAATTATTAAATACTAGCTGCTGAAATTCAGCAAATTCGAATGAATAAAAACAGCAGGTTCAAAGTTCAAAATATACTGTATTGAAGGCCTTTATTCAAGTCCATTACGTGCGAGACTCTTTGGCATTTATGTGCTTTAATTAATTAGCTGTGTAGCCTTTCATTACAAAGAAAAAGCTACAGTAATGTAAATAAAAGCGCTTATAGATTTTTTTTATCAAATCTTGGTCTTTTGGCTATTCTGGCTCTCAAGACTTCATCTCTTGCCCTGCCGGAAATAGGGTAAGATATATAGGGGAGGTTACTTTTTGCACACTTTAAGCGCAGATGAAAAAAGACATCGACGACTACGACACTCGGTAATGCCCGATTATGCCCGGTAATGCCCGGTAATGCTCGAGCGTATAGCACCGATCGCAACTGCCGCAGCGCGGGAGAGAGCGATTAAAAACGTCACGTAGCGCACCGACCGTTCCCGATCGGGAGCCTACGCTGTTCGCGTCGCAACCAGATGCTGATAACATGGCATCGGCGGAAGCACTATCAAAGCGCTGTGCAAAGTGTGATCGGTGCTGAGTGTGAATGTGGCGCTCCAGTGGCAAAGCAGAAAACGAACGCCAAAGAAATTAGAAGTAAACTATCATCATCATCATCATCAACAACAACAGCCTGACTATACCCACTGCAGGGCGAAGGCCTCTCCCATATTTCTCCACTTAGCCCGGTTCTGTGCTAGCTGCATCCACTTGACCCCTGCGACCTTCTTAACCTCATCCGCCCACCTAACTTTCTGCCGTCCCCTGCTACGCTTTCCTTCCCTTGGAATCCAGTTTGTTACCCTAAGCGATCATCGGTTATCTTCTCTTCGCACTACATGTCCTGTCCATAGCGAACCGGAAATTTGCGCCTCTCTCTTATGACAGGCAAGCGGCCTTACTTGGGCCTGTCGCCACGCGTTCCGCTGTTCGCGTTTCGCGTTTCATTTGACGTCGATAGTATACATCGCGCGCCCCTTGTCGAACACAACCAGCGTTCAAAGTTCAACGGCGTTCTATAATTGGTTTAAAGGAAAAGAAAAGCGCAGTGTCTGTTACTCGTGGAATCCCGCTGACACGAATTGCGGACAACATAGCGACAGTGAGGCTTACGCATTTCTCCAGTGCAGATTCTGTAGTGATCTCGAAAAAAAATTCAATGTTGCAGCTACCTCACAGCTAATGCAAAATATCTGCAGAAGTGGTGCAGCAGGAGCGGCGATGGTCTGTCTACACGAGCGCTTTTTGAGGCGAACACAGAACTCTTTGAAGGAGCTATGGGACAAATCTGAGAGGGCCAGTGAGAGTCTGATTCTAATCGGATGGACACTTGCGGGTGACGAGCGAAATTTCCTGTTTCAGCATATCCGACTGATGAGGCATGGCGACACCCGCAAAACTCTTCGCGCGAAGATTGCCGCCGTGGCGTTCGCAGGATTTTTTGCGTACATGTCGCTCAGCCGTAAATCAAGTTGCATCTCGCGCCATAAAACAACAAGGATGCAAGAGGAATTAAGCCCAGATTCTGCTTAAGCAACTCATGTTGCTGAGACACTCACTCCCGTCCATACGAATGCATCGTACCGGCCGATATCCAATGTGTCAAAATGTTTCCCATGAACACGGACGTTAAGGGAAACAAATGAGACCCCATCAGTTTATTTCCTGCGAGATGGCACGTCTCCGTGCTGCCGTAGCTCGGAGTGAGAAAGGGAACAAAAAAGCCGCACCTTTTTATCGTTGCTCCCGTAACCGTAGTGGCAGCCCTTAGAGCAGCAAGCTGACAGCATCGTTCGCAGAAAGCAACGAATTTACAAAAACGCACACATTTTGCATACTTCGACGCTCCGCCAGTTAAAACACTGAAAAAAGAATGCGCCAAAACTAAACCGAAAGTTTTGCAAAGGGTAAACAGTCTAGGTCAGCTGGAAATCTGACAGCAATAGGTGCCTAACTGTAATATTTAAGAGTCTATTATCAGAGATGAGTTCACTAGCTTACAAGTCAGCTATATACTCCTCTGCCTTCTGATGTCCGTCAACATTATGACAACTGTGCGACAAAGCCGTCTTTATATCTCAAGCCTATTTTTAAAGATTATAGTGGCGGGCTGACTTGAAAATTTGGTATATCGGCAAGCCCGCTACCTATACCTTCTCATGCTGCGGCAATCCTGAGAACCTACCCTTATAAAAATCATTGGGACGTTTCCCTCGGCGCAAATCTACTCAAAATATGAAATTGACCATTCATCATGAGCACGCATTCTCAGCAAGCTGAAAACACTCTCGGATACTTACTTTGGATGTGAATGCCACAGAATGAAAAGCCTCCAGTAAGAGGCATCAGCCCGACATGATCGCCGGGCGAAATGTCCTCGCGTATCACTTCGAGAGCGATACGCTTGCCTGTTTTTGTCCGACAGAGCAAAAGGACAAACAAGGCAAACGGTTGCTATCACCCGACGCGCACGCAGGCTGGGCGTGCGCAAATGACAAGATTTCGAGCAACGCGCGCCGAAGTGTATATATACGCCGCGCAAACAACTGATGCAGGCTCCTTCCGTGGACTTCTTTGCGCGCAACTTGACAGTCGCCGCGCAAAATTTCACGGAAAGGAATGAACGCTTTGCAACAAGCGAGTTATATTTCTGTTCTTGGAAAGCATTCTCGCCCTATATTGCGCAAGTGTATGTGCTCTTGTCGTTTCCTCGGATTCGATCAGCGATCGATTATAATACTCAGCGATTTACAACGAGCGCGTAATAAGAGTTCGCTGGGATTCGATGGAGTGCTCTAATGGCAAAGTAGGTGCCTGGAGGGACTCGAGCTGGCAGGTGGTTCCAGTCTAAGCTGCCATAGGGGAGGAAAGAACAAAAACAATGATTTTTTCTGTATACTCTAAATTCATTACTTATACGGTCGATGACATATTGCAGATGCCACGTAAGGACAGTGAAAATATTTTGTTTCACTAGTTTGCCCAGTAATATGTTTTTGGAGGGTTAGAAAATAACAAATTTTGTTTACGTAGTTCATTCTTGTTTGTTAGCCAGTTATCTCTCGACCCCTTATCGGCAAAACGAACTGCTGAGAAGGGAGCCAACAGCCCGGACACCAATAAAATCATGATTGATTTTCTTGTTTGTTGATTAATGTGAGACAATATCGTAATCATTAACATAGCAATGATATCATTATTTCTTATATATATTAATAACATCATTGCTATTCCTGGAACTCCCAATATCTTGCTCTATGCCTATGACACGAGTGCCCTTGTTTCCTCGCCAAGCTTACTCTCTCTAGTGTCTGCAGCTAACAAATAGCTTGAAGATCTGTCGAGATGGCTTTGCGCCAACCAGCTGATGGTAAATGTTAATGAAACAAAATATATAATTTGTTCACCTGTCAATAAACCAATAAATTAAAATATCTACACTTTCGTTCCAACCTATCTCCTTAGAGCGTGCTTCACTGCATAAGAATTTAGGCGTTCTATTTCACGAAAATCTTTGCTCGTCTTGCCATGTACACTGTGTATCCAGCATAACAGCCCGATACATAGGTATACTGAATAAATTTGGCCCGCTTCTCCTAATGCACTTGAGGAAGCAACTATATTTTTCCACTGTCCAGTCTCGGGTTGAGTACTGCCTGTTAGTATGGGGAACGCGCTCAAAAATAAACATTGAAAAGATTTATATTTTGCAAAATAAAGGCATTCGGTTCATGTACAATCTGTCTAGATATATTTCTGTGTCTGCATACTTTAAACTAAGTCATATATTGAATGTTACAGCCCTCTATAAACAACGACTATCCGAATTTATATACCGACAATACAAAACGGATTGTAATGCGTTTTTAGGTACATTTATAAACACAGATCCACACTACGTCTTTAGAAATGTAAACTTCATAATACCTCGCATAAGAACCGGTTATGGAATGCAGTTAATTCACTGGTAAGTCCCTAACATTTTGAACTGCTATCCTGACATATTTTATCTACTTGAACAATGATCCTCCTTGTTCAAATTAAAAAAAAAAAGTGTGCTTTTTGAAACACACGTGACTATTTGTTTCCTATATTCGTTGTGTAATAGCAGTTACTGTTCTTGAAACTGTTCCCTTGATGTATGTTAAGATTGCCTTTTATATGTTTTGCTCCTGGTTTGTGTTTGTATTAAATTCCGACATCTGACTGACTATTTTGTGCTCCTCTGTGCCTGCTACGTTGTGTTGCACGTGTCAACTGTGGTGCCGAAGGCCCAATCAGGTGACTTGTACGACACCTTTAGCCTCGGTCCCACGGCAAAACTGTATTTTGCTACAAACTTCAATAAATCAAATCAAATAAGCTTAGAAAGTAGAAGATTGTTTGGTATGTACAGGGTTTAATTTCCCAAAGCAATTCAGGCTGTGAGACACGTCGTAGTGGAGGCCTCGGAACTTTCGAACACTTGGGGGCGCCTTGCTTTAGAAAATAGAAGAAAAATGCAATCAGATGTTGGTGGTTAATGCGAAATTGTTCCCAAGAAGTTTTCGCTTTCTTAGCGCAGAACAGCTATAGTAAACCTTGGCGTGTTATACGCTCTGCTAAGAGCGTACCTTAATGACACGCGTTATTTTACAACTTTTGTTTTCCTTATTCCGGAATCAGCCACGCGTGTTAGCGGTACTGCTACGACTCCTGGGAGTCTACCAATTGACTGCCGCACTCACAACTACGCCTGAGTCGATGATAGTCCCAGCGAATCCCCTTACGCGCACCCTATTTAGTGTGACGAAGAATGACGGGGGTATGCGGCTATGCTTTAATTACAGGTTCATCAGAAGTGCACACCGTTTTGGTAGACGACCCCCTGGCAGCTGTGGAAAGTGCATGATTCATAACGATCTTGAACTTTACACGCGGGTATTGGAAAATTTGTCCAGACGAGCAGAGCCAAACTGACCGCATTCGCAAGAGACCATTTCTCTTCAAAGTCCATTTGTATGCTTTAAGCACGGCCGGAGTGGGACCCTCGAAACCGGCCGTGGCTGGAGGTACGGTTCAGCAAATAAAAGGGGACATAATGTGCTTGCGAACACATTATCCCTTATTCAAACGAAGCATCGGAGAGAGAAAAATCCCCTGAGCACAGAGCATGTGAACAGTGATGATCTAGGCTCACCTCTTGGATTGTTTGTGTGAAAGCCCTTCGAATTTAACTATCGATATTTCGCTGGTGTCAGGAAATAACATGAGCCGTGAGCTGAACTCAGTGGGGGGAAAAGTAGGCATGTCAACTAAAAAAGCAATGCACCCTTTGGCAATGGCCCTGCAGGATATGAAAGACAATGCATGGCACATTGGGCGAATCTATAACACGCCGTATCCCACCCGAAATTTGAACTTGAAAGGACCATGGTTGAGTTTGAGCATTAATAAGTCTATTTGGGCTCAGGAGGTAAATGGGCCGGGCTATGCCCAAAACTATGTCCACTCCACTCCAAGCCCACTTCAAGAATTGACTTGGCTCAGCCCGAAATTTTGCTGGCCCGCCTCCAAAACTCAATTTGTCCAATTCAAGACTTAGAAGAACGTTGTGTTGGGCGAGTTGGTAAATACGTATACTGGCAAAAAAAAAAAAAAAAAAAAAAAAAAAACAGCGCACAGAAACACTAGGCACCGGAAGAAAGGAGAGAGCACGAGCTCTGATTGAAATGACCCACGTCCAAAACTTACTTGACTGCTCCCAAAATTGGCTTAACCCAACAGTCCGATTTCACAAGTATAGTTGCGCTACACCACAGCCTTCGCGATGCACCCTTGGAGTTGTGGTACTCAGGGTGGCGGCCGCGCCGGCGCGGCGCGTGGTGTATGTTTCTAACAGTGCTGTATGTATCGCCACTTGGTTGTTTGCTGCACGCATTCGGATTTTACAGGACAGGTGGATTCATTTGATCGCTCTCATCTGCTTTGCCAATGCACCAACTTGTCGCCAAGGGATTTCGCACAGCCTGGAAAAGACGAATGATCTATGAAAGGAGAACGTGTAAGTTCATCAAAGAGGTAGTCTGCCAGGCTCTGTTCATTAAGTGCGTCTAGCATCTTGTCGCTGTAGACCACTGCTCGTTGACAGAGAGCCTTTTTTTATGCCTTAAGCGTGACCCTACATGCAAAAGTGGCATTTTTGTCTGGTCAATTTCCGCCGAAGGCTCTTAAATTCTTGCCAATACCCCAGACGGTATCCTCTTTGCTCTACTTCGTGAAGCCGTCTTTAAAGCATTGTCGACATAATATTGGCTAGTTGATTATGCCCAATTTCTTCTTTACCGCTTTAAGGCGTCCCCCGTTCTTTGCAGCATGCTCAATTTTCTCCATGTTGTGCTTCCTTATATCGGCCACCTTGCGCTTATTGATTAGCTTTGATTAGCGTAAACAAGCGCAAAAACACGATGGCGGAGAAGGTTTTTTTTTTTTCTTTGTATATTAGAATCTTCGCGCCATTCACTGCTTTTTTATTCTTGCTTGGCAACACATAGGCATACCGCCTTCGAGGCAGGGATAAAGAGGTCTCTCGAGCACGGTCGACACCACCACTTGTGCGGACGGGGCATTTTGGTCGTCTGTTGTTGCCCGCGGTTCATGTATCGTTATCAGTGGGGACTGCCTTCAGCTTACAAGTTTGTAGCGTTTGAGCGGCAGTGTTTAATTAAGAGGAAACGTAGCCTACGCGGCAGATTATCGGTCAATACAAGTAGCTGTCGCGATTCCGAGAAGCACCCAACTGATAGCTACTTTTTCAGGGGTGTATTGGTCTTAAAATGCACATTTAGAGAGGTACATTGATAATTGATTGGAGTCAAAATGGCTTAGCACACTTTGTCAGTTTTCTTCAAAGCATCCGTTAGCTGTTAACTATCAGCGCGTTAACAGAATAGAGGAATAACAGAAACCGCGATGCGTCAGCGTTTTTTTTTTTTTTTTTTTTTTCAAGTAGCTGCTAAGAGAGAAAATCGGAAATTGAGAGCTATTTTGCGACGTCAGAAAGGGAATCGTTTGGCGGCAATGTTGTTTTCCGGAGAGCACCCGGGAAGCGCACTGAAAGGAAAACTGAAACTGAGGGCCTGTTCAAGACGTGGGTTGAGGTATAATTGAGAAATGGCGCAAAAGTGTATTTGTACGGTTACTGCTGAAAGTCACGAGTGTATGTAAGACGTGAGAAAGCGCACGAGAAGTGGCACATTTTGCAGTCTCTACCGAAAAAAAGAAGTGGCAGCGACAACTCTGCCACTTTCTACTTCCCCTCTCTCAGCGTCTCTATTCCACTGCCCCGCTGTAGAGAATATGGCCGATGGTTGCAATTCTCTTTTGTTCTGAATGCATATTCTCCTCGGCTTAACTATCCATTTTGTGTGTCTTGCATTCCTGCCTTCAGCTGCTGCTCTGTAAGTGAAGAAAAAAATGACCCATCATTCGAAGCTGGTGGTCATCCACGAAACAGGCTTCAATTCCAACATTGGTATGTCGTGCAAGCAAGCATTGCGTGTATATTTTCCCATCGTCATTTCCTCCGTAAATTCCTCCACTACAGCGGTATAAGTCCATCGCTCGTTTTTAGCTGCTGCCAATGGCTGGTGAAGACGCAACGCCGTCGGTGATGTAATCTGAGCGCTATCGCACAGCCATTTCTGCATTCGGAAGCGTTCTTTTTTTTTAATGCACAGTGAGCTCATTACAGCACGATGAACACAGTGACCTCCCTGTCCATCGTTTATCTGTGGACAATAAAGAGCAGTGCTTCGGCACATCGTGTCGACATCGTTTCCTCCAAAGCGTTCGAGATTTGAAGTTTAATATGAACACTTTTCTTTTTTGTTCGCGGGTTCAGTGACTGAAATATCCACCGCTTATCCGAGCGTACAATCTGCTAGAAAAAAAAAATCATGGATAGGAAATACAAAAGAAGCTCTTTTATCAGGGCTTTACTTAATGCCGTTTTCTACACTGTTACCTGCTTTTTCGCGCGAACACCATGGAGCTTTTTCGAGCCTCTTGCGTTGGAAGATCTTCAAGGCGGCTGTTATAGGTATGTCAACATCACGAAAACTTCACTGGCTTTCTTGAGTCATGAAGGCTCTCAGTGGGACGCACTTTCTTATGTGTCTTAGATGGTAAGGCTTTTGTGCTACACTGTAGAATGACCCGAGCGCAAGTTTCAGCACAATGACTGACTTGGCTAGCATTTCAAGCTGAGAATGCACAGGAGCCTTCCTTTTAGTTTCACCCCGACTGTATCAGCCAACATTCAACACTTTACTGATCTCTTTCCCAATTTCCTTAAGTATACTGCTTAAATCCATGTGGATTGAGCGTCCAAAGAGCCGAACTCAGTATTAATAACTAAAAAAAATGCGATTGGTACGGTGAAGTAAACTCATCAGGTAGGAAACAATCAAACTAAAACGTTAACGGGTCATGCGAAAAAAAAAGTTTTGTTTTTGTTTTATTATCTTATTTTGTGCGCACGCAAATTTAATATTTAAGTACCGCCGTGTCGTCACTGTTCCAAGAATGGACCACTTAACCTTTTCTATCCACCCTTTATAACTCACACAACTGACCAGAGAAGAGACTAATTCAAATAGCTAGGAGTTTCTAACTAGGCGGTTTTTATTATACTATATATCGAGGGTGCAGTGGGACAATAGCGGAGAGTTATTTAAACAAATCAGCTACCTTAAAAAGGGAAACGCAGGTGTAAACAAAACCCATATGAATCCGGGATGATATTGGATACGCTGAGTTTTCCGAAAAGCATGTAGAAAAAGTTTCGCACTTCTTCGTTTTGAAGCGAAAGCTTTAAGGCCGCTTTACATTCGCGTTTTGAACCACTCTGCACGTGTGCGGCCGCACCGAGAGGGCAGGTCCAGAGGGGACATTAGTCGGTCGTACGCAGTGATTATGCGCCCGCAGCGACGATGCGGGTAACGAATGTGCATGCGTAGATCCGCACGTAGCGCTGTTTGTCTTGCGGGCGCACGGGCGCACGCACGCAGCAAATCCCGGCGGACGCCCGTTGCTGCGTGCGTTGCGGAATGCGGTGACATGGCGGCGCGCTGGCCGCCCGCTTTGGAACGAATACACCTCCGCCGCTGCGGCGCGATAGCTCACTCTAATTGGTAGCGTTCTCTTCCATTACACTCACTCTCGCCCACACGACAAGGTATAAGCTCTAAATGTCCCTAGTTTTCTATATAACCTCGCGAATTTCAATTGTTAGGCCTATCTGTAAATGTGTATGTGGTCGTCATAACAACGACATCAATGCTCAAGTTTCTTGTCACTTTAGCGACAAAGAAAAAACCGCTTTCGCAACTCCCGATGGACTTTACGAGTTTAATGTTATGCCCTTCGGCCTGTGTAACGCACCAGCGACATTTGAAAGATGATTGATACGGTACTTCGGGACCTAAAATGAAGAACCTGTTTATGTTACTTGGACGACATTGTTATCTTTTCGGCAACTTTTAACGACCATCTCACGCGCCTGAATGAAGTCCTGACGTGTCTTTCTTCAGCGGGCCTTCAGCTCAACACCAAGAAGTGCCACTTTGCACAGAAGGAAATTAAAATATTGGGACATCTGGTTAGCCATGATGGCATTCGTCCAGACCCTGATAAAATCAGAGCGGTCTTGAACTTTCCTCGCCCACAACGGACTACAGATTTACGAAGTTTCCTCGGCCTGGCATCATATTTCCGGCGTTTCATAAGGCATTTCGCAACTATTGCGGCGCCACTTCATGAACTACTTAAAGCGCGAAGCTCTTTCGTGTGGACTGAACAGTGCAACACTGCTTTTACCGACCTAAAGCACGCCCTCACATCAGATCCCGTTCTTGGCCACTTCAGCGACAGCGCTCCTACCATCCTGCACACTGATGCCAGTGGTCACGGTCTCGGCGCTGTCCTTCTGCAGCGCGATGCAACTTCGCCTGAGAAAGTTATTGCCTTCGCCAGTCGGACCTCGACTCCAGCTGAGAAAAACTACACCATTACCGAGCAGGAATGTCTTGCCGTCGTCTGGGCTGTTCAAAAGTTTCGCCCCTACCTCTACGGTCGGCACTTTACAGTTGTGACCGACCACCATGCTCTTTGCTGGTTGTCTTCACTGAAAAATTTGACAGGCCGACTTGGCCGCTGGATTCTACGCCTGCAAGAATACAGTTTCGACGTCGTTTATAAATCGGGTCGCCAACACCAAGACGCCGACGCTCTTTCTCGCTGCCCACTTACGGAATCAGCCTGCTGTTTTTCTTCGCAACGCATTTCTACCTCTGACCACAGCCGACCATCTCTTCCCCCGACGCATATCACAGCAGTTCCTTTTGACGATTCTGAGCACAAACACGCACTCCGCTCGCCGCAATTAGCTGATGCCTACTGCCGGCCCATCATCGACCGGCTTATCGGCGCTTCGAACCCGCCCAATGCTAGGCTTCGCCGACAGCTTCGCAATTTCAAGCTCGAAGATGGCATACTACGCCGCTACGTATATTGCCCTGATGGAACTCGTTGGCTCCCAGTCGTGCCGCGTGCGCTTCGCCCACGTATACTGGCGGCTTTCCACGATGACGCCACTGCCGGTCACCTTGGTTTTAACAAAACATATGACCGCGTGAAAAGACGATTCTTTTGGCCTGGCCTATCTTCTACCATAGCTAAATACGTCGCTTCCTGCCATCTGTGCCAACGTCGCAAGCGGCCGACTTCTTCGCCCGCTGGCCTCCTACAGCCTCTTCCATGTCCCGCCACGCCATTCGACGTAGTCGGCATCGACTTATATGGTCCCCTACCTCTCTCCGACGGGGGTAACCATTGGATTATAACAGCTGTCGACCACCTTACACGCTATGCTGAGACGGCCCCTGTACCGACTGGTTCCGCTGAAGAAGTAGCTAATTTCTTTTTGCGGTCAACTGTATTGCGTCATGGCGCTCCTCGGGTGCTTCTAAGTGATCGCGGGACGGCCTTCTTATCGACAGTCGTATCCGAAGTTCTTCGGGCCTCATCCACCCTCCATAAGACTACCTCAAGCTACCATCCCCGACTAACGGACTGACTGAGCGATTTCATCGCACCCTATCGGACATGATATCCATGTACATCACACCGGATCATCGAAATTGGGATACTGCTCTACCATTCGTCACATTCGCCTATAATACTGCAGTACAGCGGACTACCGGTTACTCCCCATTTTTTCTCGTTTTCGGCCGTCCTCCCACTACAATCCTCGACACTTCCTTCTTCTCTACGCCCGATTACTCCTCATCATTACCAGCCCAGTTCTTATCCCGTGTGACCCGATCCCGTCATCTTGCCCGCCTCAACACAAAAGCGTGCCAGCAAGACCGCAAGAGTCGCTACGATTCGAAGCATCGCGTGGTCTCTTTTCGCCCTGGTGACGAAGTACTGCTCTATACACCACTGCGCACCCCTGGCCTTAGTGATAAATTTCAGCGCCGCTATGTTGGTCCCTACAAGGTCATCAACCAAACGTCCCCAGTAAACTACCAAGTCACACCTGTTGATCCCCCCGCCGACCGACGCCACCGTGGAGCTGAAATTGTTCATGTATCTCGCTTGAAGCCGTTTGTGCGCCGCGGTACATCGGTTGATTAGGAGCGGCCAGGCTGGCCGCTTCAGACCCCCCAGGCAGATTGTGTGAGCCCTCCACGGATCTTCTTTCATTTGTACATACATACCATGATCTTCTTCTTCCTCTTGTACATACCATCATCATCGTCCCGCAGCGCTGGCTCCGGCACGCGGTTGGGCTCTGTCCATCGGAATAAAACGCTAGACACGGCATCCGTTGCCTTGCCGTGTCGACCTTGCCGTCTCGACGTGGCCTTCTTCCACAATATATATATATATATATATAGTCGCAGTCTTCGGCGCTTGAGAGTCTTTAACAAGTGGTGTCTTAAACGAAGCGCTGCTAGGCACCGTGTCAAAGATAAGCAGGTTGCTGCCGTCAATACAACTTATTGCAAACGCTCAAAAATCCTATATTCCCGTTTCTTTTTGGAATACCGCAACTACTGAAACCTGCGACCGCAGACTGCTGCATAGCAAAATCCAGTTTGAACAAGCCACTCTGTGCTTTCTGTAACCACAATAGAGTTGTGTGAGTACTTTTTTTTTCTTATTTTTTTGCGCTCGACTGCTTATTTCGAGAACAGGAGGGTCAATCCCGGCCATTTCGAAAGGCGCTCCTTGGCTGTGGGATTTGACTGCACGTTAAACAATTCCACGTGGTCAACGACACCGAGGCCCACCCCTACATTATCCGTCATATAGCTGATGTCGCATGGTGCGGTAATCCCATATATGCATTATCATTTCTACTTTTTTTTTCTGTTGAAGGATTCTGCGCATCCGTAACAGTGGTAATGAGCACATTTCGCTTTAGAGAAATGCTCGAACATTTGAGAAGCAAATCATCGCAGTACCTCTTACACTAAATATTACATTATACACATAGATCAATGTACACTCTGGTAGCCCATTAAAATCATTAAAACCCCTTTTTGTCTGTACTGTCCTTCAAGCAAACTGGTTGTTTCTGACAATGGGAGTAAAATAGCTTCATACGGCCTAACCATCGGAGTTTAGTTCGGGAATAAATACATATTTATAGTCACATGGTAAGATGAACTCCACTTCTTTCAGGACAGTTTTATATCCGGCACCTGTTTTGTAAGTAAGCGACAGAACCGCCCCAAGTCACTGCTCAACAGTAATTACAATGACAAAGAAATCTTCAGCCTTAAAAATTCCTTGCCGGAACATGACAGTAACCAAGCGCAGTTTTTACGATGTCTTTGCAGCTACTGGTTCGTAGCTCGCACTTTAACGTTACTGAAAATTAATCGCTGCTAGTCCTAAATGTTTTCAAGTGTAAAAGTTTTGTGATGCGGTGAAATTCATTGTCATTGAAAAAGAAATAATTACACTACTAATTTACCATTTATAAGCATCACACACATCAGAAATTCCTTATACTTCCCTCGGTTTCAAGAAATCATTTAGAGTCATTTCACAAGGCAACACCAGACTATCTGCCGCAAGAAGCATCCGCCTGGTTGTGAGTCCGGAAAACTCAATCTACTAGCCGCTTAAAAGTAAGCAGTTAGCTTTCCTGTGCGGCGAGGTTTTTTGTACAGTGTGAGGAATACAATTGCGCCTGGTTGTCTAGCCAGAGTCGATGTCCGCTCAGTCTACAGCAGCTCGCCGGCCAATACGCTGTCAGTGCTACATTTAACCTGTTTAATTCTCGAGTTAATTACGATATAATGAGCCAGACTGCCTCGATTAATTCTAAAGCACTGCATGTCAGAGCACGAACCTTGATATCCGGGGGTTTGACACTAAATTTGCGTGTCTCACTTATATAAGACAAGCGCACGCTGTTGAAAAAGCGATAAGATATGTCATGTTCAGGCCCAAGTATTAGGCCTGTGAACGCCGTACAACGCAAAAAGCGATATGCCACTAAATCTAAGAGACGGGTGGTTCCGTACCTTGTTTTTCTAAAATTCGCGCATCTTTTCTTTTTTTTGTGGTGGGCTGCATTGGCGAAATTCACGAAATTGTTTCTGCAGTAATAGAACATTCTAAACAGTAAATCGCTAATGCATTGCATAAGGCACGTTTTCATCATCAACAAATCCGCCGTAAGCTCGTAAGCAGACATAAGCCGCGTGCGTTTCTGCGGGCGCCACCGGCTGCCGATCCCCACTGTCGGAGCGACGGAGGCGCCACCTCTAGGTCGATCTCGCGGCGAATAGTGAGCGCGGCCAACCAAAGGTGTCGTGTACGCGAATCTCAACTTTTCACCCGCACGTGCTGAACCGCAAGGAGACCGGATTGAGGTTATTGGTTGCCCTGTAGGTGACGTCTCCGGCTCTACCCCCTCGATCTGGCTAGAGCAACATGGCCGCCAGCGGTGTGAAGTGGCAAGCGAAGCGTAGATGGTGGTTGTTGCATTGCGGCAAAAACTAATAATACTTAGCGCTCATGGCTAGTGTTCCTATCGACTTTGAACATTTCCTTTCAAGTAGGATCATCTGTGCTGAACTGAAGAGAGTGATCTTCCAACCGGCGAAGTGTACATGGCACCGGTGTCAAGAAGTTTTAGGCTATCGCAAGTGTTTCTAATACCCGCGAGGATCTTAACAGCGGACGGCCAGTAACAGTAGTCACGGTGATTTTCGTGCGCACAAATCGGCTCCACAGCGCATCGAAAAGTGCCCGTGCATGTGTTGCTAAAGCGTTTACGATTTGAGCGACTGCCTCCTAGCAAGCAAGAGAACTCTCCATGTTTGCAAAATTCGTCACACACTGTGTTTTCCTAATGCTGAAATAAACTTGGTGACAGCTAGTCGGTTCACCCGATCCGCTGGTCGCAGTGACCGCGACAGAAATTAGCACACGACGTTGTTTACGCGACGTGTCGATCGGGTCGTGTGTGTACTGTGCTTGAAAAATGCCGTGCGTGCGCCGAGCCCTTCGAAAACGACATTGCACACAAAACGTTAGCTGCATGGCTGTCGGGCTACTTGCCACTATTCTGCGGTTTGCACTTTGTGCTCATATGGATGTTCGACGGTACTGTATAAACTGAAAATATTTGTGTACTTTCACGGCAGCTGACACTTCGAGAGTACCTTCCTGTTTATTTATTTTTATTTCCTGCTGGCTATGTGCACACATGTCTGCAATGAGTATCTTCGCGATGAATTGGCCGACTGAACAGAACTTTTTTATGTGATGGGCTAAACACTTTATCTCATCAGGTCTTTTTCAAGAAAACAAAACATACAGTAAGACGGCCTATTCTTATGACAAAAAGCAAACGATATGCAACTGCGCCTCATGATATGGACACTTTGGTGTACCTAAGGCATGTTGAGCATAAAAATATAATTGGTTAAAAAGAAAGAAACAAAATTTAGGAAATTATTGTGATTGCAATCTGCTTTCTTCCTGCATAACTTGGGTGAGTTAAGTTCATTGGACAACTGCTTGGACAAACCATGTGATGTAGGCTTTATACTGACATGATGTTGTTATGGAGTTGCACACGTTACACTGACATACTTGTTGCTTTGACAGCTCTGCTCTCACCAGACTACATGCAAACTCAGTTTTATTGGTACTGAGTAGCTATTCAGCTACATTTCTTTGCTAAGGTGCACCAATTGAGATTTCCGATGCCATCAAACTCAGATATCGTCGATGCGCATGTCCGTGCCTATCTGCTTTCATTTTGCTTTGACGCCCATGATTACATGCCTGCTGAGTGATATCGATGGCGGGCACGCGTGAACCTTACGTTTTTCGACAATGTATGAGTAATTACAGAGTTCTTTAGTTTGTTGTATTTGCTGCTCGCCTAAATTTGTTTGCACCTTGCACAGGGATCAACTGGGTTTTCTGGTACACATATCAGTTAAAATTTGTTGTATGGCCACCACTGTACAAGGTCTCATACCACATTTGCAAAGATTAATTACCTTAACTTTTCAGCATGTGTTTAGCATTATCACATGATTATGGGTTCTATTATGCTGATGTTGATCTATTCTGAAAGCCCTGAGACATGGATTTAACATCTGATTTGTTGACACTGAGGTCACATGTAACTTAATCTGAATTTATTCTTTTTCTTCTTGGATTGGATGTGCCATTTGCATTCACGAATTCACTACTCTGCTTTGCACCTATGCAAAGTGTTACCTTAGCATTGCAGGATAAGGTTATAACAAAATGGTTACAATCTAAGCGGGCAGCTTAATTCATTTTATGTAATGACTAGCAAATGAGGTGCCAAGCCTTGCAATGGTGACTTATTGCTAACTATTTTAACATAAGAAAAAGTGATTTGTGAACCAAAGAGTGTGTGCTGAAGGACTCAGTGTGCTCACAGTTCATGGGTTCACAAAAATATTGTACACAGTGCAATGAACGGTGTGATGGCAATTGCACAGAGTAACAGCCATGTAATTCAGTCTGTTTTACTTTTCTACTCAAATACAAAGAGCCTTAAAAGCCCTCCCACACTACAGTTTAAACCTCGCTACCACAGTGGCAGTTTTGTTTTCAAGCATTTTTGTGCATATTAATGAAAAATACATTTGTCACAGGGCCCCAATAGGCTCTTTGTTTATTGTCCAAACAGCAAACTTCCATGTTAATGAAGTGTAAAGGCATTGCAAGTTTCATCTGCTTAAAATATTTTTGTAATATGAGTCGTACATGTCCATATTAACAGGGTCCATGTTAACGAAGCATAACTGTATATGTGAACTTATTCCTTCTTTAGTTATGGTAATGACACAAATAGCCAGTCTGTGTGTTTTTAAACTGTGGGACTCAAGAAGGACATTCCTCTCTGGAAAGTGTCCAAGACAATTACAACTCTGTGTTTGATGGAACAAAAGTTTGTTCAGTGGAAAATATGTTGGCTTAACCTGCTCTTAAGACTTGTACAGAACACATGAAAATGTGTCTTGTGGAGCTGGCAAAAACACTGGTAAAGACAAGGGCAGTAGGAAAGAATAAAGGCGAGTGTACTAGGTAGAAATTCTTGTTCTCCTTGTTTCTTGATACAGTTTCCTCTTTTCTTTTTTCACAAACCAGCCCTGCAGTGGACTTGGATCAAGCCCTTTAGAATTTACCAAAAGTGATGACAGGACAAATTACAAGAAGCAGTGTGTATGTGTACTTGTAAAGTAATGCACACTAAGTTACCCACCTCATATACGTTGGCCTCAACGTGCTGCTTATTCTCATCGTGATCCCAAAAGCACGCACCCCCTTCCAATACAAAGCATCTGATAAGAAACTACAGGACTATTTGAGCATTGTATAT
The DNA here is from genome assembly GCF_055883805.1 of Amblyomma maculatum. Taxonomy (NCBI): domain Eukaryota; kingdom Metazoa; phylum Arthropoda; class Arachnida; order Ixodida; family Ixodidae; genus Amblyomma; species Amblyomma maculatum. Next base: position 113,083,692 of record NC_139344.1, read on the forward strand.
GACACAGACGTTATTTGTACTGACTCTGCCTATGTACTTAGTCTCAGTGCATTACCAACATGCATAAAAATTTATTACATTGGCAATCAAGAATAGCACTTCATTTCATATTGAGCAGAATGTATGTTGTGCAGTAGATTTCTAGAGATAAAATTACAACTGGCATAGCTCTTCAATCCATCTAACAGCAGTGATAAATGCAACATGCATTCTTCACCACGTCACTGAAGGGGCATATTGAACAAAATTCTAAATATTAATGTTGATGAAGCAAATTTTTTAGGCTTCTCTCTAGAGTACAAGCAGATGCCAGAAGCAAAGGTTCTGTCATTGTAGATGAAAAGGCTGCAGAATTTCTGCTAGTTTGTTCAGGAGAACATTGTGGCATGTTTTATGTGTTTCCAATGTGCAATGTGCAATGTGACCAAAGTGCATGTCTGTTTTCCTTGCATAGCAACCTTAAATCTACACCTCAAGTAACTATGGCCTGGCAAAGCATGACACGATCCATGTCATGCAGGACATGTTAATATTGTCACGATGATGGTGACTGGGGCTACCTTAACTGAGCCGGTGCAGGCGAAATTCCATGGTCCTAATTCTAGGCATCTCCTGCAAGCACGGAGCCGATTCACTTCGTCTTTCGCTCCGAGCGCCCCCTGGCATTGTGCTGAGTAATTGATCCTTTGCATATCACGGTGGCGGCTGCTCCAGGGTTTGGATCCCGGTGGAGCAAAAGGGCTTCCTTTTAACCAAAAAAAGAATAGAAACGATTTCCTTGTTTACTTTTTATTTATCAAACAATACCATGCGCTTTGTTGTTGAACAATAAATGGCAAACAAAGTAATGCTTTGCATACAACGGTTCTGTGAGCAATACATATTCATTTTCATATTTAGCTTACAATATTATAGCTTGAATACTAGTAGTGTTCTGCTTCCAAGGTCTTTATATCTTAAGCATTTTAAAAATGACTAGAAGAAAATTTTACTTGCTAGAAGGCTTCTGACGAGAGGAATGGGAGGGGGAAGTGGGGGACAGCGCATCAGCTTCTACCATATTAGTTAGGACCACAGCTGCGTCGCGGCCGTTTCACTTGAAGGTGACCCCAAGAAGAAAGCTTACCCATCTTTATGCCAGCAAACCATGCATACCAAGTATCCCGGCTAAATTTCATCGAACTTTAAATTAGGTAGAGGGCTCGATGCTAGTGAAACCAACCGAGAACTATTCAGAGTTGATTGCCCTAGTCTCCACTGGCTTTCCACTTGCCATGGTTTTTATACAGTTAGTAAAAGCTAATAAGTGACTTTTTTATTTATTTTCCCCAGGAGCAAAGCATCAGTTCTAAAGTGATAGATAGTGCTGAAAAACAGCTACCCGCAATGTTTCCATCGAGGAATGATTTCCATAGCTTTATTCACGGGCTTCCAAATCGAGCGACCATACGACTAGCAGCTCGCACGTACTTCCCTCCCACACCATGCAAATCCACACCTTGGAGAGCGCTTTTGACAAAAGCTGCTTTGGTTCTCTGAGCCACCTTTCAGGACATTGAAGTGGAATTGCTGTCATGCGGACGCCTTCTTCATTGGGCTTGTGCCATTTAAGATCGTAAAAAACAAAATTATACAAAATAAAAAGCACCTTGGTCTACATTTTTGTCAGCTGTTTTGGAAGACGGTTTACTACGTCCTCTCAACAGGCAACTCTCAACTGGCAACTCGCAGCTGGATTAATTCATTGGGGCTAGGGCACATCGACTTTTTGAAAGTTAGGACACCTGGTATATAACACATTCCATGGTCTCTTTTCTTTTTTCTAGTTGTAACGTCACAGCCACCTTCTGTTTTAAGTACACCACACAGTACGCCAAGATTTGATTTCGGGAACTCTAGGAATAAAAAAAATCTGTTTTATTGTAACATTTCTGAAATGAAAATAAATTGCATTCGCGCGGCATCAATGCTTTCATAAAGCAGTACCACAAAGAGAGCCCTGTGGAACAAACATGTAGTAACAACAGGACAAACTGCAGCTGACGTAAATACCTTAATTGCCATCCTGGGCAATCATTACCTTGGCTGTATTCTCACATAGGCTACACATGTTTCATGCCAAATTGCTCATGCTTTAGCTTGCATGTTATAGCCCTGAACAGCATCCAAGAAATCAATCAGTTGTGAGTGACCTGTTTTTATCTTTAAGCAATGCCGTTAGGTCTCCATTTCCTTTTCACACCTCTGTCCCATATTTCATTTTAAGTTTCCTTTAGGGGTTGTCGTGGAAGTCGAAAGACAGCTTGCACTTGTTCAGCCTTGAGACTATTCATTATTAAATTCTCTTTCATAATTGCTATCTTTACCTTGGTTACGCTGGTTCAAGCTTTCTCAATTTTTTTGTAGCCCTTTTCTGTATACATGTCCGAACTGTCGAATCATTCCTTTTTGAATGTTTCCTTCAACATTCGTGCTTTTAACACCTAGTGAATATCGCCAGTGCAGACGGGACCGGTGCGTGCTACATTTGCAACTCTAATTCTTTATTGGGCTGATTTGCGCCCACAAAACAATAAAGCAAAACAGCTTTGTCAATAGCAGCAATCGTGCTCATCGGTCATCGAACTATGAATTCACGTTCATTCGGCAGTGCCCAATTAAAATTCGGCGTAGAAACATCTAGATAAATCAGCGAAGGCATACTGTAAAAATCAGAAAAGTGGACAGACGATTGCGGAGGCAGCTACGAACCGCTCGAGCAAAGGCATATTCAAATTTACGGCGGTGGCCATGTAAGCACTCAAGAACTATACTGAAACGCTACTCATTTGGCAGCTGACGAGAGCCCATGAGCACAGCAAAAGCCACGCCATGGCGAGCCCGAGGCAAGCGAACTGCGCCGAGATGCCGAAATCGGTAGAAGCCCGCACCACGGGCTGCGCGCCTGCTTTGAATGTCATTTGAGGGAGCATGCTATTGGACAGAAGGCGATGTCCGGGGGCGCCAATCGGGACGCTGGAACAGTCCTCCTGACCGGCAGTCGGCAAAACGATCGTACAACGCACCTTCCGCACCATATCCTCAAGCGGACAGAAAACGTACGTACCGCAGGCTTGCGGAACCGGTCGAAAAGCGAACGTACCGCGGCCTTTATAACGCCCTTCAGTAGTTAATCCGGCGTGTGTTTCATATGGACCTTCAATGTACGTACCTAGCGGCGTGCGGACTGCACGTTGCCCGCTTTTTCGCCTGTGTTGCACGCAGAGCCGTCGGCGCTCGCTTCGTATTCTACATCGCACACCTATTTTCTCTTCACATACATATTTCATTCGTACCGGTACATATCTCCAGAAATATACAATATTGCCCTACACCATGTCACACTGCCTTCCACTCCCCTGCCTATCCTCTCCCGCCACCCCTGCCCATCCGGACCGCCCGCTCAAGCCTCTCCTTTCAAAATACCCTCAGCATCTTCATTTCGTCTAGAGCTGCAAGGACAGTTTGCTCACAGCCGCTACAGCGTTATCAATGGCTATACTTATCCGCCATTACCGCCTGGAGCACCAGTTCTGAAGGATGTCGGTGAACGCTTAATGAAGACGCCTAATATTACCCTTCAAAATTCCCTCGGACCTTCGTGTCGGCTAGACCCGGCTGTGGTGTCCTTGAGGTTCGCAAACAGACATGGACGAATGACGCGTTTTCGCTTTGTCTACTAAGGTTTAGCTTTGGTAAACCTTTCCTTATTATTTTAACCTTGTATCAGACGGTTAGAGTTTGACAGTCAATCTACCGTAATTAGAAAGTATATTTCACCCATTATAGGCGCACTTTCGCCTTAGCAAACACGTTTGCTGCCTGCCCGCCTGCCTGCCTGCCTGCCTGCTTGCTTGCTTGCCTGCCTGCCTGCCTGCCTGCCTGCCTGCCTGCCTGCCTGCCTGCCTGCCTGCCTGCCTGCCTGCCTGCCTGCCTGCCTGCCTGCCTGCCTGCCTGCCTGCCTGCCTGCCTGCCTGCCTGCCTGCCTGCCTGCCTGCCCGCCTGCCCGCCTGCCCGCCTGCCTGCCTGCCTGCCTGCCTGCCTGCCTGCCCGCCTGCCCGCCTGCCCGCCTGCCCGCCTGCCCGCCTGCCCGCCTGCCCGCCTGCCTGCCTGCCTGCCTGCCTACCTACCTGCCTGCCTGCCTGCCCGCCTGCCCGCCTGCCCGCCTGCCCGCCTGCCCGCCTGCCCGCCCGCCCGCCCGCCCGCCCGCCCGGAAAGAATAGGAAAAGACATGTTGCATTATTTTGTTATTTATCAAGTTACGAGAGCTTAAACTTATCACTTCGCCAGCATCGAGAAAAGCACCTCAATGGAGGTCATGAAGCAGCTACTACTCCGGCCGCAGCTGTAAATTCGCAAAATGCCATATTTGAAACATAGTCGAGGTACTGAGTCGATAACCAAAATGTGTTTTGTTTTGTTCTGCGCATACTCGGAATTTTGACATTTAAAATGAAATTACATGAAATCAAAGCATAGGCACAGTTTCAATGATAGAATGCAGTCGTTCTCATGGCTGAATTTTTAAAATGGTATCATAATAGGGTCAGGATATGGATTAGTGAATGCTTTATAAATGTAAATTTGGATCTCCTTTCGACGGTACAGGTTCAACACGACTTGTGATGATGATTCTTCCCGAAGTTTTATTTTTGTAATAATCCTCACTCTTGCTTTGTTTGGATTTGTAATTGTACTCTGACATCCATTGATAATTTCAGTATGCTCCTTTTGTACTTCTTGTGTAAACCGGTCCATGTACGTTCTGTCACTGACTGCCAATTTCAGAGGTTCTTGGGCCCGTCAATCTGCACGTAGCAGCTATTATCCCTTGAACATTTCTAAGATACAACTTTTTTTTTCTGGAAAAATAACACATTTAATTCAAGAGCAATGTGAGCTGAGCTGCATAAAGAGTATTGGGATTGCAAAAACCAAGACGGAAGCGCGAATAATTTCAAAATTATTTTACTTCCTTTGTGGGTGAAAGAGAAATCCCTGTTGGCATCTATGGTGCCTAATGCGCACAACTTCATGTGCATGAAAGTATTCATGCAACCGGTTGCAAGTCTTTACACTAACCTCTTTTCCGATGAAATAATTGTTGAAGTATGTCTCCAAGCTCAAGGACAACTTGAACGTTCTTCAGCCTTTGTGACAAGATAAAGTTTCAGACGGTGATTGTTTTACATTCTTGCTGCCTGTTCCCTGGTTTTAAGGGATGGCTAGTTTTTTATTAGTCCGCAAATATCATTGCAGTTTTCCCCATCTCCTGTTGAAGAGAACGGCACTTAATGGGCGCGTAGTTGTTTGGCCAAACATCGTGCAATCCATATTTGTTTTTAAATGCCTCGCAGCCTTGTTGCTGACGCATGTGACATGATCTTGAAAAGGAGGTCTTTGTTTTGGCACGATCGGGAATTTTGCCTAGCGCGAAGCAGGCATGTGCTGCGTCATGAGTCATATACGACGAGTGCTTTTGTACGAGGCGCATTTTTGGGTCTTATAATGCTGAAACCATAGCGTATAAAATTCTTTGCTCTTAAGAGTGGCTGTGTGCACTATAGTTATTGCGCAAAAGGCCTACAGGTGGAGCTAGCAGTCATCGGAATTGGCTGGAAGCACTGACGACGTTGTCCGCTACGATTTGCGGTTAGGCTACGAAGCCGTTGGGAACTGCCTTAGACTCACGTTATTTAGGCTGTCGAGTTTGTGCGGTTACATCTGCGACCAAATGTAGAGCAGAAAGTAGCATGTATGAATATATGAGACACTATTCCGATTCAGAGTAACACACATCTATATCAGTACACGTTAGGAAGAGGAAGGAGGGGCATCAGTACATACATTTTTCATGATAATATAAAATATTTTCACCTTGGATACTTCTTATGGTGTTCTTAAATCTACTGCTCATGAAGCGATCAAAAGCTTTCTTAACTGGTTGAATGTGGAAAGAGAACAATAGATTGGAAAGTATGTTAGCATGCGTTTGCAATGCCTTATATACACTTCCACGTAGAATACATAGCGGATGTTTTAAAACAGCATTTCCTTTTAAATCGTGTATTGTATTGTGATGTTCGCGGCATTTATTAAGAAAGGATGACAATACAGGTGTAATTATTATGGCCCATGCACTCCACTAGCGGTCACTTTCATTCGGCGACAGCAGCTCCACTTTATCGAGCTTAAATCTCAGATTGATGCTGTCTATTAAAAGTAAAGTACTTTACACTATCCACAGAGGAAAAAGTTTTTGCTATGGAGATTACGGCAAATTTAAAGCAACGAACGGAGTAGCAGCTCCTTCACGACCACCAATGAGGTGTTTTTGTCAATGCTGGAGAAGTGCAAGTTTGAGGTCTCATACCCGAATAAGGAAGACGATAATGAAACCTGTCTTTCCAAATTCTTTCTTACCTACATCTTGAGCATTGCTAGAATAGGTTTGACCAAAATTAGGAATGCGATTTTTTATATTTGATTTTTTGAAAAGGACTCATACAGTCCAGAATGCAATATTTGGCATAAGGTTGTTTATACTTCCCTTTGTTATATAAGAATTAAAGTTAGTGAGCTTAATTACTGCACAAGTCCCTATTAGATTAAAAAAGTTTGAAGAAGGTATGGCTTTTTGAATTTTTTCCTTGGAAGCAGGAACTTCTTGAGAATAGCGGAAAGACACCTAGCTTACTCTTTGCCACCTGTCATTTGAGTACACAAAATGTGCTAACCATGGCTTGAATGACTCCACGTTTTTACGTCATTGCAAAATCCGGACACAGCGATGTGTGCTAAAAGTCTGTCTGTGGCATGTAATCGTCCGTATTTCTTCTCCTTTAATATTAACGTTAGAAAAAAAAATAATTGCGTTGTTGACATATTGAGTAGTACGTGCACAATATATCCAAAAACAAAATAAATGAAAAATATTTAATAATTAGGCATTTAAACTCTCGTGGAATCACCAATAGTCTTTTTGTCTACAAAGATTACCGGTTGCAGTGCCTTCGCATTACATGTCCCGCCCATGCCCATTTCATCTTGATTTCGTCTAGCATGTTGTAACTTGCGTTTATTCCCTCACCCACTGTGTTACACCTATCATTTTTGTTTCTGCAGCTCGATGTGTTGCAAGTCCCCATTTTAATCGTAATAATATAACATCTTTTCTTGAGTTTTTTTTTCTTTTTAACTCTTTTACTAATATCTACACCCTTCCGTCCTTTTTCACTTAGATCCCTTCCACAACTCAGAGCAGCATGCTGGTTATTTTTGCGCTCTGGCTAAAGCTCTGAATATGTTTATCAAAATCACCATTTCTCTCTCTTCCTCTTTCTCCCTGGCTCTCTGTTTGCAAAAACTAAAAACACATATATACTCAGCAGTCGCTGCGTGTTAACGGTAGCCAGTGCAGCTGCTGTAAACTCTATTTGCATTTACATTGAACCATGCGTCACCACTTGCCTCCGCCTTCTATTTTCACACATCGCGCAACTCTGGTAACTACTCAGTAGGACTGTGTGCACTCCGGTCTCGGATTGCCACCGCCTACTTTAAAATTCGCCCCACGTGGCGCTCACGAAGGCGCTACTGTGCGTCCTCGGCCGACCAGCTCACTGCAGTTAAGACGTTAAGAAGAATTAGAGACGCTGCGAAAATAGCAGCACGCTTATTCCAGCTCACGTTTCTAATGGATTTGAGTTGGCTATTTGCATTGTCCAAATTTCTTTCTCGACAATACTTCTCGCAAGATTATTGCATCATCTGAAGCTTTCGAGAGCATCTCAACGAAGAAATGGCTAATGTCGGCGCTGATGATTTGTGTAGCTTGCTTAATGGAGACATCGCACCTTATTAAAAAGAACGGAATAAAAAGCGTTCGGAATTATGCCAGCGTTAATGTTGCCAGATTTTGCGTTTAGATGAAATGTTGCCTTATGCCAAATCCCGCACTTACTGTTACTGAATTTCGCAGCTGGTATGTTTTTTTTCTTGCTCGTTTTATTTTGCTATCAACACAGCGCTAGCCTCACGTAGAAGATATGGAAGGAAAGGGACAAAACGTACATAACAAATCCAGCAGTCTTTTATAAATAAATAAACAAATGAAACCACACCTAGAAATACGTATATAATCTAATATTTGAAGATGCAATATCAATATCAGTAGGATAATATTAATTAATATCAGTAGAATGCAATTTGGGGATGTTGATTGCAAAATGTTAGGGGCTATAGACGAAAGTCCATATGTCACTAGACGATCATACAACCAATGAAAGTAACCAAATAAAAAAACATAATAAAATATTGCACTTTTCCCATTCTAGAATTAATGAACAAGCAGTACAAAAACCACCTAAGGATTTTCAGGTGGCAACATCGTTCGGCAGAACGTTCCAGTTACGAGTGGTTTCCGGAAGAATAAAAAGCTGACTTCCTCAAAGGGAAATTTGTATTGAAAAAGGGCTTGCTATGTTGTTTTCGAGTTATCAGAGTTCAAAAGCTTAATTACTCATGTTCATCTCTTCTTAGTACGTTCGCTAAAACCAAAAAATGAAGTGAATGGCGCAACAGTCTGGCATGATTTCTGATCGTTCTAAGGGGAACTTTGCGCAGAAATTCTGTTGGGGAATTGCAACGGCAGTACTTGTTGCATATTGCGGGTGCCAATGAAGTTCACAAGTAAGCTTCTTCCTCGTAAAGGCCTTGTAAAGATGGTGTTTCCTTTCGGAGCAAGTTGAAATCAACGCCAGCGTTTACCGCGCGTGCCTTTGCTATCACCCAAAAAGGAGGGAATGTGTGGTCAATGGATATTACATACTAAATTGATTTGAAAAACGCCGCACTAATCTCCTCTCCTTCCCCCCCCCCCCCCCCCCCTCTCCCATTCCCCAAACATACACAGTACAACTCATTGCCCGCAGTAGCCCACGAAAGCTGGGCCGCGGAGTCGTGCGCGTACCGACGCAGATCGCGGGCCACACTGCCAACCACCGAATTAAATCGCGCGACACGACGAGGAAGGACGAGGAATATACGGAGCATAAGCTTACCACGCAGATCGTGCAGATAGATGCGTGTCGCCACCTGCAGTGACCGCCAGTGACAGAGAACCAGGCATATCAGACCCTCTCGACTATGGAGCGTCAGCACCGCAAAGGAAGGTGACATGAGTCCGTTCGGGCCGTGGCTTGAGCATACAACGAGCATCCACCACCCGCATTCTCGGTGGCTTGGCAAAGGCCAGGGAACCGGTAGAAAAAAACATTACGCGGGTTCAACGCTGCTGAACCGAGTGTGGAGCGAAAGCTTTGGCTGCGGGCTTGCAGCGTTGCATCGAACACAACTAGCGTTCTGTTGAATGCATCGAATTTCACTGGCGTGTTAGGTGGCGGTAGTAAAGCCGTTTATTGCATCTAATATGGGACCCTTAAGCTCCGCCTGTAAAGGTATGACGCGATAGCGTAGGCTTAGTGCCTTAATGATCTATAGGGGTAACGTGAATGCAAGGGTCCTGGCAGGCTGATTCTGACATGACCGTCCCATGTGAAACGAGAGACCCAAGTTAGCAGCTCCTGCCGCGGTACCATGGCGCCAGGCCGACGGCTTGAAAACCTACAGTAGTGTAGCTTTCGCTACAAAGCACTACATAGAACCCTTCGCTGTTGCCGGGTCTGTGACTTGGTATGCCCCAAACGTCACTCGTGTCGACCCAATGGGGACGTGAGGTCGAAAGGACAAGGATGAGAGGAGGGTGACTGACAGTCCCTCTCGTAAGCGCTTCCCTTCGAAGCTGGACAGGCACTCGCTACCGCCCGCGATCCGCACACTCGCTGAGACCCCTTGGGGGTTATCATTCGCGAAACAGCAGCAGCGGCCACGCACTCGGGTCACCTAATCCCCACAATATGAACCTACCGCTTTTCGCTTCCATTTCAAGTTTGGCATTGCACAGTAACGGTATTAGTAGACAGAAAACAATAAAAAAATATAGTGTTTACCACTGAGCTAAGGAGTTAAATTTCGAATAGACTGCGGAGAAGGCTTCAGGCGTTACGTAATAAACGTCTGTTTCATTTTAGTTCGTGAGCGATCAATGTTGCGAAGAGTTTACGGGGAGCGCGGTTCTTTGCTTCTTGTGTTCAGTTCCCCCGGGTATACCACAGGGTTTAGAAACTGTAATATACAGACGATCTTAGCTCTGCAAACGTACGCACCATACGCTTTGATACCCGAAAATGTAAATAAAATATGAAAACATTTGGCGCTAAAATCGTACCTTGCTGCACGTGGAATATTGTTTCAATGTAGGCCGAAGGTGATTTTTCATGTTCAACTAACCAATTCCAATTTTCTCAAAAGATAATCTCACAACCTGTATGGGACCTCTGGTGAACGCGCCTACGCCCGACCATTTGTAAATGATACACGCATCTTCCATTGTTACTTCGTTAAAGGCTGGGGAGGTATATATTTCTCTTTCAGGCGAAAAAACTACACTGTGCGGTTTATGACCGTAAAACTGTTGCAACAAAAAAAAAATTGTAGTAAATTTACAATTGTGTGTAGTTACAACAGAAATACAAACTACATAAAAGTACTGCAGAAGAACTACAGAACTACAAAAAGTACTAGAGAAGTGCAGAAAAGACTGTCTTTACGTCAAAAGTGCGAAATATTTTGTCGTAATTTGTGCCGCAGTATAGTTTCTTTTTTCTTTTTTTGACTGGGTTTTTTGACTAAACCTGACGCTGACGCTTCAGTCATCTCTCTGATAACTTCTGATTTCCACTGATGCCGAGGATGGAGCCATCTTTTATTTGGAAGACCAAGAGTATCACGTTCGCTTCTCATTGCATTCAGTGTGAATGACATGTCTGTAGTGCGGCCAAACATATGTTTTTCCTACGTACTGGTTCTGTGTTAATATCACAGTGCCCAGTCGCCTAAACCAGGTGCGTCCTCTGTCTTGTAAAAACAAAAAGCGACGTGTGCTGGCCCCGCTGCTGCCTATAGGATCATGTTAGTGGGACAGAAGTTCCTGTCGCCTTTAAATCAAACACGGCAGCCTATTTCTGTTTCGAAATGCCTTAGTACGGATCATATGAATTTATGGCCCACAGTTCTCGCTCCTAAATGCTCTCGAAATGTTCGTAATTACAGTTTCCGCCGAGCTGAAGAGATGCAGATGACAAGAGAGGTTGTTCAGCTGTTCTCATGCCCCCGCCAGTTTCGCATTTGGTGCTCCAATCAACCGGCATCGATCTAAGTGCGCGTTTCCAGCATGCGGGCTCTGGGCAGCGCTTGGTACAGTAATGTTGTCGTCCCTTCTTCTCCCCAGACGAAGACGAGAAAAGCTTACTATTCGGCGTGAGGACGTGCCGTGGGGCTAACCGTCGTCAGCACGACACTGTAAGAGGGATCACATGTGTCCCCTCCTGCTTTCTAGTGCGTCCCATGCCGTATAATTTCCACCTTTATAGCTTCGTGGCCATACACCTCATTAAGTGAACGAACTGTATTCTAACGACACGGGATCGAAGTTTTATCATCCACTAAAACGATGCAGTAACTGGCGTACCTCAGCCCGCCATTGAAAGCATCAGTTAAATGTCAAGGAGAACGCAAAATTGCTACGCCAATAGTCAGAGGTCAGCTGTGACGAGGTCAATAAATCCAGTTCAATATAATTTCTACTAAGCAATTGCGAAGCTTCGCGAAACGCGAAGTCATATCAATGCAGTAGGAATATGATAGGTTTACTCAGGGAGGTGCGGCACCCTTCGTCTGCTCCTCTGAACTATATTATAGTACGTAGGTAGAGTAGCGGGCATCGTACCATACATTGAACGACACAGACCAACCTTTAAGTGCTTATAATGGGGAAATGTGTCTCAGCGAAGCTTACTGCAGATGCGAGCTAATGAACGCTTACTTGGCATGCAAGCTTACTATACGAGCAGGCATAAAACTTACTCTACTCAGGGGATGAACTTGTCGCCCTTTATGTTTTAGAAATGTAGCAGACTTTTTTCGCTGGCAATTTCAGAACACAACTCTCACTTTCTGTGTGGAAATGTTATTTTCTATACCTTTAAAAATAATTTTCTCTTTCTTCGGTGAAATGCACGATTTCCATGTGCAGTCAAAAGTGAGCAGCAGCAGCTTATCGTTGCCTGCTTTCTAAGAACGACCAGTTCATGGAAGTCTACAATAGTAACAAAAATAAAACTGTTGAATCAGCATTATCGCCCGTAAGAAAAAAAAAAAACGCAACTGAAAGTTTTGCTCAAAAAACCTGGTTCTAATGATGTTCTTGTTACTCTGCGCTTAACGAGAGGGCAGCACTTCTTATTCAGCCGAGTGCCGCATGACGGCAGAGATGAAACTTCCCGAAACTAGAACACGACAGATTCGTGCAGTTTATGCTAATCTGCATGATTATGGTTTAAAAGTTGTAAATGTATTTACGTGCCGTAAAAAGAAAATGCAATTATTCAGGCGGCAGGTTTAAACCTCCCAAACTACAAGGGAGTGTCCTATTTCGCAGATGAGCACCTCAAAACTCACAACCACTGAACTGCAAGGATATCGTAGTCTGACCGAGTTCCTGGTTTCATCACATTCTTTTTTTTTTCCTTGCAGCCTACTGTAACTGAGACTGAATAGCCAGCTAGTCGTTACATGAAAGCCAGTAATGCCGATCTTTTTCGGTTCATTCCACATTTTGAAGAAAATTAAGTTTGGCGCACTTCTGTAGGTGTTTTTCAAATTAAACCGATAAGTGCAATCCCTTACTATACTATGCATTGCGAAAACCAGCAAGATTATTAGCGAGGCTCTGGCCTTTATTAATGAGATTTGTATGCCCGCGATGGGCGCCGCTCTTCGGCAATTTTCTTAGGGCCAGAGAAGAAAGTTACCCATCGTGTTTTTCGTTGACCAAGATATATGCACTTTTTCAGCTCAGATCAGCGTAACATTGCCAGCACCTTTCCTCTTTGGAGCTACTTCACGTCCCTTGGGCAGCTGCCTGCTGCCTGACTGAGGCTGAAACCCAGCAGAGCCTCTTTCACGCTCCGTCGCTCGGCCGACGAACAGGAACCGAGGATATCCGAAAAAGCCATCCATAGCTTCTTACGAACGTCCCGAACACATTCGGACAATTGCTTCTAGGCAGTGTGAGGCAATGCGCGACGCGGTCTACCGATTCGTCCCACTGTCCGTCAGTCGTTTTCGCAGACGGGCAGTCACCTAATCAGCCCGCCTACTGCAGACGGCCCACGTTTCTCCGCTCAGTCCCTTTGGGAGTGGTCTAGTTCTCGTTTCTTCCGAGCGAGGTATCATCCCCCTCCCTTTTATTAGTGCATTACTGGTATTCCAGGAAAGAAGCGCCTAAGCGAAGACTAGGCTACACGAGAAAAAGGAAATGTGGCCTTCTACGCTCAGAGGGAAATTGTCTGCGGGATCACAAGGCCACAATACGATGCCGCCTAACGTGCAACTGTCACATTCGTACCTATGATCTTTTTTTGTTACCCGTTTGCATTTTAACCTGAGTATAACTGCACGAGTTCGTCACTAGGTATTCATGAATAAGATATGATGGGCTAGTTTCGTAGTTTTTAGAAAGACACGAATTGCGCTAAATCTAAAAGGTGCCAAGCGTTACTGAGGATGAGTTTCTAAGTCAATTTGTCGTTCATTTCACGCTTGGATGGTAGAAGAAAAAAAAATTGTGGGTGTTGCCTTGAACCCATTGATAGAGCAAAAGCTGTTAGTGTTGCATCGATAGCCTCTGTAACACCGTCTTTTCAACTCGCGGTTTTTCGTAATTTTTCTTGGTGAGATTTTGGGGAAAAGAAGTTGTCTTATACTTTATGTGGACACTTCGGAATTGTGAACACCCACACCTAGCAGGTCAATATCATGTTTTAATATTTTTCTTGTAAATTACAGATTGATTTTAAAGAAAACAAACTTGCAGTATCTGTCAGAATTGAGGAAAGGGAGGAAGATGGGACTGAAAGCGAAAAGAGTGGTAGAGGTCCCGTAGTGGAGGGCTGAGGATTAATTTCGGGCACCTGAGGGCCTTAACGTGCGCTGACATCGCACCAACATAAGGCTGCCTCTCCGTTTAGGTAAGGTTTTGAGGAAAGGAAAGTAGTTTTGGGTGGGCACCATGGAATCGTGGACACCCAATTTAATTAAGTGAAGGTCACTTGAAGGTGAAATGTAGTGCTACGAGAAGATCGGGTCTAATTAGCGTAGTGAAACTTTCGCTTCGATTGTAAATTGGTTTATAAGAAAGGAAAGACGCAGTATCTGTCAAGGTCATTTGAAGGTCAAACTGAGGCTTGCACGACGACTGCTTTACCTAACCGAGTGAAGCTTTCGCTTCAAAATCTCTATTGCTCTGTCCACTTGGGCACTTCCTATTTTTTTTCTCCTGTGACTTCCGGAGAGCGAACTATTTATGTTTTGCTAATATGCACCTCTAACAAATATCCCGGCTTGCAGGCCCACTCATTTTGCAGGATGTTTGTATAAAAAGTTCTCGTTTTGTTGATGAGTCTGTGTTGCTTCATGGAGTGAAAAAAAGAAGCAGCAACAGGGGAACTAAACGGAAGAGAACAGTTTTTTAGTCGTTCGTAGCTTGTTTCATATGAATTGTGTGTTCTTTCAAGGAGTCCCTCCGAGCAGGGCGCCGAGGTAAGGGCAAGATTCCTCAAAGCGCATCCACGCCCATACATTTCAAGGGAGCATACCATTCATATAAGGAAAAATATTCGATCGCAACAAACCTCGAGTCAATACAGAGCACATTCCTGAGGCATGGCTTATGTTACATAGCAATAAATATTCAGTTCTGACAATTAATTTTTACAAACGCATGAAATACACATGCAGAAATTATAGTAATGATATTATTGGCAATTTAGGTGTCACAAGACAATACGAAAGGGCAACATTATCCGGTTAAAACCTAAGCAGCACATTTATTTGATAGCATAATAATTGAGATCTATTTGGAAGAATAAACAAACGTTTTGTCTGGCACAGAATGAAAGTTGTGTGAAAATATTAAATATAGTAAATAATTAATGAGAAGCGTGTAAAACATTGCCGAAATTCTGATGTATTACTAGAAGTAATCCTAAATTATAAAAATGACAATGTGATGTCACGGCCCCCTGCCATTTACACTGGAAAGAACAAATTGGCAACGTATGCAAAACATTTGTATTTGGGTGCCACACGCTCATTAAGGCGAGATACTATTTTCCTTACAGTATACTACGTTCCTTCTACTTCTCGTTTTTCATTCACTTATCAGTTACAGCTGTGAATCTGCGGTCAAACATATAAAACAGATTTGTCGCCTTTCAAAAGCGGGCATTGAATGCAATAATTACTAGTAATTTTGATCAATCCAGCAGCAACATTTTTGCCAACAAGGTACTATCGTACCTAACCTTTTGCAACAATAATGTTTCGCCTCTGATCAACAATGTAATCAGCAATAACTCCCTCCTTCCATTAAAGTGTCCCAGAAAGGGGGCTCTGAGGTTAGTTAGAGAATGCTTGCGCTGTGTAGAGTACAGGCCACTGGGCATTCATGCCGCGTACAAAACCTCAAAAGCGAGCCGACAATTTACAATGCATTTTTTATGAATTGCCACCCCTGCGCTTCGCGGCCACCAGCAGCGCCGGTCTTTGGCGCGAATTCTTGCATATTGCGTCACATCTGGCTTATTGCGTCACCTGCTCGAGGGCTATCATTGGTTCGCCATGCCAACGTCATACCCTGCATTTACAAAAATAAAAGCGCTAGATACAATACATTTTTACTTTTTCGGAATAATTTCTCATTTCAGAAATAAATTAAGCCATTTGCGTGTAGGTTTACTGGGCCTGGGGCGTGCGGTATCAAAAATGAGTGCAGCACTTCTGTGTCCTGTCATCTGCGTGTACCTCACGTGCTACTCTGCCGGCGCCGCCGTTGAATCCATAGCTTCCCGACCTAAGCTCGTTGGTTAACGGCAATTTGCTACCAGCACCACTAAATTTTTGTTCTGTTTTTATTCCTGTTCTATATTAAACCAAAAGGTATTCAAGGACTACGCTGCTACTTACCACTGAGCATCTGCGTCCCCGCTGTCGCCGGGAGAGTCAGGCGAGCCCGCCGACGAGTCACTGTCGTCTTCGTCGTTCTGCGCAGTATCTTTAAACGGCGTATATTTATAAGGGTCGAAGCCCAGCTCAGCGCTCATTTGCAAAGTCGCTCCCTGAGCTCGGGGTCCATCTCCAAAAGCAGCGGGAACGAGACCAAAAAGATGACCGGCTGACGGGACAGCGAGCGAGCGACAGAGCCCGCAAACCGGAAGTCATCAAACCAATCTGATCGGTGACCTATATTTGTGGGCGGAGCCTGGGCCCCGCCTGTAATAGTTTTATGTTTTTATGGCTCGCTCCCATGCACGAGTTGAGAGGGAAATGACAGGGGTAATTTTTAATAGCCGCTATTTCTTATGCTACGCAAGCTTGATTAAAATTTTTGCGGGAGAATGCCCAGTGGCCTGTACGCTACATAACGCAAGCGTTATCTAACCAACTTCAGATTCCACTTTCTGGGACCTTTTAAGTCTATTTGTTCAGCCTTCGTGTAATACTAGGCGAGTATATAACTACGTTTAACCACCCCAAATGTAGAAATGTATATGGTCAGCGACTGATGGAGTTCAATGGTGTTAAAATATGGGATGAATTGCCGATCGAGGTAAAAGCCATCAGAAATTTTAAATTGACATGCAAACTGTATTACCAGTCAAATCAAACTCTGCCTGATTTTCTTGCTTAGTGCAATTCACATTTGTTACCTAGTTTTTGAAACATATTTTACACTGCTATTTATTCTTGTGGACATGCTATTACATGTGCGCAGTAATTTTTGTGAGTATCCAATACTTCGCTTCCACTTTATTGTATTTTGTTGCCGTATTCTTTCTTAATCTCTTGTTTTCTTCATGGTAGTACTATTATGCTTATCGATTTTATTTGGCACACATATTTATGTGGGTATTTTATTTTACTTGCACTTTGTTTTGTATGTTTGCAAATGTATGCAATTATAGCAGTAATTTAGCGTTTATATCATTATTGTTTCTTTCAACCCTTGATCCTCTGTGGCTGAATCTGAGAGTAATATTTGTATTTTGACCGGCCCTTCTGAGCTATCGGTCCAAGCAGTGTTTTTACATATTATTTAGCTCTGTCAATAAAGTTCCTTGATAAAAAAAATATATATATAGTTCATTAATTGTAAAAAAAGAAATTTCTTTGAATAATGCTTGTGGAAGGGATTAATGTTTATTAATTTAATGTTAGTTACTGATACTGTTTCTCAATAGTACTTTTTAGATGGGTTAATACGTAACTTATAAGATGCGCGACATGCCTTCAGTAGTAGCAGCATTATTTTGTAAAGTAATAATAGCGATTTCTATTGCAGTAGGGTTCGTTGGTGCAAGCGTAATTGAATAAAGCTGACTTCTGGCATAAAACTATAGCCACTTAGGGTTTTTCCTTTATTATATACCCTTTTGTTAACAAAGTGTCTATTTATTTTATCAAGGAGTTCGTGTTCCAGTTTTCTTTTTTTACATTCTTGATGCAAATTTTTTTTTCCATGGTATGTTTTCTTCACCCTCTGCCAGTTTGGTCGTTTAGGGTGCTCCAAAGTTTTTGCTAATTAGTTTGTTTCCTATAAAAGCCACAGAAATGACAAAGTTGGAAGAAGGTGTGCGTTAAAATACAGAGCGTTGACTATACTCCCTCGAAACGATAAGCAAAGTTCGAGATAAAGTAGCAGAAGCTTGTAAGTATATTTACAAGTCTACAACAATACTTCTACCAGTGAAGGAACAGTTGTCGGCGCTATCAGCTAGAGCGACGCTCGAATTACTGCTGCCCAACGCAAGTGCAGTCTCCCTATCATTAATCTGGGGACTGTTTCAGGGTGGGTGTTTGGGCGAGTTGGTTCATCTACAAGGAAATCAAGCGTTTTTTAAACAAATACTACACAAAAGTGGACAGCAGGTGCAAAAAAAAACACAAGAAAAGACCGGTACTATAGTTCACTATAACCGGTACAGTGTGTGGAGGGCGTTGTGTATTCCTCACCGTTCTCGTGTGGTGAGGTGTACGTTGGGCAGACCTGGAGGGGCCTAAATGAAAGACTATTGCTGAGCAGCTGTTTAAAATTCCAACCATCTGGATGTCAACCCATTTTTAAAGACTGCCAAATCACAAGCAGAAATGAAGAACAACTGACACGCGAGATCGTAGAAGCCAGAAAAAATAAAAGAACTGAAAGAAGAATGTGTAAGCGATCCTTCGACATCACTCTCGACGACGGAGATAGAGTTCTTAGAAAAATAGAAACATGTCAAGTTGGGCGACATGGGATGACCTACGTCGCGATAGCATGATAGTATCTTATTTTGTCTATACTCCTACAGTGTATAAAAGCCTGTAATGGCACTGAATAAAACTGAGTTGAAAGTTAGCGCACTTGCTGTCCACTCTTGTGCTGTCCTTGTCTCAAAAGCGCTCTATTTCCTTGAAACTGAAGACTGTATCGAAGTGTGTTCGTTAAGCTTTGCCTGGTCAATAAACATTTTATTAATCACTGGAATTTAAAGCTGTTACACTAAAGGCAAAGTTTGCAGCGACCTTTATACCGAGAAGCACACGAATTTTCGATGTAGTTCCTTACAGAGACGATGCACGTCAGCACAAGAATAAGGGAGGCTATCGACAAGATCAAGTAAGCACTACATTATCGACCTCATGGTCGGACGTTGAACACTTGCCCTGCAGGCATTAAACAGCCAGGAGTCAGTCCCTCCGTGCGATGCCTGCGCTACATCCCACGGGAGAGGCAGAACACCCGTCTTGATTGTTCCCGAGATGCACTGAATCCAGTGCATTGCCCTTACACGGCGTATTCCAAGAAATAACGTGATCTCGGGTAAGAGAGCGTTTTAAACTATCCGTTTAATGCAACGTAATTTTTAGACAACAAAGTCGCTTCCCTCGGTTGCTTCTCTAATACTTGCAGTATATATGTTAGTCATCGGGCTTCGTGCCGATGTATCATCGAACCGCGCGTAAAGTGCGCAATAGCGCAAGACAGAGCGTCAAATGATTGGTTTTGGATTTGCTAAAGACGTCTCGGAGCTAGAAGTAAAACGTGGAGGAGAATAAAAAGGAAATTTTAAACGTGCATGTCAAGGCGCCAAACCACTCACTGCGTTCAGTGGCCTCGGATTAACGTAGTATGTTGATGGCATGGAGTGCAGTTTCAGACTAATGAACTCTTCTCAAGATTATTTCACTAATCTGGTTCGCTCTAATCGCGGCGCTACATCGTTCGCTTTTGCGTAGTCTTCGAAAGGCAATACCCGCGGTTGCAGAAGCAATAAACCTCTCGGCGAGCGTTTCTATAATTTAAAACGCTAAGTGTCGGTCAAGGTTTATTCATGCATGGCTATTGAAAGTCTTTGTGCTAAGGAGTGTTTCGTTGCCGTCTGTCAGTTCCCACCTAGGAGAGAGGATAAGCGAAGAAGTGAGTATAAAGATTAAAGATAAATAATTTGGTTAGAAATAAATAGGAAATAGAATTAGTTTCTTAAAGAGCAGTTTCGCGGCTGGTTTGATGAAATCAGTTTTGTAGGCGTTACTGAAAAAGTAACTAAATACGTTAATCGTTAGGCTAAAGAAGAAGAAAAGCGTTACCGTCCTACATTACCTACAAAAAAGGTAACGCGTTACCGTTACCCCCCCCCCCCCCTTAAAAAAAAAAGCACTGCACGTTACCTTGAGTTTACTCCATGGCCATAAATTTTATTCAGTGCGTCCTCGCTTCAAGAACCTACGATAACAATTTTATAAAGCTCATATTTCACATAAAACTTCACGCCTAAACAACGCTTTTACTCAAAATCTTCATTTAACGAGAATGTTTTGCACAGATGTGCAGGAGCTTAGCAATGTCATAGTGGTGTCAAGTTACCTGTAGAGTTACATGTAAGGTGAAGCCATTTTTTGACTGTGACAGTAAACATAAAATGACAATTCAACATCATGTCTCACCCTCGGAGGCTGCGTTTCGATGGAGGCGAAACGAAGTGGCGTCCGTGTGCTGTGCGATGCCAGCGCACGTTAGAGATCCCCAAGTGGTCTAAATTACTCCTTAGCCCTCCACTACGGCTCCTCTTTCTCTTTTCCACTTTCATTCCCACCTTCCTCCCTACCCTTACGGCGCGGTTCAGGTGCCCACAGAAACAATGTGACAGATACTGCTCTTTTCCCTTCCTGTGAACCAACTATTGTCACGTCTAATTTAACAATGAAAACATCCTTGAACTCTCAACAAATTTACAGTACTAATGAATATTGCGATGTTCCGAAATTCTCGGTGCGCTTCTAGCAACAAAATAGACGCGCAAATTGTGTATCAGTAAAGAAATGCTTAAGTGGTACAATTCCTAGAATATATATATATATATATATATATATATATATATATATATATATATATATATATATATATATATATGCGCTCATAAACATGTTGTTGTTATTTTTTGACTTGAACCTTTCTAATTACCACAAAAAATACGAGTGTTTATGTGAAGGTGTTCACGGTCAGCCTCAAACGCTCAGGAATTCAATAACCAGAAATGTAGCTGCAGTTGCAGATACAAAGAAACACTTTATTTTGAAAACAAAGTTGATAAACAGGGCTATAATGGCAGCGACAACTCTCTAATAACTACAACTTGCTGTTGAATATAAGCGACAGGCAAGTGTGTGAATGTGTGTTCGTGCACGTGTTTCGTGCTTTACATGTATTCTGCCCTATTATTTTTAGTTGGATGCGTCAAGGGCAACTGTTTTCTCGCATGGATGCAAGCCGCATTGAGGGTCATCGAAAGCGCCTGTTCAGTTCAGTTCAGTTCAGTTCAGTCGTTCAGTCGTGTCCGACTCTTCGTGCCCCTATGGACCATATCACGCCACGCTTTCCGGTCTCTCGCTATCTTCCTAACATCACATAACTTCATCTGCAGCGCCTCGAGGATGCCATCTAACCATCGCGTTCGCTGCCTACCCCTTCTCCGGTGACCCTCAACCATTCCCAACATCAAATCTTTCTCCAGCGATTCCTCTCTTCTCATCAGATGACCAAAGTAGCTGAGCTTTAGCTTTAGAATTTGACCCTCCAATGAGCAGTCAGGGTTTAGAAAGCGCCTGTACATTTTGATTATTCACAGCATCAGTTTAGGTGCTCTGCGCATTTTTTAAAAGGGGTGGTGGAGGGGGGGGGGGGGGGGGGTGACAATTGAAATAAAAAGTAGCTAGCAATGTGACACCAAACATTACCGAAACATTTTAACGGAAGTACGTTACCAATATCGAAATGGTAACGAGTCCGTTGCTAACTCACCGAAAAAAAGTAACGTCTTACAGGTAACGTCGTTACTATGGTTACACGTCCCCACCAACACTGGATGAAAAACTTCTCTTCCCTTGTAAACCATATCTTTCCTCCCCCCCCCCCCCCCCGCCCCTTTCCCCCCCCCCCCCCCAAAAAAAAAAATTTACAACCTTGCCCGGCGAGGCCGTTCCTGGTCGAAAATTTGCTCCCCCCAAATATTACACAACTACATGCGGTATCGCTTGCGTTCGAACCTGCGTAAGATCTAGCCCAGAATCGCTGTTCGCAACTTCCGCCAAACTTCGACGAACCTTCGTGAGTGTCTGTGGGAGCGGGTCAGCCCCGCATCACAATCTCATGACAAGCCAGTCTCGACCAGTACAACGTGTGGAGCCAAATCCTTGTGCGACCTGTGTACGCTTTCTACTTTTAGAACAGTTGCGTTGGAATGAGCCCTTCGCGATTTTAACAGAGGGGACAGCGTTGCCTCTCTCATATACCTCGCTCTGCGATTATTTCCGCACGCTGATGTATTTGTTTTCGCACCGAAACATACGCGGCGCCGCTCACGCCGCTTCGTCGTTCCATGTATCTCGAACATGGGCGTCGCGTCAGCTTGGCAGTTTTCGACGCGCGAAAATCGTGGAAAAAGCGCCGCATGTATTCCAGTCTTAAGGGCGCACAACGAGGTTTTATGCGCGTCTTCGTTTCATGTCGCAGTGGACGTATACAGCACTGCCAGAGTCCATCCATGACATTTGTGATCACGAAACTGCCCCTGGAGTTTCATTAGGGCCAGCACTGGCCGCTAGTGGCGCGGCTGTGCACTGAAATGTAAAACCCCTCAATAAACTAATAGCATCCTCGATCACAGCGCACTGGATGCGCCCTAAAACCGGCGCGGTGGCACCCTGAGAAGGATCAACATCGAGGACAAAGTGCATGCAGCGACACCTTTCTTCTGGAGTGCGAATTCGATTGTCTGCTGCGCTCTCGCCAAACTCCGTGCTCCACACACACCATGTAGAAAGCAACAACATGAACGGTACGATGTATATCATTCGACAATGTCCGTAAGAGAACTGAATGATGTCATGGAAGCGGCTACAGGGTCGATTATGACATAGAGTGTACTTTCTGATATGCTAAATACTACGGTGATGGCTTGTTCGCTACTTTTGTTTCCAGCTTACCATAAGTGAGTTAAATCCAGTCATTACGCACGCAGTCGTGATTACTAAAAAACCAGAAATGAAAGGACGTGTTCTTTAGCCGTCTTCTGTGGGTAAGGGCCCTGCTGAGCTTAAAAGCACGACAATTCTCATAGCCGTGCCGATCACATATTGTAGCAGATGTTCCTGTTCACTCAGAAATGCTTTCGGAACTGCATATAAATAACATAATTCACGCCTCAAAGACACATGTCGTACGTTATAAGCTTGACGTGTCAAGGGCTCTGCACGCTGCTATGTTAATCGTAAACAGCCACTCGCTATCGTTGAGGCGCCAGATGATCAGCCTGATTAAAAAACTGGTCAACTTTCGGACATTAACCATGCTGTGTGAGGTCGATTGTCATACCGTCACCAGATGGTCTTGACAGCAGTTTATGCGAATGTGGCAACTATCTGAACTATTTTTCTCCATCGCGCCAGTCTGCAGCAGACGCGAGCACATCGAGAAGGGCAAAGCGGCTTCTCTGCAGCGCGCGTCCCGCAGTGCTTGCCGGTATTGCACCCCTGCGAACCACCGATTTTCTGGGTGCGTGACGGGAATGGAGGAAGGAAACAACTTAGGAAAGGCCCTTGCCATTCCCAATGCATTGGAGAAAGTGTGGCGGAAGTGACGTCAAAATTAAGGGTTAGTCAAGTCGGGCCATTAGCAACGGCGACGCTGTTGCTATGAAAACTCGGGCCACTAGCAACAGCGTTGCTAAGCGCCCTAGGTACGTCGGCGTCGCGGAGAAATAAAATGCGGAGAGTAAAGGAGGAGCAGAGACGTTGCAGCTTTGTAGCGTCCTGTCGCGGCGCGGCCGCGCCGGCTTCAAAAGAGTGACGTCAGGACCTCTCCTAATAGCATCCTCGATCACCCGCACCAGTGCGCACCGGGGCGCCCTGCTGCGCAACATCTATCCTCGATCAACCGCACCGGTGCGCACCCGCTGTCCTCGATCACCGGAAGCTCCGCGGCAGTTTTTCGTTGCCCCGTCACGCACCCAGAAAATGGGTGGTTCGCAGGGGGGCAATCCCGACAAGCACTGCGGGACGCCGACTGCAGAGAAGCCGCTTTGCCCTGCTCGATGTGCTCGCGTCTGCCATGGCGTGGGCACGCAGACTGACGTGATGGAGAAAAATAGTACGGATGGTTGCCGCAATCGATAAACTGCTGTAAAGATAACCTGGTTACGAAGACGGTGGTATGACAGTCGACCTCACACAGCGTAAACACGGTGAATGCCGAAAGTCGACCAGTTTTTTCATTGGGCCGATCATCTGGCGCTTCAACGATAGCGAGCGGCTGTTTACGATTCCCTCCTTAACGTAGCAGCTGTGCAGAACCTTTGACACGTCAAGCTTGTAACGTACGACATGTGCCTTTGAGACGTGAATTGTGTGATTTCTACGCAGTTCCGAAAGCATTTGTGGGTGCTACAATGTGATCGGCACGGCTAGAGAAGTCGTGCTTTTAAGCTCAGCGGGGACCTCACCCAGAGAAGATAGCTGAAGAACACGTCCTTTCATTTCTTGTTTTTGAGTAATCATGATTGCGTGCGTAATGACTGGATTTAACTCACTTATGATATGCGGGTAACAAAAGTAGCGAACAATTCTGTCGCCGTAAAATTTGGCATAGCAGAAAATACAACGCACCGTGTACAGTGTATTTTCCGTGTAGCCGCTCCCATGACATCATTCAGTTCTCTTCAGACATTGCCAAATGATGCCTCGTACCATTGATATTGTTGCTTCCTGCAACGGTGTGTGTGGGGCACGGAGTTTGGCGAGATTGCAGCAGACGCTCCAGAAGAAAGGTGTCGCTGCATGCATGCACCCGCTAGCACCCGCGGGGTGCATTTGTCCTCGATGTTGAACTTTCTCAGGGTGCCACCGCCGTGGTGCACAGGGCATCGCGCCGGTTTTGGGGCTCACCCAGTGCGCGGTGATCGAGGATGCTATAAGTTCTTTCCTTCCTCCATGGTGACTGGGCAACGAAAAACTGCCCTGGCAAGGGGCGCTTCCGGTGATCGCGGACGGCGGGTGCCCACCGGTGCGGTTAATAGAGGATAGTTGGTGCGCACCAGGGCGCCCCGGTGCGCACTGGTGAGGGCGATCGAGGATGCTATAAAAGTAGCGCCATATCCTGTCTCGTCCTCGGGCGCCGCCGCTCCTCTCGCATTTCGACCGTGGCTCTATCTACGCGTTGCACGGCTAGCGCGCGCTTTCCGGAGCATGCGCCAGTCACGGCCGCCTTGATCCGCCACGCGCGCGCCGCATCGTTTTGCACCGGTGGAAAGGGGGGAGAAAAAGCGCGCGCAAACAAGTGATGGCGCTCGCCCAATGGGAGGGTCGAGCGCCGAAAGAAAGCGCTGGAGAGGACGTGGGTGGCAATGTTCACAAGTTGGCGCTACTTTTAGTTTATTGAGGGTTTTTACTGAAGAGCCGTAGCCTCCGCCGTAGCTGCAGGCCGCCGTAATATTTTGAGCTGCATTTTCGTCTAAATGTTCGAAATCGTTCGTGCACGATTCTAGTATTAAGTGACGTTAGGATGGGCTTCCAATAGTTCAATGCATGAGAGGCGAGGACATCGCTAATGATATACGAACGCCTCATCGCCGCAGAAGTTATGCATGAAACTAAATGCGCAGAGTAAAGCCTGCTGTAAATTAAATTTGCACCATTTTAGAGCGCACTTAGCGACCATTAGACTAGGCGCAACGACAATTTTTGACTTTATTATTATTTCTTTCTGACCTAAACACTTACAGCGCACAAGCGAAAATGCCCCCGCAGTCCCTGTTGTATGTTCGGCGGAGATGTGCAATAATTAAAACGGCCTAAACTTTGTTCCGCAAGAGACTCGAAATAAAGCAGCCAGCAGCGTTCAGCTTTGCTCGACAGATCGGGTTCCAGTGGTATTTCCTCTAATTGTATGCTCATCCTGCGACTTACGCAATCGTCGACTTAGTACCACTGAGGCCGGAACTACATCATTATCATCATCAGCCTGACTATATCCACTGCAGGGCGAAGGCCTCTCCCATATTTGCCCAATTAACCCGGTTCTGTATCCACTTGACCCCTGCGAACTTCTTAACCTCCTCCGCCCACCTAACTTTCTGCCGCCCCCTGCTACACTTTCCTTCCCTTGGAATCCAGTTTATTACCCTAAGCGACCATCGGGTATCCTCTCTTCGCACTACATGTCCTGCCCATGCCCATTTCTTCTTCTTAATTTCCACTAGAATGTCAGTAACGAGTTATTTCTCTGACCCACTCGGCACGCTTCCTATCTCTTAATGTTACCCCTACCATTTTTCGTTCCATACATAGCCCTCTGCATTGTCCTCAACTTAAGTAGAACCCTCTTGGTTAGCCTCCACGTTTCAGCTCCATAGGTGAGTACAGGTAAGATGCAACTGTTGTATACTTTCCTCTTGAGCGATACCGGTAAGCTGCTAGTCATAATCTTCGAGTGCTTGCCAAATGCGCTCCATCCCAATCTTATTCTCCTTGTTATTTCCTTTTCATGGTACGGATCTGCGGTTACTACCTGTCCTAAGTAGACATATTCGCTTACTATTTCCAGTGCTTCGCTACCTAACGTAAACTGTTGTTCCTTCCCGAGGCTGTTGAACATTACCTTAGTCTTCTGCATATTGATTTTTAAGCCTACCTTTCTACTTTTCCTGTCTAGGTCATCAATCATTATTTGCAGTTCATCCCCCGAGTTACTTAGCAAGGCAATGTCATCAGCAAATCGCAGATTACTCAGGTATTCTCCATCTGCCCTTATCCCTAACTGCTCCCATTTCAAGTCTCTGAATACCTCATCTAAGCAAGCTGTGAATAGTACTGGGGAGATCATGTCTCCTTGCCTAACACCTTCCGTTATGGGAATTTTGTTACCGTGCTTTATGCAGAACTTTGGTTGCTGTGCAGCCACTATATATATCTTCCAGCACTTTCACGTATGGCTCGTCTACCCCTTGATTTCGCATTGCTTGCATCACCGCCGAGGTTTCTACTGAGCCAAATGCTTTTTCGTAATCAATGAATGCTATGTATAAGGGCTGGTTATATTCCGAGCATTTTTCTATCACCTGGTTGATGGTATGGATATGATCGATAGTAGATTATCATTTCCGAAAACCTGCTTGATTATTTGCTTAATTGCAGTCTAAGGTTGTCCTGACTCTATTAACGATTACCTTAGTAAATCCCTTATACACAACAGATAGTAAGCAGGTTGGTCTGTAATTTTTATGGTCCTTAGCGTCTCCTTTCTTATGAATGAGGATAATGTTTGCGTTCTTCCATGTTTCCGGCATCGTCGATGACACCAGGCATTGCGTATACAAGGTGGCTAGTTTTTCTAGCACGATATCCCCCCTCGTCCTTCAGCAAATCTATAGTTATCTGATCCTGTCCAGCTGATTTCCCCCTTTTCATAGTTTCTAATGCTTTCTTGACCTCGTCCTTTGTCACTGGTGGAACGTGTGATTGTTTTTCCCTACCGCCAATCTCGTTACGGTCCTGACTACTTTGGCTGCTGTAGAGATCTGTATGGAACTCCTCGCCTACTTTGACTATCTGTTCCATATTCGTGATGACGTTGCCCGCCTTGTTCCTTATCGCATACATCTGGTTTTTGCTTATGCCCAATTTCTTCTTTACCGCTTTAAGGCTTCCCCCGTTCTTTACAGCATGCTCAATTTTCTCCATGTTATACTTCCTTAAATCGGCCACCTTGCGCTTATCGATTAGCTTTGATATCTCGTTCAATTGGATCTGGTCTGTTGGATTGGAAGCTTTCATACTCTGTCCTTTCTTAATCAAATCTTTCGTCTCCTTAGACAGCTTACCGGTACACTATCTTGCCGCCTACTTCTACAGCGCACTCAGTAATGATATCTCTGAAATTATTGTTTGTTGCTTCTAGGGTAATGTCGCCATCCTAGGTTAGAGCTGAAAATCTATTCTGTAGCGAGATTCTGAACTCTTCTGCCCTGCCCCTCACCGCTAATTCGTTAATGCACAATTCTTTCTCACTAATCTGTTGCGTTCCTTTTCCAGATTTAGTCTAATTCGGGACCTCACAATCCTGTGGTCATTGTATCGCACTTTCCCGGTTACTTCTATACATCTTGCATAATGGCGGGGGTTGAACACAGTATGAAATTAATTTCTTTTTTATTCTCCCCGTTAGGACTTTTCCATGTCCATTTCCGGTTCTTCCGTTTGCTGAAGAAGGTATTCATGATTCTCAAGTTATTGCGCTCTGCGAACTCAACTAGTAACTCGATCCCCCCTGCTATTCCTAGAACCAATTTCATAGTCACCTACTGCCTGGTCTCTTGCCTGCTTTTTCCCTACCTTGGCATTGAAGTCGC
Source organism: Amblyomma maculatum (assembly GCF_055883805.1). NCBI lineage: Eukaryota > Metazoa > Arthropoda > Arachnida > Ixodida > Ixodidae > Amblyomma > Amblyomma maculatum. The sequence goes on from NC_139344.1 coordinate 113,111,852, forward strand.
CCATTAGTACAGTATACTGCGTCTTTACTTTTCGCATTGCCAATTCTACATCTTCGTAGAAGCTGTCAACTGTCTGGTCATCATAACTACATGTAGGTGCATAGGCCTGTACAACGTTCAGTTTATACCGCTTATTAGGCCTCATTACGATGCCTGCCGCCCTCTCATTAATACTATAAAATTCATCTGTATTATCCGCTATATACTTATTGACAAGGAAACCTACTGCTAGTTCTCGCCTCTTCGGTAAACCTCAATAACACAGTACATGCCCATCCTTCAGTACAGTATAGGCCTCATTCGGCCTCCTAACCTCATTAAGCCCTATGGCATCCCATTTCATACCCTCTAGTTCCTCTAACAGCACTGCTAAACTAGCTTCACTAGCTAGGGTTCTAGCGTTAAACGTTGCCAGAGTCAGTTTCCAATGGCGGCCTGTCCAGCATAGTGCCACTGAGTACTTAGTACCACTGAGGCCGGAGCTTCACTATGAAGATATTTTCATTCACTAAAACCTTCGAATTCGCTACGCTAAAGGCACGGTAGCTGACCTTCGTTGGCCAATATCAGTTGCCAGATCGTCAGCAAACGCATTTTCTGTGCTGACTATGCTCTTGTCGCACTATGGTGATGATCAGCGACGAGCTTGTGCCAGCGTACCGCGCCATCGATGGCACCATGTCATCGAGATCGGAGCAGTCGGGCGAAAGTCGGCCTGCACACCCTGCTGTCCGCGATAGCCAATAGCCGCTGCCGTTTACTCTTCCCACTGTCGTGACGCTGGGGCTATGGCGACCCGGCCTTCACTTGGTAGCGTGCAGAGACTCCGGGTTGAAGAAGGACTGAATCTTCGAAGTTGGTAAAATATGTACAAGCAGGTTTACTGGCACTTTGAGAAAACGTATTTACAAGAATATTTACATGAAGAAGAAGGGTACATCAGCAAAATGACAAGCGTTAAGAGTTCATAGCGAGAAGCGACTGGATGAGCCGTTTACCCAGGGCCCAGAGCAACATTTCGTGCTCTGCAGCGTCCTTAAAACCCCCCCTATGTCCAGCCCCTCTCTGAAGATGCTGACCAACCAAATCCAGGGCACGCCCCTCAGGTATCGGCATCCAATCGAACACATCACTGCACTGATGGTCTGAAGCACTGACTGGTCCGGCATTAATTCGTTGGGCGTGATCACTTGTTGGCGGGAAAAGCTTGGGAACGGCGAGGAGAGGAGGTACATTTCTATTCTTCAGCAAAGAAACCACAGGCTGGTTCTGACAAGTGGGTTTACTTCTCAGAAACCCAAGTGCACGTGCGCGCCGCATAGGGCTCCCAACATTGTCCCTTTTCGACAATTGCAAATCTTTCCTGCATTCCCGGGAAATCACTTAATGGCCGTATGAGTCATGCTCCTTTCTTGTCCTGCACGTCAGCGGACATGTCACTCTGTCGTCTCCTTTGGATAGGAGGCATTCATTACTGGAGGATAGCACTTCTCGACTGGAAGGGTGAACAAAAGAAAGAAAGCACTTCCTGCTATTTCCCGCAGGGGGACGTTTCTTTGTGTTTTTCCAGACGTTCTCTTGACAGGGTCAATTTGGCATTTGCAGGTTGTCCACAAAGCAAAACGGGCTTACAAAACAGGATTCCTGGAAACAGGCTCACTTAGAGCCATTGGACCATCACCACATATTCACAGCACTTATCCATGCCCACAGGCGAACAATAGAGCGCGCAAATGCGGATGCTTGGTCGTAACAGCCTCCTCCCCCGCCAGAAGAGACTCGGAGGGCAGCAGCCGCAGCTGCTGCATGAAGAGACGACTTAATGGCCTGCACGTGAAAGCTTGAAGCTCGATGTTGCTTGTCGCGTTGTCTTGATTGTTGTAGGCCAAATTGCTCGAGCTGTCTGAAACTCAACCACATGTCGAAGCAAGCACTCGGCTCCCGTCTGAAGAGACCAGGTTAAAAGAAAACTGCCATTGTTGTTCGAGAAAAGCCCACTCTCAAGACGTTCAGGACCCACGTATTCCTAGAAAACCAAACGTGCTGCTTTACATAGCCACACATATACAAGCGCACGAAAAAAAAAAAAAAAAAAAAAAACCTGATTATCAATTTGGATACATGGTGAGGAACATCTCGGACCGCTTAGAAAGAGCGGCTAAGCGCGTCCGCATTCCCATTTAACTTCCCCTTTTTGTATCTTATTTCAAAATTGTACTGCTGTAAAATCAAGCTCCACCTTAGAAGGCGACTGTTTTTCGATGTCGCAGTTTGCAGCCAAGCCAGGGGACAATGGTCCGTCTCTACGGTGAATTTGGTCCCTCCAAGATAGCACTGCAATTTTTGAATGGCCCATACAATGCAAGCGCACTCTTTCTCTGACGCGCAATAAGCCCTCTCTCTAGAACTCAGTTTTCTGCTCAGGTAGAGCACAGGGTGCTCATTACCGTCGTCATCTCTCTGGCAGAGAACAGCACCTAGCCCTCGATCACTGGCATCACCCTGGACCGTGAATTCTCGGTCATAGTCTGGAGCTCGCAATACCGGACGGCTAATCAGCCCAGCCTTCAGGTTTACGAAGGAGGCTTCCTTTTGTTCGTCCCAGACTACATTTGTCGGTTCTGTCTTGCGGAGAGCGTCGGTCAGAGGGCTAGCCAAAGCTGAATAGTTAGGGATGTAGTGGTTGTAGTATCCAGTCAGACCTAGGAATGCTCGAATTTCCGTCTTCGTGCTCGGCCGCGGGTAGTCTGCTACCGCAGAAATCTTAATCTCGCTGGGTTTCCTGAAACCTTGACCTACATTGTGACCCAAGTAGTCCACGGTCGCCCTTGCCAGGCAACATTTCTCGGCCTTTACGGTTAGTCCAGCTTGACGCAAAAGGCTCAGTACAGCTCTTAGATGTACCATATGGTCCGCCCATGAGTCGGAAAAAACCGCAATGTCATCTAAGTAAGGCACTGCGAATGTTTCACACCCCTTTAAAACGCTATCCATGAGTCGGGAAAAACAAAATGGAGCATTTTTGAGCCCGAAACTCATCATTGTTGGCTGGTAGCTGCCCGTCGGAGTGACCAAAGCCGCGTATCTGCTGGCGCGTTCAGTGAGCGATACTTGCCAGTAACCTCGAGTAAGGTCCAGCGTAGTCACATATGCCGCTCTACTGACCTGTTCTACTCTCTCCTCAATATTCGAAATAGGATACACTTGATCCCTGGTGAGAGAATTTAGCTTTCGGTAGTCTACCACAGGCCTAGGGTCTTTACCTGGAGCTTCTACTAAGATCATAGGCGAAGCATAATCGCTTTCCGAGGGTTTTATTACTCCCAATTCCAGCATGCGAGTTACTTCCCTATCCAGAATTTCTCTTTGCCTTGGAGAAAATCGGTAGCACCTTGATCGCACTGGCACGTCTGAAGTCAGCTCAATATCGTGCTCAGTCAAATCAGTTCTGCCTGGCCTGTCCACGAAGCAGGCCTCAAACTCTGTTATTATCTCGCCCAGATCGGACAGCTGGGATTTCTTTAGTTCTCCTCTCTGCTCTGTCTTTCTGAGAAGCTCCTGAGCGTTGCTTCCTTTTCCGCTGAGGCAAATCAAGTTATCCCCCATCTCCTCGGGAAGGTTTAACGTTAGATTTACCACGGTTTGCTCCATAGCTAAGTCCTCTCGGGTTCCACTTAGTAGTCTCGTGAGATTACTAGAGACTGGCGGCAAGAGGTTACTCTCAATAACGTCCTCATTCCGCGTCTCATCAAGCTTGCTTTCAAGTTGACTTATCTGAGATGCCTCGCTCTCAAAGTTTTCCGACCCGCTATCTTCCGCATCGACCACTGTTTTAGCTGTCGTTTCCTCCACGGTGGATTTTTCTGGAATTAGCAGTGTAGCTAGTTCTCGCGCCTTTGAACGTGTTAAGGCTGGCACAACTCTGTCTCCGAAAAGGATGCCCCTCTTTCGCAGTAGCATATCCGATTTGTTGGAGAACAAATACGGATAGCACTTAGGAAGCTTTCCTGAAACGGCAGCCTCGGTTGTTAACCCGCCGAAAGGACCCTCGATGACCACGTTCGCGATTGGCAAGCACACACTCTGTTCCTCCGCTACCTGGCGGATCCATGCACACTGTCCTGTATAGTCGGAAGGCGACACATACGCCGGATGGACAACATCCATCGTTGCGGCCGAATCGCGCAGTACCTTGCAAGGCTTCCCGTTGACTACTAGGTCATGCAGGTAGGGTTCCAAAAGCTGCATATTTTCATCGCAGTCACTGACATACGAGAAAACAATCTTTTCTTTCCGGCAGTTGACGGCAATGTGACCCTGCTCATTACACCTAAAGCATGTGAGCGGCTTCCTAGCCCCAAGCTTGTTCTTTGTGTTCTGCGCGTTGGTCACTTCCTCACTTTTCTCACTGCCGTCCTTTCTAGGGAATTTGCCTGAAGAAACCTTCATTTCTTCGTTTCCAACTCTAGCAAAGTGCCTTTTCTGACGGTTATTTACACTGAACTTGGGATTGCGGGGCCTATCCACTGCTGGGTTGCTGAATTGTCGGCGCGAAGCATACTCCTCAATAAGTTCGGCAGCTTCAGTTGCCGACTTAATTTCGCCTCGGTCCTGTAACCAATTTCTTTCTTTTTCTGGGAGGCAGTTATAAAACTGCTCCAAAAGAATTCGCTCGACTACAGCGTCTCTATCACTGTAGGAATCTGTGCTCTTTAGCCACTCGCCCAAATTTACTCTTAAATTGTACAGGAATTCAGGGTAACTCTCGTCCCTGGACTTACTAGCTTTCCGAAAACGTTGTCTGAACGCCTCGGCGCTAAGCCTATACTTTTTCAGAAGGCAAGCCTTGACCTTCTCGTAGTTGTCCGCGTCCTCCTTGCTAAGCCGCGCGACAACCTCCGCTGCCTCGCAGGGCAGAACCGTCAATAATCTCTGAGACCACGTGTCTCGCTGGAAGGACAGTTTTTCGCATGTTCGCTCAAAGTTAACCAGATACAGACCGATATCCCCTGATATCACATATGGCTGCATGTACTTTGACATCTTGAAACCTGCCTCCTTGTTGAGAAGAGGTACCGCTAGCTGGGGACAATTGCCCGACCTCTTGCTCAACTCTAGTTCTAATTTCCGGAGCTCAACTTCTAGCTCCAGCCTTTTTGCTTCTCTCTCAATTTCACGCTTCTTTTCCTCTTTTTCCCTCTCAAGTTCACGCTCCCTTTCCTCTTTCTGCTGTCTGAGCTGTTCCTTTTTTTGCCCGATGAGGTTCCATGCTTCACTGAGCTCCTCATCATCGGTTCCCAGATCAGTGATTGCCTTTATAATCAAGGGTTTTCGTGCCAAACCACTTGTATTAATTCCCAATTCCTCACACAATAGCAACAGTTCCGGTTTCTGCAGCTTTTGTAGGTCCATGATCGCTCCGAGTGTCGGCTACTTCCAAAACAACAGTGCAAACTACCAAACCTAAAGGCGTTTCAACACTTTTTACCAGTTCTTAAAATCTAACCCTGTTCTAGAACCTGGTCCACATCAGAAGAAAAGCCAAGCACTCACCCACACATGCGATCGATGTTCCGAGCTGCTGTCTTGTTGGCCGATTGTTGCGCCTGCTTGTTGCTTGAGATGCCACCTCCGATCACAAGATGTGGCTTGTAGATTCTGATCCACCTCGAATCACCAGATGTTGTAGCTTGTAGATCCAGATCCCACCACCAGTCTGATAAAGGCGTGGGTTCGAATCCCACCTCCAGTCATCAGTTGTTGTGGCTTGTAGATTCAGATCCCAACGCTGGTCACCAGTCGTTGTGCTTGTAGATTCAGATCCCACCGCTGATCACCAGTTGTCGTGACGCTGGGGCTATGGCGACCCGGCCTTCACTTGGTAGCGTGCAGAGACTCCGGGTTGAAGAAGGACTGAATCTTCGAAGTTGGTAAAATATGTACAAGCAGGTTTACTGGCACTTTGAGAAAACGTATTTACAAGAATATTTACATGAAGAAGAAGGGTACATCAGCAAAATGACAAGCGTTAAGAGTTCATAGCGAGAAGCGACTGGATGAGCCGTTTACCCAGGGCCCAGAGCAACATTTCGTGCTCTGCAGCGTCCTTAAAACCCCCCCTATGTCCAGCCCCTCTCTGAAGATGCTGACCAACCAAATCCAGGGCACGCCCCTCAGGTATCGGCATCCAATCGAACACATCACTGCACTGATGGTCTGAAGCACTGACTGGTCCGGCATTAATTCGTTGGGCGTGATCACTTGTTGGCGGGAAAAGCTTGGGAACGGCGAGGAGAGGAGGTACATTTCTATTCTTCAGCAAAGAAACCACAGGCTGGTTCTGACAAGTGGGTTTACTTCTCAGAAACCCAAGTGCACGTGCGCGCCGCATAGGGCTCCCAACATTGTCCCTTTTCGACAATTGCAAATCTTTCCTGCATTCCCGGGAAATCACTTAATGGCCGTATGAGTCATGCTCCTTTCTTGTCCTGCACGTCAGCGGACATGTCACTCTGTCGTCTCCTTTGGATAGGAGGCATTCATTACTGGAGGATAGCACTTCTCGACTGGAAGGGTGAACAAAAGAAAGAAAGCACTTCCTGCTATTTCCCGCAGGGGGACGTTTCTTTGTGTTTTTCCAGACGTTCTCTTGACAGGGTCAATTTGGCATTTGCAGGTTGTCCACAAAGCAAAACGGGCTTACAAAACAGGATTCCTGGAAACAGGCTCACTTAGAGCCATTGGACCATCACCACATATTCACAGCACTTATCCATGCCCACAGGCGAACAATAGAGCGCGCAAATGCGGATGCTTGGTCGTAACACCACCCACAGATGCAGCACGCGACTGGTATGGCTCCAGTGAAGTTGATTACGATCACTGCTTCAAGCATTTTTCTGCCGCTTGTTTTGCAAATATTTCTTGAAATCGTAGAACGAGTGCTTCAGGATAATAGCACCCCGTTCAGCCCTTCACGAACGCATGCGATATTTTCCAAGGAATTCACCGATGACGACGACTGCACCTGAAGGCTACGGTTGCTTACCAGCCGTGCACAAACAGACATTGCTGTTTACAAAGCGTGAAATGCAGCCTGCGCTCTCTTACATTATATATCCTTTGAAATGAATTGAATAAGCTTTATTTCTCGTCTCAGCGAGAAGAGGCTGGGACTAAAAGCACCAAGGGCCTGACAAAGGTCCCAGTGCCCTGCAAAAACAGTTTCAGCAGCGGTGATATACATAAATGCATAAGGTACACTCCTCTTCAAAGTACAAAATTTAGAAACAAAAATGGTATACAGTACACATATGTGGATTACATATTGCACAACCACATTGCAGACATAAGACAGCGGCACTTCATATACACTTTGAAATACATACATACATACATACATACATACATACATACATACATACATACATACATACATACATACATACATACATACATACATACATACATACATACATACATACATACATACATACATACATACATACATACATACATACATACATACATACATACATACATACATACATACATACATACATACATACATACATACATACATACATACATACATACATACATACATACATACATACATACATACATACATACATACATACATACATACATACATACATACAATGAAACAAATAGAAGCAATGTATCAATGACTAAGAAATCCAAGCACTATCGGCTAGTAATAATGTATTAAGCTCTTTTTTGAAACACTTTAATGAAGTACTAAAATCTAACAATTATCCTACCTTGTTTAATATTTCTGTTCACTTATATATGAACGTCTGCTTCCCGTAGTTTGTTCTTATTTTCAGCATGTGTTTGATATTCCGCCTTAGAGAATAACTAGATGTTTCGGGAATGCATGCTTTGGTAAACAATTTTTGTTTGCGTACCGTAATGAGAAGTATCTTACAGTATATTTTGTCAGCGCGAATAAGTGAATAGCGCTGGAATAATGGAGCTGTTTCAAGATCTGCGTAACGGTCATGGTAATTGCAATAAATACGAAGGATTCTTCATCCGCTATGCCGACAGTAGCTGCACTTGTTTTTCACAGCACAATAAATCTTCCACAAGCGCCGATGTATGCGAACGTAGTAAATACTTCCGTGAAACTCACTGAAATCCCGCGTGACATGGCACTTCTGGCTGACTTTATCTACTTTCAGCAAAGTGACCAACATCAAGTTTTAAGTCAATTTAACCAGCAGTATGTTTGGCTAACGTTTGCAATAATTAAAACGGCCTAAACTGTGTTCCGCAAGAGACTTGAACTATAGCAGCCAGCAGCTTTCGGTGACAGCGGTTTTTCGGCTAATTGTATCTTCGTCCTGTGATTTGCGCAGTCGTTGACTTAGTACCAATGAGGCAGGAAATACACTGTGTAGATATTTTATTCACTAAAACTTTCGAATTCGCTCCCTGCAATCGCCAAAATCACACTCGCGTATCCTACCGTACTCGTACCAGATGGGGGCTGCAGGACGTCGGCTATTTGGGTTTGAAAGCTTTAAATGTTCTGCACAAGCGCGCACATATATTTCACACCAGAGGTGAAGCCGCCTGTTTCTTTCCCCCTTATGCCCGCTTTGTTTTCTTTGAAACGCAACTCCGTTTAACTAGGACAGGGATCCAACCACTTTTCTCGGCCGGGCCTCTAGCCGGAACGGCATGCCGGCACGCTAAAAGTGCTCGACATGGCTCCACGCGCGCAAATTACATCATCCGAATGAGCAAAAGTACTGAAACTTATAACCGGCCGTCAAATTAACGGGTAAAGGGCTTCCTTCTCGGTCGTGACAGCGCCCGTTTCCTCGAACGATGTCCTTCTGTGCACAGTGGCGCCGCGGCGCACCGGCCGCAATCGGTATATGAAGCTCTCCCATAGCGTTACGGAAACGTTTCGTGACCAGTAAGAGCACTTATGGACTCTGGCGCTGCTTAGACTTCCGAGAGCGTAGCTCGACACACAAGAGTGCAGAAGCTTCGTCCAACAGCAGAGAAATTGAACAAGGCAAGAAAGCATGTGTGGCGCCGTACGCAGTGGCAAGGTCGTTGACAACACAAATTACTGTCCAAACGACCCATCGATAACTTGAGAATGTTTAGACCTTAATTTGATTTTTTATGACTTGTTACTTTATGCCTTACAAACATATCGCCTAAAACAACTCTCTCTGTCAGAAAGCAATAACGTCCACGGTATTTCATTTGAGAATGCGAGCACTTCCTCATCGGTGAAACGTTACCAGCGGCGCGGACGTACCCGTGTCAAAATTCTTCAGGCCGCTACCTAGTTTGTCTCGAATAGAGAAATAAAAAAAAAATGGAATAGAATTGATTTGACGAAAATTTAAATACGAAATGAATTAAGTTTAAAGCGTAGGACTGTGGTGAAGTAGCCAAGACAGACATTATGCTGTATTTTTAGGTGAGGCGAGAAGAAACCTCGTCCTAGGCTTTTTAAGGCACTTTGGTATTTAATACTACCACAAGGGCCCCAATATGCGAAGCAAAGCAGACTCCAGGGGGTTAAGACTCTTGACCAAGACTCTGCATCAAGTTTCATGGTGTGGGCAACTTCGTGCTAATGTCCTCCTTCAGCGCCGGAAAACTTCCTACTTACATTGATTTTTCTCCCTTCGTGTCAAAGGCCCTTTATTGGGTTTTATCTTTCGTGAGCCCAGCAAAAAATATCTGCGCAAACTGAACTCGAAGAAATCTCGGCACGCCGATGGAAAATTAAGCTATCTAGAACCAATCCTAATGTTACAAAGTTACTCCGCTTTTGCACCAGTTGTGGCTCTTCGCTAGACTTGAGTAGTTAAAGCTCGCACAGCTGCAGATCCTGTCAGCCCATGGACTAAATCTAAGTGAAGAAATAGGAAAGAAAGTAACGCAGAAAAAAAAAAAAACACGTAGATGAGAAAAAGGGAGAAGGAAGATAGAGAGAACTTATTTGCCAAAGCTGTCGGGAATTAGGGCAGATGGGTCCTCTGCGGCTCCCAGGTGGGGGCGACGTGCATGACCCACGAAATAAGTTAAAGCTGAGCGGTCTTGTCTGGCTAGGGGAATGTTGGTCAGAGGCTGGTGGGTTCTTCGTGATTGCAATGTGGTCATGTGGGGTCATATTCCGCATTGGAAATTATTGATAGCCTATTGAGGCTAAGAATTGCGTGCGTCAGCAATCTGCGGAGTACGGTGGCTTGCGCTCGGTCGAGGCTTGGCGATTTCGGCAAAACTCTCGAGGCTTCACCAAGGGCGACTAGGCGCATGTGAGGAAGCGCGGCCTCCTATAACATCTGTGAAAAAACTATGCAATACATATACTCTTACTTTTTTGTTTTCAATTAAATTTTGATATGTGATGGGCAAATTTGCCGACTCATACGCAAAAGCACACACGCACACACAGGCGTAACCACATGCACACGCGCACGCGCACACACACACACGCACGTATATGTATATACCAGGTGTCCCAGCTAAATGTAGGCAAATCTTTAAAATAGACGGCGAAAACCAGCTGAGGGCTGTTCGCCGCTTCGCCTAGTCCGCAATATTTTTTTTTTTTTTTTGCCGAGATTAACAATTAAGGTAACAATAATTAGCTACTATTTTTGTTTCCCTAAATAAATGTGAAATAATTAGTTTAGACCATCGCTAAAAGCAGCTAGTTACGTTGTTTCCTTCAGGCTAGCGTTTACGTAGAGTATTTTATGTGTGGGCCGCAATCGATAACTCGCGAATAAAAAAAGCTTTCACATGACAGCGGCGCCACTTCGAAGTCCTGAGACGCGTCTCAAATTACAAAAGCTGCTTTTTTTTTTCTTTTTTTTTTAGTGCACTCTCTCCGAAGAAGCTTCGTGCTCGCACTCTGCTAGTGATTTAACCTAGCAGCTAGTCACCTGAAGATTTTCCTTTAAGGCCAATTAGTAAAGCTGCGGAAATTGCGGCTTTATCAAAACTGCATAGCTAGTTGTTTCTCGAGACGATGTACGTTGTTTGCGCTTAAATTTCTAACTCAATAATTTAAATGAAAAGATAAAAATAAAATGCATCGCCGACTAGGATAGTGGATCTCACCAGCGCTCAGTTCGTTTCACTGATTTTGAGCACACCGGAGCAGCCCTCAACATAGCCTGTGGATGTTCACGCATGGCTGGGGGCTCTGCTCTCAGAGCCAAACGCCTAGCCACTATCTCGGGCCATTTCTTGGCAGGGAAGAACGACACACTGAGGCACAGCCATCGGGCCAAGCTGTTTATTGGCAGCTTCCAATGTTCTTCCTCGGTCTAGCAGCAGCCTCCGCGTGCGGATGCAGATGCTGTCCGCCGAGATGAAAAGGGAGGGGGAAGGAGGAGCTGCCCGGCGCGCTACGCCAGTTCCCTCAAACCGCCCTCTCCGCAACAGCTCCGCGGGAAGGAGGCCAGGGGTGAAAGATGAGAGCTCCCCGGGAAAGAGAGAGAGAGAGAGGGTGTTCGCCGCGTTGTGTGGGCGAGGGGAATGTTGAATTCCCACAAGCTCCAGAGCTAAAATTCAAGACAGTTACGTTATTATATATTTGGAGCATTCTAAAATAACACCCGGTGTAAATCTGTGTCATTTGTGTCATCCTGCATATACCTTGCCGTTAACATGTCTTATCTTTCTGGGAATTTTCAAATCAGGTCCATCTTTATTGGGTAAGTGCGCAGAAATACCTCTTTATCGCCGCCTCCATTAAAAATGCTCTTTTATGCCACACTTAACCATCCGCAACTTGAGTATGTATCCTCCACCTGCAGCACCCTTTAATATCACGTTAATAAACGAACTGAAGGCTGGGCAGAATCGAAGCGTCCGTTTCATAGTTAGAAATTATCATCGGGCACCAGATGTTAGGCGTATGAAATCTAACCTCAAGCTTCAATTACTGTCTACTCGCCGTAAACTTTCCTCTTCTTTTTCCCGCAATATATACTACCCCAACTCGCACTTAGGACTACTTGCACAAAATAACCATCCTTCATTTCTCCTCGCGTCAACCCCGATCAGAAATTGGCGAGGTTCAAATCGATCGAACCTATCGTTAAACGAGAATAAGCTTTCTTATGCCTGGCTTTGCTATTGACGGCCCAGGCACCACATCATTCATGGCTAGACCAACGTTCTTAGATAGAGACAGATGGAAAACTGTTCTGGCGCACCGCGCTGCGAAATGGATCCAAACAATCGCCTTTCAGACGTGAGTTGGTCGCAAAGCGACCGCGCGATTGCAGTACACCTCTACCCCGCTGCGGTAGATGGGGGAGGCCATAGAGCTAATACACGGTCAGAAATTTAAAAATAAAACTAAACCCTCTTCTTTTAGCAATTCAACGGCTAATTAAATTGTGTTTCCTTTTTTAAACACACTTTTGTATGCCTATGAAAGCCACCACGTTTACTGATGCGTCTGAAGCAAGGAGGTTGCAGACGCGACTCAAGCGTCTGCATGGGAAAGCTGAGGGCGCTGCACTTCAGCCACCATGGGCGCTCTAAGGATCATGGGCCGGTGTGCTACTTGGTGCGGGACAGTCGGTTTTTCTTGGGTGCGCGCAGTGGCGTTAATATGATGTTCCTTTTTCATCATCATCATTATCTCGAAGTGCGTATATAGATCGCAAAAGCCATAGTAGCGAAGGCGCAAAAGCAGACGTCGCCAATAAGAGGTTTCTGTTTCCCGAAATGTCACTAAAAACTTCTTTAAGTGATTGCGCAACCATAAATAATTCCAAAATGTTTTTGTTCCTTTCAAAGTGTGCCTATTACGTGCGAAATATTGGTATTTGTGCAGCTCAAAACTAAGCCAATAGGAGAAAGAGCCAACGCTTATATTGGATAACTTTCACCCTGACATGACCGTTTCTTTCTCATATTACAGTTTATATTCACAAAATTGAATCTTAGAACATTGTTTATGGTAGAACAACGTTTATCTTTGCATTAGTTTTGGCCAAAAGTTGTAATTCTGCACTCGGTAGCTCTCCGGCCCATGATGCTTTGAGCGTCCATAGTGGCTGAACCGGTCGTCAGGAAACTACGTGTAAACTTCCATAGATGGCAGCACAGCTTTCGCTTTAGGTAAGAGTAAGAAACTCCATGGTTGTCTGCTACCTGCCTGCTTGAGATACGTCTGCAAATGCGGTGGCGTTTCATGCGTACAGGGATGTGTTTAAAAATGCGGGCGCGGTTTTATTTTCCGTTTCGTTGCTGAAAATTAGTAATATTTTCAAATTGCCGCCTCTGTATTAGCTATAGGCCCTCATCCATCTACCGCAGGGGGCGGGTCCCTGCTGCGATCAACTCACGCCAAATCGGTGATTGTTTTGGCCTACTTCGCACCGCGCAGTTTTCCAACTGTGTCTATCTACGTACGTCGGTCTAGACTGAGGAAGCTAGCCGCAGTTAAGCAGCTTATATACCTTCTCTATGCAACTGTCATGCGAAAGCGATAGCACCGGTTTAATCCAGCAGCGAGGCGAAGGAGGAACACACAGCGCAGTTAGGAGTCGCGTAATTACAACTGACGTCACTTGCAGTTCGGTCGGGGTAAACTGAAGGAGCAAGGCACAAATGAAACTGGATCATGCCTAGTACCTAGCTTTCGCAGATGAACGGCCTTAGAGAATATTAGCCGCAGGGCTTACGCTCTTAAAGTTGCTGTTCCTATACTGTAAGACAGTGAGTGACCTGTTACAATTCCTTCCTCCCTAAAACTTGCCTTGACTGGAACCCTTTTTCCGAGACAGCTACTTTCATCATTGAGCGTGCGCGTTTAAGAATCAAATTAATTCCACTGTTCGAATCTGACTAATCACAAGTTGATTGTTGGTCTCATACACACTGATTATATTTCAGATGTTTCTATTCGGTTTCTTTCTGTTGGCTCCTGTATACTTGTATTCATTTTGTATTTCATTTTCGTTCTGAGCTATTTTCAATAGAATCGTTTTGTATCGCGCTTCCTCCTGAACTTATCTCCGTTTTGTACGAAAGCCCTGAGTATAAAAAAAAAATAAATATAGTGGAATTCTTTACTACAGAAGCCCAGAACTAATTACTGGAAATGCGCAATTAATTTTTGTGCATCATATTTTTGTGGAATTCATTAGTATTTATTTTAAAGCAAATTGTCTAGCCTTCATGCTTTCAAAAGTAGTTTTCGTACTTTGCTTTAGTCACTCTAAAATAACATTTTTGTAGCGAGAGCTACATTGGCCACAGTTTCACAATTTCGCCGTGTCTGTCCGTGCCTGTCCGCGCCTGTCAGAAGAAGAAGATAACGCGGTAGTGGATAGAGGCTTACGACAACAGCGAGTTGCTAGGACAGAAGGTTCGTTCGAACGTTGTGACGGCGGTGTGCCCCGGAGTTCGACGTAAAGACGACGTCATACCACTAGAAGTCTTCTACACCCGAATTAGAATGGTCAACGACGAGAGGCAAGGGGTGCTCATACTTGAAGTGATTCCCCTTAGGCATAAATAAAGCTGAAACCATATAGTAGACTACTATGTGCAAAACCTATATCCTTACTTTCAAGCCGAACCTAAGCGTAGCCATGCACATTTCTCTCGCGCAACTCCAGGTTTAACCACAATCTAAACCGCAGCTAATTTTTATTGGTAAAAGCATACGGAGCAGTGATTTAAATTTTCTTTCTTCGTTTATTAAATTATATAGCATTTACCTAAAATATGTTTTGTTCATAATTGCATTATATTGTATTTATGCATGTTCTAAAGATTACTTTACGTAAATGTTTCAATTTTTATCCACTGTTCGTATGGTATCGTCTTTTCGCACGCTTGTAACATGATGTCCCCTGTGCTGCCAATAACCAGTTACTGGGCGTGTTCGTGCATCAGAGCTTTCATACACATAGCGCTACTTTAGAACAAGAACAAAAGGGAGGGCACGCCACACAGCGCATTGTGGTGTACCCTCTCTTTTGTCCTTGTTCGTCGTCGCGCTGTATGTATGAAACCCTGTGCAACCATTGGCTTTGAGGCCTCCTCCTGTTTTTGGCAGATATGCCTGCACAGCGATTGATTGTTTCATAAACTGATTCCTAATCTGATCTCTATTAGAAGGATACATGCCTATCGAAGGTTACGGCGTAGCTGGCCAAAAATGTAGTTAGCTTCACTGGCCTGTCTCGTCTAGTAATCGGTTCATGAAAGATCCACAGATGAGTTAATACCACAATATTTGTAAGTAGATACAGAGTTGATGCTAGAACAGAAAAGGTGTGTTTTTGGATCGGGTATGGCCGACTGCGTAGGAAAGTAAAAAAATAGAAAATTTGTTTCTTTTTTTTTTTAGAATTTAAAGACATGAGCGATTTATCACCCAGGTGTAGATGCTATCAAGTTCAGGCTGCAGTGCCTTAAAATCGTTTATTTTGTTGATATAGGGCAATAGCTAATGCAGTCATCATCGATGCTGCGTCATTTTGTTCCTTTGTATTGTTTATACTTGTATTATACCTGTATTTGTATTATTATATTTGTTTCTAGGCAGTTTCGCTTCAACACATTCAACACATTTCATGCTGTAAAATTTTGCTCCGTTTGCTCTTCAGGGGATCGCTCGAGCACTTGGACACAAGCCTGCTCGAGCCAGTGCAGGCGCCCAAATCTTTAACTGCTGTGCCCGATAGCCGTCTTTTTTTGTACTAGTTCGAGTTAGGCCGGTTCAAACTCGCCAAAAGGTGAAGGTTAGGCAAGCGCTTGGTGAGCCCTGCTTATATTTGGACTTTTGGCAGGTGAGCTCCTCTGTAACGCTCTGAATCACAGCAAAAATGGCCATCATCAGGCACTCCAGGTGAATATTTGGGCTGCTGTACGCTGTGGTGTGAACTCGACGGTGCAGACAGTTGACACACGCTCAGCTATTCCTGCTTTCACTCACAAGCTGAAACGGGTTAAGTTATGTACCGATCCAGTCTAGCGTGTAAACCTTCTCCCTCACCTGTTTTTTTTTTTTTTTTTTCTTTTTGGCCCACCGGCTCGTATTCTCTCAAATGTGCTCGTCTCTTGCTGATCCGGTCTCTTGCACTTTGATGCCCTATACTGTGCGCACTGTGAAACGCGGGTGTTTGTAAACATTCGTAATTTACGATCCTCAAAGACGAGCAGCCATGCTAAAGTTTAAAACGCAAAGGAAACACTGAGGGAAGAAACCTTAAAACGCAATTGGCTCCCGTTGGCTAGCTTTTTTTACGGATTCTCGTCGCAGTCATTCACATCACTGCTCGCGTAGGCCTTTGCTTGTGCCTATATTATTCCACACATACTTATTAGCATACAGTCGTAAGCTACCACATGGTGGGAAAGACCACCCGACACAGACTACCCCGCTATAAGAAAGCCGCGCGAACATGGCTGCGTGGTCTATAATAAGGCAGCGGGTCTAATTCGGGATCCGATGGTCCTTGAAGGCTGGATTCCGACTTCAGCCTCGCCCGTGGCATTTCGCTCCCAGCGCCGGCAACGTAGACGCCGGATTTTCCGGAGAACGTGACTCTTATCCCGTTACGGTAAAATGCTGATGCTTAAACTGCAGCTTGGGTTCCGACGAGGTCTAATTTTGAGAGTGTTACGGTTACGTCGCAGCCGAATTTGCAGCCACCAACCACCATTGTCCACCTGCTCAATCAATCAGTTAAAAGAAAATGGTTATATATGCATTGAGTCACTACAATGGAACAAAGAGATGATCTTCCTAAAAGTGCCGCGAGCACAAGATCATCAACGCCTTTACTGGCTTGTTTCAAAGAGGACCTCTATCCTCCTCTCCCCATTCTCCCACTATCTGCATGTCAGCAGTGGCGGTGTCAGTACCATTGGCAGTCAACAGGCTCGTGCACCTCCTTTTTCCTCTTCCTCCTCATTCACTCCAGCCAGCCAGCTTACTTGAAACAATGATTTCTGCACCTAAAGCGGCCTTTTTTTCGTACTCCTAAATACTTTTTTTTTTTTTCGTCTCGTTGACGTGCAGAAACGATCGCAGCAGTGCTGCTGAGCTTTCGTTCCTCCGTGGCGCTCCTGAGAGGATATCCGAAGGTGCTGGCTGCGCATGCAGCACCAGCAGAATACAACGCGAATCTTCCGAGCGAGTTCATCGACTAAAACGCTTGAATCTAACAAAAGCAACGACTGCTTTTTGACTTTCCGACTCCCCCTCCCTAGCGGTCCGCGAAAGTATCCCGCCTGCTATTGGCGGAGGCGCCGTGGTTACGTGTTAGCTGACGCTTCCTTGCTGTGCAGCAGATACTGGCGCCATGCCACAGTATGGAAAGCACGCTTCGTTAGTTTTTTCTCGACGGAGGTTTGGCGGAAAGTGTTTCGCCAAAGCTCGCGGCGCTAATCTGCTGCGGCGATGCCGACTTCGACAATGAGCTAGATCCTCGCATTGGCGAGGTAAATGCGGCCGCTCTTCTCTATTCAAAAGTTTTGTTTTTCAGGAGATTTTGCGAGAGATGCGATTGAATGCAGTCTTAACCTCGCAATAAATGACGTCTGGCGTGCTTGTACTTAGATTGCTCGCTCCTTGGGTGCGGAAGCCGCTCTTTTTGTTGTCTGACTTCCGGCGTCCGCGGTACTGACTTGGCAAATCTATATACTTATAGCTTTGACGTTGCCTGCATTGCCTGGCGCATTCATCTTGTAGGAATATCTCGCGGACTCGACTCGAAGAATGCGCTTCCCATTGTGTGAGTACCGTCATTCAGGCTGCTCGCTGTGCAGGTGCCTCAGCACAGTATGCGCATTGTTTTGGCTCCGACTGAACCTATTCGCGGGCTCGACTCGAAAATTGCGTTTCATGTCGTTATAGCCGGCCGTTCATGCTCTCCATGCACGTCTAAATTCGATGTTGTGTACAATTACTGGCTAACCCGTTTGTTTGTACCTCGACCCCTTCGTGGGCTCGACTCAAATGTTGAGTTTCATGATGATCGAACCCCGCCGCTCAAGGAGCTCGCTGTGCAGGTCTATAGCTTTGGTGTTTTGCGCATTGGTTTACGTATTTGTTTTCTTGCAGATGGACTCCTTCACTCACAAACTCGATAATAAGGGTGCTTTTCTCGTTGTTAGTGTCCCGCCGTTCATTCTTTTCGCCGTGCAGGTCTAATTTCACTCGGCGCGCATTGCTGCACGTGTTAGTTATGGGGAAATCGTTGCCATATTCAGCCGTTACTGAGAATATATCCTGAAAATACTGATAGCGATCTGCGCCAAAGCTGCGTGCATAATATTTGAGAAGTTAAGCAAGGGCCCGTTCTAAACACAGACTTAGACATAAATGAGTTAAGGCCCTCGTCATTTTCGCCACAAACACGTGCAAATTTGGCTAGTTTGAACATTTGTAACGTACGCAGCTAGGGTTAAATTCATTAATAAAGCACAAGCGCACAACCACAACAAACATTTTCAACATTCGACGTTCGACGTTCGACGTTTACGGATGTGTATAAAGCCCGCTGACGTTTCATTAATAGTTCGCACTTTTTAAATTATTTATACCAGGTCAGGCTATATACTTTTCGTTCGTTTCCCGCCGAGTTGGTGCAGTGGTTACGGCGCTCGACTACTGTTCCCAAGGACGCGGGATCGAATCCCGGCCTCGGCGGCCGCTTTTCGATGGAGGCGAAAAGCAAGGCGCCTGTGTGCTGTGCAATGTCAGTGCACGTTAAAGAACCCCAGGTGGTCTAAATTTCCGGAGTCCTCCAATACGGCGTCTCTCATAGCCTTAGTCACTTTGGGACGTTAAACCCCACAAACCAAACTAAACCAACCAACCATTTTTCGTTTCTTTCTTATTTTTCTTTTTTGTTTCTTACGATTTCCTCATATGGGCACAAGCCACCGTCGAAAACTGTGCTCGGTTTCTCAGGGTACTTGATTTGGGAAAGGAATCTGCGCCTTCCTGTCACAATGAGCTTTAAAGAAACCACACTAAAGAAAAATAAACAGCTGCCACATATGGGCTTTTGCCACAGGAGGTGGATGTATGGTTGTCTCATAGTGGGACAAATCGCTGACCTATCAGAGCAGCTTTTTGAAACCTGTTTCCACCGGGAATCGAACCACTATACCTACGATCCCCAGCCAAGCACGCAAACCACTACTCCATGCCGTGCTTTGGTAAATTTTAGTATTTTATTATTTTGCATGAGGTTGCGCTGTTTACACATCCCCTTCTAGTTCACTCATACATACATACATACATACATACATACATACATACATACATACATACATACATACATACATGCATGCATGCATGCATGCATGCATACATACATACATACATACATACATACATACATACATACATACATACATACATACATACATACATACATACATACATACATACATACATACATACATACATACATACATACACGCATACACGCATACATACATACATACATACATACATACATACATACATACATACATACATACATACATACATACATACATACATACATACATACATACATACATACATACATACATGCATACATACATACATACATACATACATACATACATACATACATACATACATACATACATACATACATACACGCATACACACATACATACATACATACATACATACATACATACATACATACATACATACATACATACATACATACATACATACATACATACATACATACATACATACATACATACATACATACATACATACATACATACATACATACATACATACACACATACATACATACATACACACATACATACATACATATATACATACATACATACATACATACATACATACATACATACATACATACATACATACATACATACATACATACATACATACATACATACATTACTTTGCTTACTTTACTTACTTTACTCACCTACTTATTTTTACATGTATTTTTTAACATGTTCCCCGCGCATTGTCGCCTGCTTGACCTCTGCCCACGGGATAGGAAGATATGGTGCGAAAAGAAATACACAGATGCTGTCTGAGGGGAGAACACTGAAAGAATATTAGCAAGCTTTAGCGTAAGGAGACCCTATAGGCATAAGGGGAGATAAGGAGGTATCAGCGTGTCATGCGCAGAATGTGAAAGGACGAAGCGTATGGTATAGGTGTGGTCACCGGGCTCCTATGCGTTTCTATCCATGTTAAAGCTGCCTCCAATACAGTTTTACAGTATTTTGCGCGAGGTTACGCGGTTTGAAACACACCCTCTTCGAGTTAAGCGTATACACACGGAGCTAAAACGATAACTTCAGCCTAGTAGCGCCTTTCTGTGAATGGAAATTGTTTTCGCAAGAAAAAAAAAACAATGCTTAGGCCCAATAGGGGCTGAATCTTAACTAGAAATAAAAACTCAACAATATTTATCGGTCTTCGATTCTGCTGTAGGTGAGAGGGAGACAAAACTAAATCCTTGTGTTTTATTTGTTACCAGAAAAATTCTCCGAAACGCACTTTAACGACGAAGAATTCACTCCAAAGCGAGTGGTCCTGCTTCGAAACTTGCCGCAGATTGGTAAAGCGAATTTAACGCACGTAAGAGTCGAGCTCACCAAACTCGGAAAAGAGCTTAAGTACCGCAAGCGTACGTTATAAGGTTACATTTCAATTGGCGTCTGGTGCATGCACGCTATTGAACACCCTATCCAATATATTCAATTCACATTTTTACCAGCCCTACATTTTACATTGTTACGTCGGTTTCAGCTTGGCAGGGCTGCAAGGCATTAGTGCAGCGTATCTCCTGCACAGGCCCCCTGACTCTCTTCGTGTGGTAGGCACTATAGCAGTGTACAATTCAAGAATGCCGCACCAAGAATTCCGCACCTCATAGCACCCCTCATAGGAGACCCTGCAGCCAATAACGCTCGCCGATTGTCATGGAGTTGCAGTTAATCTCATTTCACGGATAGATCTTCCAGTCACCTAAGATTATACACTCTAAATTTTATCACGAAGCAAGAGAACGACTCGATGCTATTGCGTCGCGGGCCTCCTTTTAGGAGCATTGGCCGCTGCATTCTTGATTTGTATCTACTTTTCTTTTTAATCCAGGTGTATTATTATCTGATTAATCTCCACACTGTCTCTTTGCCTATGCACTGGAAAACGAACAAGGCGGCAGTGAAGCCTTCTTTTTTGCTGCTCTCTTTCTCTTCGATTTCATTGTGTTATTTCCAGCCTCGTTATTATCATTCAGTGGTAGAAGAAAATACATTATTAATAAACAAGCAGTTCCACGTGAAGAATCTCGCAAATATATTTTATCAGGAACAAACTTTGTTGCTTTATTTAAAGGCTATTTTCATTTTCGCCTTCAATGTGCACTGCCTCGAAATTCCAGGGTTTTCTATCTATACCGCAAAGAAGTCAAATGTCACGATTTTTTCGAGCTCCCTTAGATTTGTAATTCCATATTTCCAGCCTCGTTATTATCATTCAGTGGTAGAAGAAAATACATTATTAATAAACAAGCAGTTCCACGTGAAGAATCTCGCAAATATATTTTATCAGGAACAAACTTTGTTGCTTTATTTAAAGGCTATTTTCATTTTCGCCTTCAATGTGCACTGGCTCGAAATTCCAGGGTTTTCTATCTATACTGCAAAGAAGTCAAATGTCACGATTTTTTCGAGCTCCCTTAGATTTGTAATTCCACAAAGCTTTGAAAATGCAACCCCACAATTTTAATTCGGTTTTAAAGGCTATTACAAAAAAAAAAAAACTGTTTAAGCAAATTTGTTCAATGTGAAATGTTCACAGGAGACGAATTGACATAATCAACGAGTAGTGTTTGTTGTCACTTACTCTGGCTCTAAATGTCTTCACAGTATCTTGTTCTACATCTGCATGGTCGCTGTGGCCTGCGCATCCACATCACTGTAAGCACTAACTCGGGTCATTTTGCGATCACTGTTGTAATAGTATATCTCCGTGCAACTACACCATCTATCACTTTAGCTTTTTAGTTCTTCATGAGTGCTGACAACGTCAACTGAGAGACCCCAATAATTTTGTGCGGCATAAGTTTTCTCGGCCTTCGGGCAAACACTACAGAAAATAGGGCGCTTAACTTTCGTACACACTTTCTTCTCCCCTATCGACTGCTCAAAGCTGACAAAAGTCGACCTCATAGAGACATTGACGATTGAAAAAAGCAAGGGCTGGAATAAAGTGGTTCATTGGCTGTGTCGACAGAAAATCTTTCGCAGAAATATTGGCACTTTTCTCACAAGCATGTAGAAATAATAACGACACTTACACATTCCCGCTGCCATCAAGAGATGGCGCTTTGTTTTGTTTTGCTTTTTTTTTTTATTTTTTATCTGCTGCCATCAAGCAGCGTGTTGAAACTAGTGAGTACGAAAGAAGAATTCTGGTAGATTCTGCGGGCAACCACTCCTCTCCAGTTTGCCATGTACAGCTTATTCTGACAGTTAGAGAACTTGTCAAATTGACAGATCAATCTTTTGCGCCGGAAAACCAATCCTTCTTTCTTTTACGAAATTAAACTTTCGGCATCGAAACCATTTCAAACGGAATCAACTGTCGATCCCATCAGAGTATTGCATTTCTATTCCTTGCAAAACAGCACTCTCCGTTATGCTAGCGCTCATATGCTATAGGCCAATCGGTAAGATAATTTTAAGCCATTTTCAAGTTTTCGCGCGTTTTACATCTAGTTTCACTAGTAAATGATCTCGAAAACGCTCAAAAGAAATCTGCTGGCCAAGGTGATTCGTGAAGCATTGTAGTGAACTCACAGCTCTGTCCCTTACTCATTTTATTTAAAACTAGAGGTTTGCAACTGAAACATTTTTCGACGCAGGTGACGATGGGCTCTGAAAAAAGCAGCAGCAAAATTATCCTGTTATCAAACAAATAAAATTGCGGATTGCTTTGCCACCAAACTGACTGTATCAATAAATTAAGATAGCATTATTGTGCTGATGTTTCAACGGACGCCAAGAAGCGTAAGCAATATTGCGCGAAAAAAAAAAAAATGTCCTTGGGAGGTGCATCGCCCAAGAGTTGGCGTGATAGGGTGCATGTTTTACCGACAAGTCTGACTGTATATAGACCAAATTGTTTTAACCCTCATACGCAGGCTGCTAGTGCGCTTCTACGCTCGACACCAGGTGCCATTTGTAGGGCGCGCGCGGCCAGGGGACTACAAGTCGCGCGGGCGCCTCGTGTTGAATGCGTGTTTGTGAGCGAGCGTTCTTCGATTCTGTCTTTACCGCGCTCTACCACCTATGCATGTAGGTGTACTGTGCATCGCTACTAACATTTGTCCCTGTTCCAGAGAGTGCTAGAGCAATTTGAAGCGCATTATTCCCTCGGTGACTCAATATTCAAGGTATAGTCTACCATGCCTAGTTACGAACTGTACAAAGCAGTTTTTGCGCAGAAGTATTGTGTTTTTTTTTTTTTCTTGGGAGAGGGCGGGGGGGATGCCATTCACTTGTGAATAATCTACGTTTTTATTTTTACTGTTAACTTTTGTGTACGAAGATGTAGAGTTTGGGACCTGACTCCGTTGTGTGAGATTTAACCTGATCGACAAGTTTCGCGCTGAGTTTGCTTAGGCAAAACGTATTTTTTTCGGCCAACAGTTGTCATTGGCTTCCGTTTTTCCTTTAAGGGAATCTAAGTACGACTACCAGGACTCCCAATCGTTGTTTTCTTATTTCAGAGAGAAATCGGTGTGCAACACGGTTGAGCGTGGTAGCTTTTGATGCTAGTACCCCTCGAACGGAACAAACACGATTTCATTACATGCTATATTACATGGCCGAAACGGCCAAAGTCGGTTTCAAACACATCGATAGCATTGAAATTATATATACTCGTCCTGGCACTGGAAAATTCGCGAGAGCTGGCTGCTGTGTCAATAGTTGTTCAAGGCTTAATACAAATAGCGAAACGGGGTTGTGCCCTCCAGCGGTTCGATCACAGAAGCAACGGCCGTGTTTCGATGAAGACGACGCTGGAGCGCCTGTGTACTGTGCGATGTAAGCGCACATTAAAGAATCCCAGACATTCGACAAATTTCGAGAGCGCTCCACTACGGCATATCTCATAGCCGATGACACTTTTAGATACTAAACTTCATATACCATATGAAAACTGGGTTGTTATGCTCCAGCTAGCCTTTCTTTGCTGCTGTTTCTTTGGAATGTACGAGAATGTAGGTGCAGGATATAAAGATATGCATTATGCTTCACATGCAGGCGCAACTGCTTGATAGGTGCTATAGAGTTCCGGGGATAAAAAGAAACGATCCTAATGCGGCCATGTTCATAAATAAAGCGCAACAAAATTTGCCTGCCGTTAGCTTGTCAACTCAGATGAACACAGCGATAATTTGTTGATGTTACTAGCATAGACAACGCAAACGACAACACAGCCTAATTTGTCAGAGTTTGAACGAAAAAAAAGAGAAGTGAAAGAAAAAAAAACTTGACACACAAATAAAATACGAAAAAGTACAATGGTTATATTGAAAATTAACACTGGATTTACCATTACACCCTTTGTTCGCACACGCACGTCACACAATTTTCTAGCGTCCGCTCTCCGTGCTGACGCTCCTCACGCTTCGCACATTTCCTCAACGTCCGTCTCAATGACGACGCACTGCGCACTGTGTTCTCACGCACTTCTAAGTTCGCACTCCTGGCGTTCCCTCTCTCACCGCATGCGATGCGAGCAAGGTCCGAGGTTGAGCGCGTCGACATCCAGGCACGTGAAGCGATGGTCGGGTCAACGCACCGCTCGGGGCCACCACCCAGGGGAAGGAATTGCGCAGTGGTAAAAAAAAAGGGGGGGGTCGCTAACAAATTGGTGAGGTTCGAAATGGCTGTCAGGATGGAAGAGGAGCGCTTTGGAAGTGGATTTATATGCCAGTCATACGCAAGGGTAATGTTTGCAATTCTTCACAAATGTTTTACCGTCAGTAAGGGACCGAAACGGCCTTAATAGTGCAGCTGCGTAATGACCATCAGCAAAGGTAACGTGACCGTCTAACTAAACTTCACAAATAGTAACAAGTCGATTTTAACTCTACGACAATGCAATAAACTCGATCCAACACAACCGTGCGGTGAAAATATTTTGGCGTTGTCCTCTAGCGCCCGAAGGCTAAATTTGGCTACCGTGCAGGCACGGCCATACCGTGGCCCCGCAGTCCCCAAGGAAGCGCCCGCGCGGTGGCGCGCTAGTCAGCAGAAAATGACCGCACCCGGGAGCACCTAAAAAATCTGGTCTGCGCCCTTTCGGTAAAACGAACGCTATCGCGTAACATAGCCGAGGGTGAACTTCGCCTAAACTGATTAAGAAGTGCGAAAGCAGTGTTTTTAATGGTTTGGCACGTTTTAATGCGATAGCATCACTTCGCAGATTTCTGTCCACGGACCTCGTCCGCAGAACGTGTCTGCAAAATCGTGTCCGCAGCAGTTGTGAGTAATTGAGAAGTGGCAGAGGTTAATGATCAGTGGTGTCAATCGATAGAGAGTGATGTAATATTGTTTCCGAAGAAAGAATTGGGTCAATAAGTTAATTAGGTGGTTAATTTTAGGCAAAACATGCAAAATTGTGTACGCAG
This sequence comes from Amblyomma maculatum, assembly GCF_055883805.1. Classification (NCBI taxonomy): domain Eukaryota; kingdom Metazoa; phylum Arthropoda; class Arachnida; order Ixodida; family Ixodidae; genus Amblyomma; species Amblyomma maculatum. The sequence goes on from NC_139344.1 coordinate 113,137,564, forward strand.
CAGTTGTGAGTAATTGAGAAGTGGCAGAGGTTAATGAGTGGTGTCAATCGATGGAGAGTGAGGTGTCCGAAAAAAGGATTAGGCCTATAAGTTAATTAGGTAATTAATTATAGGTATAAAATTCAAAAGTAAAGGCGAAAACGGTCTCACTAGCCAATAGCTTGGCGCCACATTTGAGTGTATCAAATACTAAAATGGTTAATTAGGTCAGTCAATTAGGGTGACGTCAAGATGTATCAAATACTAAACAGGTTATTAAATCAGTCAATTAAGGTGACGTCAAGGATGTGACGTCACGCAACCTGAAGTCGGGCCAAAAAAGGGCATAGGAAGCGATTGGTGCGCAGTTGGAGAATACCAAAGACTAAAATAGTTAATTAAGTCGGTCAATTATGGTGACGCTAAGGATATGACGTCACGCAACCGGAAGTGGAGCCAAAAAAGAGCATAGGGAGGGAGGGGCGCGCAATTTGAAAGTACCAAAGACTAAAATGGGTGAACAAGAAGCGAATTAAGCAACTAGAAGCAACTAGAAACTACCAACAGCAGCATCCGTGCTTTGCATTTCTGCAGTGCTCTTTAATTTTTGCTCGGCGGTTTGACATTGAGAGACTGGCACATGGTTTGGCAAACTGTTAAACGTCTTTACTTGGTTTGGTTATTGGGAAAAGGAAGGCAAAGTATTCGTCTCACATTTCGGGGGAAGCCTACGGAACGGCATGCAATTTGTGGGCGATTCCCTACTGAAAAACCAAAAGTTCTACGGGGCAATAACCTCATAAAATCTCATTTAATTGCATAGAGTCTCATACGGTGCACATCATTATCATAAAATATCGTACATATTTTATGATAATGTACAAGAAACTATGAGAACTTATGCAATTATATGCGACTTCTACGTGATTTGTTATGTTAATTGAGTGAGATTGTGTGAGAAAATGTGAGGTTATTGCACCTTAAAGTTTTTTCAGTAGGGTTCCCTTGCCCGAAGGAGACGCAAGACACGCACACACAGAGCGGGCCGTGGAAGAAAACATCTTTATCTCACTGAGGGGGCCGTCCATGCAGATGCGGGGGGTCAGAGGATCGTCTTCGAGAGAGCAGTCAGGAAGCGGGCAGCAAGCGGGCGAAGAGCAAAAAGTGAAGAGGTAGCGAGACGCCCGCGCTCCTCGCTTCATGGGGACCGGTCACCCCCGTCGGCGGTAGAGGAGAGGGGCATGGGGCTGGCACAGGGAGTGCCGGGAGGTGGCGCGGCCCTCAAATGTGGCTGGTGCGCTGCGCTGACTCGTGCGTGGATCAGGGTCCCACAAATTAATGGTACATATGTCGTTGGTTCGAATCCTTTTCGTGAGCTAGCCCTCAACTCAACTAGCAAAGGGTCACTAAATGAGAAGCGAAATAGTATGACACCACCAGAAACGCTGCACAGAAAGCTTGCGTCACAATTCTGGTGCGAAGTGACGTGCGAGTTTTTCCCCCCACGCGTTTTTTTTTTTTAACACCGTTTGAATAACGCCAAGTCTTTCTAGGTCATAACGACGCCTTTTCGACGGGATGAGCTTTATATGCTACTGCGTAAAATTTCATGAATTTCACAGTGCTGTGCTGTTAAAAATTAGTGTTATTTGTATGGCTCAAGCCCCCTGCGGTTATGCGGTGAAAGCTGCCCTGGATGCGCACTCTAGATTATCGTCTTGATCTGAGCATATGCGCCCAGTTAAAATACCAATGCAAAATCTTTTTTTCAGGAGCGAGGTGGGGAGCATATTGGGGATCGCGCACGGCTGCTAACTACTCCTCCAATCAGTTAAGCACTGGAGCACTGTCCTGCGCTTCCTGGTTGGGGAGGCCCAGTCCAGCCGCCGAGTCATTTATAAACCTTGCCTCCTTGGGAGCGGCGTTCTTTCAGACTCTGCAACGACAGTCTGCTGGCGGCCTAATGTCGCCAACGCGCCTGTCTAGTGCGCTCGAAATCCCCAACCCAGAACACGGTTTCAGCACTGTATACAGACGTACTGACCGCTGTATCATGAGCTACCTGATGAGAGACGTTGTGTCGCCCCCAGCCTCATTCACGTCATCGCATTGAGATCTCGACAGTTTCCTGTTTGCTTATAGCATATTCCAGTCGCTCCAAATCAGTGAAAGAGCCAGATGCCTGTGTAGTCTAGAGACTGTACCACTGCGGTTCATTAAGAGCGTGGAATATGACTAAAAACAAATCGCTCATTGAAACACGTTGTTCGGTTTCTTAGAGCAAGAAGTCTTGCTCCAAATCACCTATCAGAATACGTCGTTAGACTGGGATAGTCTTTGAGAGCATTTGTTACAGCAGTCCTTTTTTTGTCTTTTTTTTTTTTTTTGGCGGGGGGGGGGGGGGGGTAGCGAGTGAGCGTCGTTTTGTACGGTGAGAGTCGCTGTGATTACTTATGAGTAGATGCGACAGACGGAGACTTGCCCCTTGCATTGTGACCAGTGCAGTTCAGTAAAGTGTTCCTTTTATGTCGCGGCATTGCTCCCTGCTTCACATCTTCTGAGGCTCCCTTCTTGCTCAAGGCAACTGGTCGCGTGCACTGCGCTGCGCTAGGGAAGCCGCGGCAGTGTGTTGTTATTACCAACTTCCACTCCCTACCAACTAACTTCCAGCGCCTTGTTCGTGATCTTTCACTCACAACGTCAACGCCGGATTTTCTACTGAACAGGGCCTTTAATGCTGCCACGTTTACAAGAATCAAAGGGGCAGAGAAAAGAGGGGAGCAAACAAAATGGATATATAGGCTGCCCCCATAATCGACCCCAGCCAATTACAGGTGGCCCAGTCAACACAGGTGTATGCTGAGGCTTTTTGGTTGTTGTTCTTTTGTTTTGTTTTTTGCAGTTTCCATCCTCAACTTTTCAGTAGACTCGTCTTAAAAGAGATTCTTTATCTCCTGTTAGCGAAATCTATAGTCCTCGGTGTAATTCAGTGGTAGGCTAAGGACGTAATTCTTCCTTTGGTTGAATGTGATGTTAGCTTACGAGTTTTTCTCTGTTAAGGTACATCGTGTGTTTCGTACTAGTTTGCCTAGCTAAGAAGTCTTCGCCACCAGCCGTTCGACCGCAGCGGTTACTTTGGTGGTGAAAACCAGATTTACCATAGGAGTTTTAGATTATGTCATTGTTCACGTTTGCAAGTACTTGTGATGTGTCCACTCTTTTTTATGATTGCTGGCTTGCTGTTTGCTGCCGAGTTCTTCAGTCAATTTGCCTTTGAATGATTTATTTTATGCACATCCTGGAAGAAACCGATCAAAATCTTTTGCATCTTTTACCGCTACTGTATTTTAGGTTGTTACTTATGCCGAATTTGTGGAGAAAGAAAGGGGACTGGCCGTGACCTCAAAGTACTTGGGATGCATGATAGTTTTTCGGGAAATGAGGTGACATACTTTTTACATCCTTATCCCTTTGGTGTTCTCATTTATGTATTTTCCTCCATTTGCTATAATTTGCTAAATTTAATTGGCAGTTGTTTTTTCCAGTTGTTGTTTTATAATGAATTACGTTCCTAATGGAAAGTATAGTGTTGCTCCTTCATCCGCCGCAGTTGAAGAATTGATCGGTGTTCGATTTCATGTTGTTCTTCCAAGCGATTTCACGTAACTAAATATTTCGTTTTCGGTCCTGATTTTTTTTTTTTTGTAGTCTATGTTTATTGAAGTGTGTGATGATATTTGTGTATTTTGGGTTCTTAGGAACATTTACTGCTGAGAGCCTATCAGTGAATATATGAATGGTTTTATTATTGTTATCTAATACATAGTCTATTGCCTTATTTTTAGCCGTTACTTATACCTAATTATATCTGCTGTATGCTGGTAGCTAAAATTTTCGCACAATAATTTGCTTTTTAGAACTATCTATTATATACGCTAAGCCTGTCCTATTTGTGCTTTTGGAGTGGTCATTATAAATTATAAGATATAGTAATGACTTAGGGTATTCGGTGTAGTTGAAGCTATGCCTCCGGCTTGCATGACAGTTAATGGGTCACATTTATTGGCTATTGCTTAGCCAGAGTGAGCTAGTTCCTAAAAAAGAATTGTTTCTTCCTTCTGTCTGCCCTGTTTTCGGCTACGGACGTTCTCTGTGCATTTATTGCTCATTGAGGCTAGGCATACCTTGCGAATAGGTGAAAAATATGTCCACGAACCGTGCATTGCGTTATATGCCGTGAGATTGGCTTTCTGGAAAAGCGTTCGTGTTTGATGTGGTCTTGACTTGATTTTCTGTTAACATAATTGGTAATGGTGCGGTTTGTGCTTGTGCTAGCCTTGATATATAATCTCTATTTGCTTCAATAAACATCAACTGCGAGTCAGTGCTTAAGATTCGGTATTTAGACTTGGTTCGCCCCGTGACGTCACCCAATGCTTCGCATCAGACTTCTACGTAAGGCGTTACAGGCAGGTAATTAATTACTTCTGATAAATTAAGTTTTCTTCGAAGTTTGAAATGCATTAATTACTTATTGTAAGGTGTAATGTTATCAGAAAAATTATTTTTCCGGTAATGGATTGCGAACAATCTGTGACATTTTCTCACAAAAAAAAATACAAAAATAAACGCTAACCTGGTATATACCTCCGAGATCCATAACTCGGAGGTAAAAACTAGCCCGAAACACTAGCACGGCAACTATCGAGCTGAGGAGGTGTCCCGACATGCAAGCTTCATTGACCTGCATACGACTAGCTCTGTGTTCCGCGGTTTCCATCTCTGCGCGACGGCACAACGGAGTGTCATATTTAGTGAATTCGGGAAACGTGATCAGAAGTGAAGTGCGGCACTTTGTGCAACTTCAAGGCGAAGCACAATGTGTTCCTTTGTTGATGCAACGCGCTTCGCTCCTGCACGTATATCCAGGTATTCCTCTGTATCGCGACTGGTGAGCTCACAAAGCAAAGGGAAGAAAATGCAATGACCCCATGTCTGTCTATGCATTTAGATGAAACGCAAAACAAGCCTCCCCCGATGTTGCCCTCTCCCCACCTCCACAGAGAGGAGGTGATGTACAGTGTTCAGGTACCGACCTTGAACTAAGCGCTACAGATCTCACCGGCGTGCTTTGTTGCGCACTTTCATCAAACAGATCCAATCTAACCCTCGATGACACATTCCTTGAAGAATAGAACGCCGGAGATCATATATCGAGCGACATACAGAAAAAAAAAATGTAGGAGAGGCTTAACCCGGCTTCGCCAATGACATTGTGTTAAGTACTGGTTTTGTTACTAATTTCGCTCAAGGCCGAAGGTCAAGTCATGGTCAGTCGTAAACAACCCGAGCGACGGCGCACAATGGTCGACGATGATCAATTCTCATCTCACCCCTCTATGACGGAATGATGTGCCCATCTAACATGTCAGAAATGTGACGACCAGTCAATTCATGGCCATTGCTCCTGCCAACTGACACCTGCCAAGCGCAAGCCCGTGATTTTTCACTGACAACGCCGACGACAGATTTTCAGGAAAGGGCGACATTTAAAGCTGTCACGTTAAAAAGGGACGGGAGAAAGTTAACATGATAATGATTATGAGAAATATCAATTGCGCAAGGTCAGTTTTGGTCAAAGAGAGCCATGCTGAAGATAATTTTTTTTCCTTGGATAATATGCAGTAAACAGCCTTCTTCAAGCATTTCACTTCACAAAGCGGAACTCCAGGCCAAGGGAACGCTTGCACTCATTGGAGGCTTAAGTTGGCCTCAGCGCCATAAACAAGGAGAGTGAAAGTCTGAGGGGAATGCAGTTAAGAGGAAGAGGTTAGTCTGTGTTAATCCACACGAGTACCAGTCAGGCCTTAACAGGTAAGCCAGATAAGAAAAACAATAACGGTCCTCGGATTAGGTCATGCTAAATCATATTTCCTAGCCCTCATTAGGACACAGGGAGCAGAAAGAACACACATGAACAGGACAGATGGTCTTACGCTGCCGTTTATTGAAAAAAACAAAATGCTACCTATCCCACGTGCGCAGTGGGGATACCACGCTTAAGTACACGATATCTCCTTTCAAGATAGATTTACAGATGGAGTGCTGACAAAGTTTGGCCCTTCTTTATCTATACACAGAGCTTCGAAAATATATCGTTCTGCTTGCGTTTTCATTGCTTCCAATACGAGTGTATTGTGAACGATCAGTGTGCAGAATATAGGCTTTGCCAGCACTTTGAGAAGGCTTATACACCATGTTGCTTTTCAATAAACAGCAGTTGAGCACTAACGTCTGTCCTGTTCGTGTGTGTTCTTTCTGCCCCTTGTGTCCCAATGAGTGCTAGAAAATAAGATTTCGAATACTTTCCATCTCGCCCAAGTTTTCACCTTAATGGTTAGGTCATGGTCACAAGATTTCATTGTGAGGAAGTTCTGTCGCCTTTGAGACTTAGAACAGCTGCGCTCGATAAACTCATCAAGGAGGCTGACAATCCACCTGGCCATGTAGACAGAAATTAGATTTCCTTCAAAACGGGGACCTTACAACTTAGAGCGCTCATATGGGCTTTCGTTGTCTCTGTCTGCGGTACACGGGGGCTTTATTTCCCCTCTAATCCGGGTCCCAAGTGATGTTTTCTCAGAGTAAAACAATGCCCCGGAGCCTGATAAGCTTGGAAGACGAATTTACTTCCCCGTATCTATAAAGCGATGAACGCTGCTTTGCTCGCGTGGGCAGCAGCAAGAGGACGGAAAGAAGATTAGGAGGAAGCGGTTCTACGTCTCATTTCTGCTCGTAGATTGAACGTGATGGCCTTAAACTATTCCAGAAATCTGCTTCGGCGCTTAATTAGGCTCTTAGGTTCACCCGAACCAGCACATGTGCCTTGAGTGAAGCAAAAGCATGAACTTTTTCGTAAAGATTCGCGAAACAGGATAAAAAAGTTCAAGAACACGATAGTCGTTTTTTTTTTTTTTTTTTTTTTTTTTTTTTTTTTTTTATGGAGGCAGCACAGCGTTCACACATGAAATTAAGTTTTCTGTAACGAAGTGAGAAGGAGTTACAATTAACATTTATGAGCTGTTGAACGAATCCAAGTTGGCTGAGTTGATTGCTCATTGTCAAATTTTTTAATATACCAAGAATTAGTCACCATGCATAAAAATTCCCTCCATTTTCTGTATTCGTTTCTCTTGCTTTTCTTTTGCGACGGAGAACCAGTTTTGTTGCAGGGACCTCCTGCTTATGAACCCATTGATGTTCGACCCAACCATCATAGCCAGTATTTCTCCTAAAGGTACGAATCAGTTTTGCCGAATATTCTTACTTACGCAGCCTAAAAAACTATATGAAGGATTATTAATATTTAAAGGCTCGAATAACACGGGACAAGCACACGTGGGGCAAGGATGAAGCGCTTTCGTCCTGTTGTCTTCAATGTGTTTGTCCCGTGTAATTCGCGCATTTAAACATTAAGAATGAAGTGTAACCAACTTACCCAGGAACAGTTTCTCATAAAATATATGAAGGATGCTTACTTTCGGGACCAGCTTTGATGGCTGGTTTTGGTACAGTGTTTACAATAGCAAATAATCATGGGTGACGAGGATTGTATCTGCAGGTAGAAAAGAGCCTCCTTTTTTTTTTTTTGGAAGCAAGCCTTATTTGGAAATAAATAAGCAACTTGGAAAGTTGCTGATTTACGGCAGTTCTTGTGAGCTATCCCGAGCAGAGAAGGGTTCCAACAGGCACCAACAACCTACGACGGCACGGAAGGCATGGGGCAATGGTACTTCTAGCCTTCGTGGCGTTTTTAGGACAGAAAATGTCTCAAGGGATCCTATTAAATACGAGATAATTTCGAAAAATGTAGACAAAAACACACACAAGAAAAAAAAACGCAGCCGGAGGGATCAAAACCTGCGACTTCCGCATGTCGAGTACGCTGCTCTGCCAACTGAGTTACGGCGGCGGTTCCTTCACCTTCCACATTGGAGCGAATTTATGTTAACTGTGGGTTGTCCTCGGTAGTGATTACCTGCGTTTTTCCCAATCATAGCATCAGACACAATACCTGTAATACTGCAAGTTTCATGTACTCGACGACGGACGGCGGCAACAATGCAGGTACCCTGTTTTGCCGTCTCAGACTTCAAGACTGCCGGCCAGCAGCAAGGTGATTTCTTTTTGTTAGCACATATAAACAATGAAAAAAGAAGCACGGCATGGCAGCATTCGGGAACCGCACAAGTTGCAAAAATCATTCGACAGCCACAGGAAAAAATATCAATCTTTAACTAGTTATGTAATCAAGTTAATTCAAATACTTGTTTGCTCCTGCACTTTGACAGCATGAAATAGACACTTCCACATAATCCATACAAAATAAATTGCAACCGATTTAGCTAAATCGGCTAAATGACAAAGTATGTGTGGTAGCACGTCGCGTTTTCTTTCGTTTACGATTCGAGGCCAGGAATTAAAGCTTAGGTTTAAGGCAAATATCTGTGAAATTAGTTATTGGGGACCTTCCTGGAACTACTAAAGCGCCTTTAAAGTTCGCTTTCACGCTGGTCGAAACCTAAATCAAACGGGCGGAGAGTGGCGGTCAGAAGAAAAACAGGTGCCGCTGTCTGTGTGAGCTTAGTAAGCAATACTTCTGCTGTTGGAATCCAGGGAAGGCGGGGCTTGGTATTAGGCTGCGCTAGTTGGGCCAAAAATGTAGCCTCTGCACACTAATCGGTCGCTGTGACGCTATGCTCTTCTTTTCGTGCATATTATACATTTTACCTGCGTTTGTTTTTCTTTATGTTTAATGCACGTGAAAGATGAGTGCTAGACTGGTATCGAAATTTTCGCAGTCCTAGTTTGCCTCATGGGAGAGTCATATTGTTACGTCTAATACCCACGTTTTATGCCAAACAACAGCCAAGTCTTGTGCGGAACCCCACATTGCCGGAATTGAATGCGTTAAATGGTGAGTGAATTATTGCAGCGTCATCTTTTTCCTTAGGTAATACTGGGTGATGCGAACCTCCATGACCGAACGGGGTTTCTTGAACAGGCTTCGTGCGCATCCGTCAGGGATGGATGGATGGAATATAGGAGCGTCCCCGGGTGGTAGCAGTAGCTATCATGCTCACGCTGCGTGTCCGCGCCGCGTAGTGGAGAAAAATTGGCTCCGTCACAGCGGCGACGATGTCATTCTCAGAGAGGCGTGCGTTTTCGATGACAGGATAGGAAAGGGCGCGCATATTGCTGCGCCAAATCATTGATCCGTGAGTGAAAGTAGTGCGGCTAGTTTCAGACCTCTTTTTTTTTTTTTTTTTCGGCGCACCACGACCTTTAGCAAAGAGGTCACGTTAACTCACCCAAGTTGTTTTATTTATTCATCTGCTGCTTTAGAGTTCATGAGAATAACTTCAATACGTAGAAAATGATTGCGTCTAAGAATTTGATTTAAAGTTATCGCAGAAGTGCTCTTTGAGTCATTGCTGCAAGCGTTTAATGCAGCTAAAGCTTATATTTTGTGCCTCATACGCGTTCTCACCAAAGAATTCTCGCTTCCCATGAGCTACACTGGCGAAGCGTTGTAATCTTCCGTTTAGTGTGTTAAAGAAGAATGTGGCGTAAAGAGGAGACAAGAAAAGGCGAGGAGTCCTCGCTTTTCCCTCTCTTTTTCTAACTGCGTCATTGGGCAAAAATTACCTCAGAACTGTCGAAACACTCTGACGAGTATGAACAGATACGCAGCATTTGAAACAAGTGTCATCCATTGCAAAATATCTCGCTACCTCCTCCTGCTCGACCCATATTTCTTCATCACTCAGAGAGTTCATTCAGGCGGGAATCACTTTCAACCGAAAAGACGACGACGAATCTTCATTATTGGTATCTCAAATTTGCAAAATATCCCCGCAATTGCATTCGTGCTCTTCCCGCTGCTACACTCGGTTATTGTTCGCGGCTCGCCTTTTCATTTGTCGCTTCCGCGCTGCGTCCGATTACGCAATCTGCGCGGAAGCTTCTGGCGCGGGCCGGTCCGCATGGCCGAGTAGCCGTCTCTTTTCGCGAACTGCGATACTGCGGATGAACGTCAAAAATGCTTTCCGCTTCCGCCGTGGTGATCGGCCACGTGGACGTACACCGCGTGGGAGTCTCGCGCGCTTAGTGTGACGAATTATGGATGACTGCACGGGGGTGTTGTCGCAATGTGCAATCGAGTCAGAATCGTTACCGATAAGAGAGATGTATCTCAGCTGAACCAGGGTTTTGTGTACCTCTCAGTGACTCGTAATAAACGACCGGAATAGCGTTAATCACGCATCGCATTAGCGCCAGTCTGATATACAGCCTTTGAAGCTCAATGCGGCACCACACCGAGAGAAAGTTTCGCCCGACTTAGTGCAATTTCTTTCTGCTCGGTGTTCATTAACTTCGTCCTTCATTACAGCCGGATGAAGAAGACTCTCGGCGAGTTTGCGAAACCAGTGCGCCCAGAAAAGACACCGGAAATGGTGCAGCTGTGTGTTGCATCATGAACTAACGACTGGGACAAATCGAATGAAGAATAGCTTCAGTTCTGACGAATGGCGTAAATTTAGCGATGGTAAATTAACCAATAATTTTGTCACTGCGCAAATAGCTGAGCCAAATGACGAACAGAATCCCTCTTAGTGGAAGCCAACACAGGAGAAAAGGACTAAGACGTGTGCTTGAAGTAGGTATAGTGTTGAAGTTTCGAGACCCGGTAGTACGGCGTCGCCAACTGACAACACCAAGGGCTAGAACGAAACTGATGTACAGACCGATCACGTCGTCGAGGGCCAGAACAAGCGTGAACAGGAATGGAATAGTTATGCTGTCCAGGACCTATAATCCAGCATTGGTTGTCAAGAGCATTTCAAGCTTGTAAGACAGGCATTCGCGCCACCGTTAAAGCTCTCGCTTGGTGGACGGCTCTTGGGGATTGAATACGTAATGGTCATTAGGCGAGCAGAAAAAAAATCAGCTTAGCGCTTTGTGTACGATTGGTGAAGAAATGACGTTCGGACAACTTGCATTCTATAGGTCGGGGCCAATCTTCTGCGTTCTCGTGGAAATTGCGTGAAGATCCCAGGTACTAATAACCTAACACCTGTAGATACTAATAACCTTTACACCTGTAGAGATGTAAAGGTTATTGTTAGGCTTCACACTGAACAAGTGACTTTTCTATGCAGGCTTTTCAGTGAAAGTGAACAATATTTCTTTAAAATAGCCTTTTCGAGCCAAAGTGGCTACTGCGGCACTAAAGTAATCATTGGAGCACATTAGAATACAAGTGGATTAAGCTAACTTGTAAGCTGGTTAACAAACTTCGGGTAGTTAAGTTTTACCTAATGCAATTGGCCTCCAAGTTGCAATGAAAGGTTATGCGTCTGTCAGTAAAAAGCATTAGACTTTTCAGAATTGCAGAAATGCGATTACTCTGGGCCCCATGGAATAGCACATTTTCGCCGCTGAGCACCCTCTTCAAACAGCGCGCATCACTCCGGTGGCCCTAGAAACGGCATCAATCACTACCTGTAGATCTACGGCGCACTTATAACGTGACCTCTCCTGTGTAGGCAAGAACAGCGTGCAGCGGAGAGCACTGCAGCGCGGGCAGGAGAGGCAGGTCACGTGGAACGGGAACCGCGAAGTGACTGGCATGTGCTTACTGGCAGCACTTTTCAGCTCGCGCGTTTCGAAAAGAGTGCAGAATATTTGCTGAGCTGTAGCGCGGAAGGAAGTATCGGTTTCGCAATTTCAAAAAGCAATATATCGATTAGTGACAGGTTGGCACAAATCTCAAATTCGATCGACTGAGTGTAATGGTTAAAAGTAAACTGTTAAAATTTAGCTAACCAAATTTTTAGAATTTTAGTTAGCATGGTTCACCTATTTTTTGAGGTCAGCCAACACTTGCAACTTCGTTAAATGTATCTCAATATCACACAAAAAAAATCAAAACGTTCTAGTTTACTTACACTGAAGCACCCGGCAGGTGCGTTTTCAAAGAGCCCAAAATTTATAAACTTGCTTGATACTTCTCTAGCCCTTGGGTTGCATTGGGGATTACGGCGGGCACCATGCGAGTAGAAGGTTTAACTAAAGTCGTTAAAAAAAATTGTCAGTATTGTTTTCGAGGCATTATGGTATTTACAGAATGTTACGCTATGAAGCCGCCTATCAAGGTGACATCGGGGTTACAGATATGCATGTCCACGGCTGGAATCCCTCTCGTGTGATAGAATCCAAGTTAACCAGATGTATGCTTCATGCCACGAGAAATCGTGTGGTATCACTTGGAACATTGTATATTAAAGTTTTGTGTGAAAATTTTGGTACAAAAAATTAAAATACTGTTATCGCATAAAGGCTGGCTAGTTAGGACGCATGAGCAAATGGGGAGCCCCAGGCCATGGATGGGAGCAGCTACTCATCGCCCTTAATGGACGGGAATACGGGGGCTTTCGTCAGCTGGGGCAGCGGCCTCTTGCCACAGAAGTAGCTGTTGTGCATGGCATTAATTAAAAGTTAACCGGAATGAATTGGTTATTAGACTTATAACTGAAAGATGTTGGCAGTAGATTGCATTCTGCGACCCTTAGAGTTGTTTACTGTGAACATTTGTTGTCTATTGAACTTCTTATCTTAAAACATTTTCGAAACTCCGTTTGGCTTGGTTTGTAGGGTTTGACGTCCCAAAGCGACTCAGGCTAAACGAGATGCCGTAGGGGAAGACTCCAAAAAGTTCGACCTCCAGTGGTTCTTTAACATGCACTGACATCGTACAGCACACGGACGCCACTCCGTTTCGCCTCCATCGAAACGCAGCCACCGGCGGTTGGGATGGGATCAGACCCCGCTACTTTGATATATATATATATATATATATATATATATATATATATATATATAGACATGGATTGCTTGTTACTAATGGGCCAGAGTTAAATTCAAACAGGGGGTCACACAACTTTCCCGATTATCTATTTTATTCCAACAGTTTCGGACGGTGGACCGTCCTTCTTCAAGGTAGAAGAAGGTACTCAATTCTACCTTGAAGAAGGACGGTCCACCGTCCGAAACTGTTGGAATAAAATAGATAATCGGGAAAGTTGTGTGACCCCCTGTTTATATATATATATATATATATATATATATATATATATATATATATATATATATATATATATATATATATATATATATATATATTGTCACCAACACGCGTAGCAAACAGAACAACAACCGAGCTGCCCTTTTTAATGAGGCAAAGCCCGAGACAGACGAGGACGACGCTCAGCTATGCGCCAAGACATTCGGCCACTTGGTGGCATTTCCCCCCCCCCCCCCCCCTCCAAGAGACATCGTCCCGACGCCGCAAACGTAGGGGAACAATAGAAAAGCGGGGCAAGTTATGCGGGAGTCTCTAGCTCTGGTTTGGACCCTAAAACGGTTTAACAATTGTAATATGGCTTCATTCTGGCGACGTGAACTATTTCAGACTTCGGGTGCCGAGAGGAGCGGACAGTGTCTTGTGGTAGCACCTCGTAGTTCAACGCGCTGAGGCGGCGGAGCACCTCGTAGGGTCCAAAGGAACGGCGCAGAAGCTTTTCAGGGTGCCCTCGCAAATGAATTGGGCTCCATACACAGACTTGATCGCCGGGTGTGTAAGTCACCTCTCGGTGTCGCAGGTTAATTGTAGCGCTGGGCGTCGTGTACTTGTTGGTGCCGAATTCGCTGTCGGGCAAGTTGGCGTGCGGCTTCTGCGTCACGGATAAATTGTTCTGCCCCCACGACAGTGGAGGGAGAAGAATCCGGAAGAAGCATGGCATCCAGCATAGTCAAAGGTTCGCGCCCATGGACCAAATGAGTGTAGTTTCCTGGAGCGCAGTGTTGTATTCGAACGTGATGTATGGCAGAATTCGGTCCCATGTTCCCATGATCGTCGTCTACGTACATAAAAATCATTTCGGCAATTGTCTTGTTAAGCCGCTCAGTTAGTCCATTAGTTTGAGAATTATAGGCAGTTGTCTTGCGGTGGGTGGTGCCATTGAGTCGAAGGACCTCGCTCGTGCCGACGTAAACGACGTTCCCCTGTCAGTTAAGACGACTGTTGGGACACCGTGACGGAGTACAATGTTGTGAATGAAGAAATGCGCAACTTCCTGAGGTAATCAGGTAATCAGCGGCTGAGGTAATCAGTGGCAACCGCTATATACCTGTTACCCATGGAGGACTTCGGAAATGGGCCCAGTAAGTCCATGCCGACCTGTTGAAATGGGAATTTCGGGGGATCGATAGGCTGCAGGAGCCCAACTGGTTTAATTGGCGGTGTCTTCTGCCGCTGGAACTCACGGCAGGTACGGACGTAGCGGTGCACAATGGCAGCTGGCCTGGGCCAGTAGTACTTTCGGCGTATCCGTGCCAATGTGCGAGAAAAACCGAGATGGCCGGAAGAAAGGTCGTCGTGGTACGCACGAAGAACTCCGTCATGAAGCGTGGAGGGTACTACAAGCAGATAAACAGTTTCTGTTGGACCGTAGTTCTTCTTGTAGAGCACACCATCGCGCAAGCAAAATGACGACGACCGTATTGGGTACAACGTTCCTGCAGTGAACGTTCCATGCTGGTAGCTTCTCTCGCTAAATCTGCGACAGTTCTTGGAGGGTCGCGAATGAGGCCAGTGAGCAAACTGTTCCTTCATCCGCGCATGATGTGCCATACTTTCGTTGCCTCAGGCATGGTAGGGTCGGCCCGATTGAAAAGCCGCGTCATGTCCTCGACAAACATGGCCACGCTCTCATTTGACTGCTGAGGCCTCGAACGAATTGCTATCTCTGCGTTTTCTTTGCGCGCACTCGAGCTGAATGTTGTGAGCAACTCACGGCGAAAGACTGCCCAGTTGACAAAGGACGCCTCGTGGTTCTCAAACCACGTCTTGGCCAAATTTTACACCGCGAAGTACACATTTATTAGCTTCCGCTCGTCGTCTCATTGGTTCAATGCGGTCACATGGTCAAAACTGGCCAACCAATCTTCCACATCCTCGAACCGGTCACCATGAAATGATGGCGGTGATCGAGGTGCGAGAAGGACGTACAGTGGGGCGCTGCTGGAATGCTGACTTGTCTGGCTGCCCGTCGTAGATTTCATGGCTCGCAGCAGTGTGGTCAGTGGTTCGAACTTAAGCTGTTGGCCTCGGAGGCGACGGCTCGCTTTATGGACGGGAGTAGCGTCTGAGCGTCGATTGGAAGCGTCACTGACGTCTTCGGGGGCAACGTACATGGGATCTTACCCAGCACCTCCACTAACTGTCGCCAACACACGTAGCAAACAGAAGAACAACCGACCTGCCCTTTTTAATAAGCTCGAGACAGACGAGGACGACGCTCAGCCACGCGCCAAGACATTCGGCCACTTGGTGGGGCTAGAAGATGGGCAGTGGTGTGGCAATATATTCGAAATCATCTATTTATAACAATACTTGTTAGAACAATCCATGAGATATAACAATAGACTACTATGCATCATCAGCTTTGTGGTGTTTTCTAGGCTAAAATAAACCGCTCATAACAATGGGGTCTTAGCGCATTATTCCTTATAACAATAGGCATTTGCGGAAAAGCTCCTGCGCATGCGTGAAAAACGCGCAACTAGGGCCCTGGTTTTGGTTGGAAAACATGACCTACCTTATCACTGCCTAGCCCTGCATTTTTGCACTGTAGTGCGGCGGATGATTTGAGCCGCTTGTCTCGCTTTCGCTGTAGGTGTGTGCCTGTGGCTCGGGACAACTAACGTATTTAAAAGAAACGTCGGACACGTGGAAAAAGGCCTTCTGGGTATTTTATGACTGGTCCCCGAGTGCGCGTCGTCTGATAACGAGTTTTGTTCTCCCGTTTGGTTTTGTTCTTTTTTTTTTTTTTTTTTTTTTTTTTTTGTCGGAGTCGTAATTCGTTCTTAGGGGTTTTGTTTTCCTTCCGACAGCAGCACTACTTGCGGGAAGTGGCCAATCTCCGCCTTGAGACAAGACGGTGTAGAAATTGTCTTTGACATATAAATTGCTGGAGTGCGTATACCTTCACCAAGAACTATCGACTTACAGAGTACATCCGTGGAAGACGGAGCATCCTGTGCCCTCACAAAAACACACAATAGCAGCCTTGCTGCATGCTGGCAGGTTTCGCGGAGCCTTTAATAAGGAGTAAAGAAACGCAGTTTTGTTCTATTGCATGCAGTCTCAGGACAGCCATTTGACTGCAACGCGTTTATATACAGTCTAAGCACGGCCGTGCAACAGCGATACACAAGGTGCGAAAGGCGAAGTCGTTGATGGGGTCGGTTGTGGGCATCCGGCTCTTTCGGAAGTGTCTGGGAATTCTTGCTTTATTTTGGCGCTTGCTGCCAAACGAACACACTTCGGTTTTATACGGGTTCTGCCAGCGACAAATTCGGTGAAAGTGAACTTATATACTAGTACGAACATCCACCATAAATGTAACAATAGCAAGGTGTGCTATCTGAACAGCCGGAGCACGGCAGAGTGCAGTCTCACTAGCCGCAAAAGACAGCCCGCCACGTGCGTCTGTCTGAAACGTGGCATCTGAAAACTGCGGCGAAAATGGAAAGTGACTAGCGTTCTGAGTGGGGGGGGCTCTCTCTTCGTCCACCCCTCTTCTCTCCCTCTTCTCTTTCGCTTATTTCATGTCTCGTTCGAACCCCGACGTGCTTGTTGCCCAAGCTCCTCGACGTCGCCACCAGCAATAAACGTTCATTTTGTCTATTAGCGTTCTGCACAAGAGAAATAAAAATGTTTCTAACCAAAATATCTCACCCCGCTACGCAATCGCAGTGATTTCAAACAATGCGTCTGGTATCAACGGCGAACCATGTGCCATTGTCGCATAAACACCGTGGTCTTCATAGATGGCGCAAACGCCGCTCTCATTGAGACTTATTAGTAGTATTAAGATTCATCTTCAAGTGTCTGACATGAACTTTATCCTTTAAGCTCCGGCTGCGATGAGCCTGGCGAACAGTTGAGGTAGCAAATTTCACGTATGCCTCATACGTGCACGCTCATTACTCAGGCTACAACCACCAACCAAACCACGCTCGCAATGAGAAAGCGCGAGCATGGCGAACTCGCGGAGTCGACTATAATAAATCGCCCCGATGCTGTGAATGTGAAAACTGCTTGCAGCCACGCGCATAGACGTCTTGTGTGCCAAGAACAGTTACGTGCCACGGTGGTGCAGGGGAGGGGAAGGGATACGCACTCTGAAGTCACCTGCCATGCAGCAGTCTATTATTAACGTTTCTAAGAGTGTGCCTGACGTCGAAAGCGCACCAGGGTGCTGGAACCGATGCATCGTTGCATCGCTGCATAGACACATACCCCAAACGTAATTCCATCAGTCGCTGAGCTCCACACGACTTGCGATCATGGTGCTCGTATTCCTTCTCACCGTTACTGTTCTTTCTGTCCTGCCAACTCATCGAATTTCTGGTCAAGAGTTGCTTCTGGGAAGCCGGCTTCGTTCGGATGCCAGTGACTGGAAAGTTTGCGAACTCTCACGGATCTTATGACGACGTCGCCGTTTTGATACTTCAAGGATTTTCGGCATGCTTATGCGGTCATGAAAGACGAAGATTTCATCGACAAGGGGATCATCTCAGCTGTCACCAGTGCTGACAGCGACGAAGAAGAATATTCTATGCAAAAGAAGCTTCTCAAACGATACAGTCTCTCCGAAGTTCATTTTGGCTACACGTCCACAAAACGTATATGTGCAGTAGTTGGGCAGCCAGGTGAGACATGTGAACGAACAAAACATGCATGCCTTTAACCAGCGAAAACTGGCTGATACCTATCTATTTTTTTTTTTACCATAGAAAATCATTGTAAGCTGCCTTCTTGTCACTAAATGCTCTGAGAGTTGATGTCCTTAATGTTTTTGGCATAGCTCGGTTATAGCAGTTATTGGCTATGACAGTAATCTAACAAAAATACGGAAGGCCTAGCGCAGGCACTTTCAACCAAAAGCTGCTCAGAGTTGCCTGGCCTAGTGTGCAGTGCATTGTCGTTCGCCAAGCTTAAGTAGTTAAAATTAATTAGATGACATCTTATTTATTGGGTTATAGAAGATAGGGTCAACGCAAACGTTCTAGATCGCCTAAATAAAGGCTGGCTACGAATTGTTTTCATCAAGGCACAGTTTATGTAACTTTATCGGCCTTCAAAGGAAGCGGTCACGTGACCAGTTGCTATCTTAAACAACTTGCCCAGTGCGCATGCAAACCTTCATTGGGGAACTTGAGCGCTGCAGAGAAAAGCGAATTTTATTTTCTGGGACTCATCTCGAGATGCGCCCCAGATAATACAGCCAATACAGAAATAGAGATAGTGATCAAATACAATCGATAATTTAACGAAGGGGAAATTTAGCCTGAGGAAACGTACGGCTTTGTTGGTTGCAGCCCGCCGTCGAGGTCGGAACGGTCGAGCAGTAGTCTGCCGGTAAGCCGGCCCAGCATAAAAACCATACTTACGTATAAGAGCGGTCACTCGAGCCGTTTCGTGGCTAAGCGAGTGTCTGACCGCCCGCGAGGCGGCGTAACGATATGCGCTTCCACTTCACCTAAAAAGTAGACAGCTTATCATACATACACCGGGTTGCATCGAAGCGTCCCGTTTCATACCTTGCCGTTTCCATATAAGCTTTTATACAGCGCCAGTCATGTGCCACCGGGTAAGCCCCACCACCACGGCTGGTCTCGATGGAGAGTGCGCTTCTCTTCTCTTCGCGCTTTTCAACGCGTCGCTTCGCTTTGCCGGTAACTAAGAACGTTCTTAGCAAGTCGTTTGTTACGTTGCGCGAATGTATTTCGCACGTGTAACATAGAATATGAGCCGTGACGCACTTTTACCGTGGAGCCACCGTTTGTTTTTAGGTCGTCTTTTCCTGAAGAATATGTACAGCCGCCCACATACTTAACACAAATGAAGGAACGTGTGGCCTGGACTGCCGCCAGCGCCGCGAAGCGATAGTCATCGTGTCCGAGATAATGCTCTCGGAACATTTACTGCGGCTGACAATAGCTGGTGCCCAGTTCGCTCTGACTATTTTTCGCTTGTGGGAATCACCGCGTGCACAGTGTGCTCGTCACGGGGTCGTTTCTGCGCTCTTTGCTCCTCGATGCATCCCGGCAATGCTCTTTGTAGTTTTCTTATCTCGTGAACCAGAAATTGCACTCTACGTTACCGCGGCTCGCGCTCCATGAGAGTTTAGTCCGAATACTGCGGACTTAACAACTTTTATGTTATAAGAAGCTCGATGAGATTCCAAATTATATGCTCGTAAGGTCACAAGCATTATGACCAAGTATGTCCAGGCATGGTCAGGAAATGTAGTGCGAAGAGAGGATAACCGATGGTCGCTTAGGGTAACAAACTGGATTCCAAGGGAAGGAAAGCGTAGCAGGGGGCGGCAAAAAGATAGGTGGGCGGATGAGGTTAAGAAGTTCGCAGGGGTCAAGTGGATGCAGCTAGCACAGAACCGGGCTAATTGGAGAAATATGGGAGAGGCCTATCGCCCTGTAGTGGGTATAGTCAGGCGGATGATGATGACGACGTAAAAACTAGCAGCAGGGCAAAAACTAGCAAGTGCAGCCCATAAGGTTTGTCAGGACATATATCTACCAGGTGAAATTATATCAATTCTTCCTCATTTACCTACGAATCCACACCACGCGTCGGTTTACGTTTGCAGAACAATTTACCGTAATGTCCTACTTCTCCTACGGCTCTAGAGATCATACATTCGCACGAGACGTGGCAAAGAGTTGCGCGTTTCCTGAGGCTGAAAACATATCAGTTCAGTCGTTCAGTCGTGTCCGACTCTTCGTGACCCCATGGACCATGTCACGCCACGCTTTCCGGTCTCTCACTATCTTCCTAGCATCACATAACTTCATCTGCAGTGCCTCGAGGATGCCATCTAACCATCGCGTTTGCTGCCTACCCCTTCTCCGGCGACCCTCAGCCTTTCCCAACATCAAATCTTTCTCCAGCGACTCCTCTCTTCTCATCAAATGACCAAAGTAGCTGAGCTTTAACTTTAGAATTTGACCCTCCAATGAGCAGTCAGGGTTTATGGTCGACAATATCGACTGATTTGATCTTCTGGAAGTCCAAGGAACTCTCAAGAGTCTTCGCCAGCACCACAATTCAAACGCGTCAATTCTTCGGTGGTCAGCCTTTTTCACAGTCCAACTCTTGCATCCATACATCACAACTGGAAAGACCATAGCACGAGTTATACGGATCTTGGTTGGCAGACTAATGTCTCTGCTCTTTACTAGACGGTCAAGGCTAACCATTGCTCTCTTTCCCAGAAGCAGGCGTCTCCTAATTTCATGGCTGCAGTCTCCTTCCGAGGTAATCTTGGAGCCCAAGAAGTGAAAATCTGTCACGGCTTCTACTTCATGTCCATTGATGCTCCAGGACTTGATAGGGCAAGACGCCATGATCTTTGTCTTTTTAATGTTCAGTTTAAGCCCAAACTTCTCACTCTCTTCTTGTGCGCGCATCAGGAGTCTCTTGAGTTCCAGTTCACTTTATGCCATTAAAGTGGTATCATCCGCATATCTAAGGTTGTTGATACGTTTTCCAGCAATCTTCACTCCAGCTGAAGACTCGTCCAGACCGGCCTTCCTCATGATGCACTCTGCATATAGGTTAAATAGGCAGGGCAACAGTATGCAGCCTTGCCTCACTCCTTTCTCAATCGGAAACCAATCAGTAAGACCATGCCCAGTTCTGACTGTGGCCTCTTGTCCTTCATACAGGTTCCTGAGGAGACAGATGAGGTGAATTAGAACTCCCATCTCTTGGAGAGCTTGCCACAATCTGCTGTGATCTACGCAGTCAAACGCTTTCGCATAATCAATAAAGCAGAAGTATATGGGTTTCTGGAACTCTCTTGCTTTTTCCATGATCCAGCGAAGGTTGGTAATTTGGTCTCTAGTTCCTCTGCCCTTGCGAAACCCAGCTTGCACGTCCGGAAGCTCCCGATCCACATACTGCTGCAGCTTACCTTGGAGGATTTTCAACATCACCTTGCTAGCATGCGAAATAAGCGCGATCGTGCGGTAGTTGGAACAATCTTTGGCACTGCCTTTCTTTGGAATGGGGATGTAAACTGACCTCCTCCAATCCTGTGTCCACTGCAGGGTTGTCCAAATCTTCTGACATAATGTATGCAGAATGTTAACAGCGTCATGGTTGAGGTTTTGAAGTAACTCAGCTGGAATGCCATCAATTCCGCTAGCTTTGTTCTTAGCAAGGCTGGTTAAGGCCCATTCAACTTCACTCTTCAGGATGCCCGGCTCGAGATTAGTAATCACAACCGTCTTATGTTGGGTTTGCACATTCGGGTCCTTCTTGTACAGTTCTTCTGTGTATTGCTGCCACCTCTTCTTTATCTCTGAGGCTTCAGTGAGGTCCTTGCCTCGTTTGTCCTTTATCACGCCCAGCTTAGCACAGAAGCTTCCTTTGATATCTTTGATTGTCTTATACAGAGCTCTTGTGTTCCTTAATTGGCTGTTGTCCTCAACTGCTTGGCACTGCATGTTCAGGAAGGCATTCTTATCTCTCCTTGCTATTTTCTGAAAATCCGCATTGAGAACCTTGTATCTTTCTCTTTCCCCCATAACTTTTGCCATCCTCCTTTCCTCAGCTATTTGCAAAGCCTCTACAGATAACCAGTTTGCTTTCTTGCATTTCTTTTGCTTTGGAACTACCTTAGTAGCAACTTCTTGTATTAAATCACGAACATCAGTCCACATCTCTTCGGGCTCTCTGTCTTCTAGATCTAATTCTTGAAATCGATTCCTCACTTCCACAGCATATTCTAATGGAATTTGATCCAGATCATATCTGAAAGGCCTTCTAGTTTTCTGCGTTTTCCTCAATCGAAGCTTAATTTTGGCAACAAGAAGCTGATGATCGGTGCCACAATCGGCCCCAGGCCTTGTTTTTACTGCTTGTATAGCGCTTCTCCATCTCTTCCGGCAAAGAATATAATCGATCTGATTCCTGTACAGACCGTCCGGTGAAGTCCATGTGTACAGGCGCCTCTTGTGCTGTTGAAAATGAGTATTCGCTATGGTCAGGTTGTTTTCTTGACAAAACTCTACTAGCCTCTGCCCAGCTTCATTTGGCTCGCCAGGACCGAACTTGCCTATAATTCCGGATGTTTCTTTACTCCCGACCTTAGCATTCCAGTCTCCTATGAGAAAAACGACGTATGATGATGGTGTGCGGTCTAAAAGGCATTGTAGGTCCGCATAAAATCTCTCAACGTCAGCTTCTTCAGCAGTAGTGGTCGGTGCATAGACTTGGATAACTGTTATGTTGAAAGGGTGACCTTGGATCCGAAGTGAAATCATTCGGTCGTTTTTGGGGTTGTACCCTAGCACTGCTTTGCCCATTCTTCTGTTTACTATGAGAGCGACCCCATTCCTTCTCTTGGATCCGTTCCCACAATAAAAGACATAATGGTCGCCGGAGTTAAATTCTCCCATTCCGGTCCATTTGAGCTCGCTGATACCCAAGATATCAATGTTCAATCTGTCCATTTCTCGCTTGACGACATCCAGTTTACCTTGCGTCATAGATCTTACATTCCATGTAGCTATGTGATATATCTCCTTGCAACATCGGACTTTCCGGTCGCTTCCCGACACATCCACAACTGTGCGTCCTTTTGGCTTTAGCCCAGCCGCTTCATTCGTCCTGGAGCTACTAGGAATCGCCCTTTGTTCATCCCCAGTAACATGTGGGACGCCTTCCAACCTGGGGGGCTCATCTTCCGGCGCCATATCGATAATGGTATTGCGACTGGCCATAGGGTTTTCTTGGCAGGAAATACTGCAGTGGGTTGCCATTACCTTCTCCAGTGAATCACATTTTGTCAGAACTCTCTGCCGTGACTTGTCTATCTTGGGTGGCCCTACACAGCAGAGCTCACGACTTCATCGAGTTTCGCAAACCCCTCCGCCACGACAAGGCAGTGATCCATGAAGGGGCTGAAAACATATGGATGCAATTAATTTCAAATTGTAATTAGATGTCGTATTAGAGAAAAGCACTAACTTGTGACCGAAAAAAATATAAGCATTCTCTTTAGGCTAACTAGGAACACAATTGATACCAGTGCTAAATGTATAGGAATAAATTCCGAAGGAGTCTGCTGCCCAATGCTAGTGGCTATTGCACTTTGGAATATTCTGTTTAGGTTTTGTTTAGAAAATGACTCGCATGTGGGCCACATCATTTACGCATGGATCTTTATGAGGCATATGGGCTGTAAATTCCCGTAGTGACACAGGCTATTAGTGGCGTCCTAGTACAGAGGTGTTGATTAATCTGGGCTACCCGGGGTTTTTAAGCGAGAGGTGCATTCGCGCAGATCACCGGCGAGAAGGAACAATATCTTGTAATGCCGCCGCATGCGCATAGAATTCGTCCCGGAAGATAAGCAAGGGTTAAGATCCTGATTTTATGTTCTTCTCACGGGTGATGTTTTAGAGGGAGAACACGCAGTGGGGGGGGGGGGGGGGGGGGGGGGGGGGGGGGTAATGACTTTTTTTTTTTTGTTCTTTGTGACACTGTACCATGTGCCTTACCGTACCTTCTTTCTTGTTGCTATTTGCAATGTGATGCATTTTTAAAGTATGTGATCCAGCATTCTTACTGCGCAATTCAAGATGTAAACACGAAAAACTTAACTTTTTTATATGAAACCGCTGTCTTCTCTTGTGTGCAACAGAAAAAAGCAGGTCAAATCGGCTCAATAACGGTAAAATAATTACAATAACAACAGCTCCGACCGCATTATTCCAACCTGCATGAACTAAGCTAGCCGCGCTTAGGTTTTTCGAGAAGATTTCCAGTAAAAACGTTACGATCCGCGACTTCATTTTATCCGTATGCATGGCATCATTAGAAAGAAATATTAAAGCCATTGCGGCCCACTATAGACGTTGTAGTTGAATATTTTAATAGCGAAATGTAAATCAAAATCGAAAGAATTGCTATCGAAATCGAAACAGAGCTGGAGCACGCGGCTAAAGTCCTGTTGTGTCCGAGATAATGTATTGCTCAGAAGGCGTCGGTGTGTCTACGTTCGCTACACGGGCATCTCGGCAAGCTCCCCCCCCCCCCCCCCCCCCCCCCCACCTCTCCCCTGGTCTGCACGCACGCTTCAACAACCGCTGCTCTCACCTATGGCCTTTCCAAAGCACCGCTTTGGTCGCTTTGTGAAGAAACGGCCTGACTTCCCAAGAAGAGCCTGGCCTGTTAATGACCTACAGAGGGGCGGCGGCGGAGCAAGAAGCCATCGTTGGAGCCGCGCTGGGTCGGGTTACGGTACTCGACGTTGGACAAAAGAGGAGGGAGAAGTCATCGTCGGCTTCGCGCGAGCTCTGGCCTGCTGGCTGAAGTGTTTGCCGCTGAGGGGCAGACCCACAAGGCGCCGGACCGAACGGACAAAAACAGAGGCAAGCCGTGAGTATAGAACGATGGGGGGTCGCTTGTGAACTGGCGACGTGTTTGTTAAAGTGTAGTGGCACACGTGCAAGAATGTGCGGGGCGGGGCCCAGTGATGCAGTGCGCAAACTGTCACCTCGCGCTTTGCGATTGGCTCGTGCCGAAGATGAACTAATTCCCTGCCTAGGGACCTAGGGAGACCCAAGAGAAGAAAACCTGATGTTCGTCATCGGGAGATGGCTTCCTTCTGAAATCTCCGAAGTGTACAGGCGTAAATAGTTACTTGTACTCACCTCTAATGAAAGCTCCTCGTCTCCGCGGTTCCTCGACGCCTCGCCAGTCAACGCTACCCTCGGCTCCGGCCCTGTGCGTCCGGCGTCGCGACAGTCCCGGAGGACGAAATTAGCGGTCTGCCCAGTCTCTCATGGCGCCAGCGGTGCAGTAGCTCGGCCGCAGGACCCTACGGAAGGGTCCGTTCTTTACGTAAGTACCTAAGTTTATCTACTTAAGTATGTTTCTCTATGGGCCCAGTACCTTGCTATCCGCATCAACCAATGGCCACGCGGTGCGCTTAGCTCTCTGCGGAAGCGTCATCGCCGGTCGACTAGCGAGACCACATGTCAGCAAGAGTTACCGATCATGAGAGGGAAAAGGCCAGTGGAGAAAGAATGAGAGACGTGGGCTTCAGTGGTCTTTGCGGAGCGGAGCGCATTGCTGGCCCCTTTCTTGTGGGTCACTAAGCGTAATGTAGCAGCTTCTTACCGTCGACAGTCCCCTGCATGTTCCTTTTCATTTTCTAATACCACTTACTTCTAATACTGTTGTTGGTGGCTTCATCTGCAAATGACGGCAGCTAAGATCGATCTGCACTGGTTCGTGATAAAATTGCTTAGCTGAAATAAAAATTCTTTCAAATTGTGAACACTCATTAGCAGCCGCCTTCAAGGCAAAAAAAAAAAAAAAGTAAATAACGCGAGGCGAGAATAGCAAAATCGCTCATAAATAATATCTGTGCTCTGGGTGTCACTATTACATTACTACTCTCAAAGTAATTTGCCTTCAATTCGGAAGGGGTGCTTTTAGCAAGACCATACAAATTTCCTTTACGTGCAGAGGAGGTAATATAGAACTGCAGGGCGGCTTCTGTTGCAGTGTCGGTGGCTACGAATACCTATAAAAAGCCTTGCCTAATTTGAACCCTGTAAGCTACATGGCGGTATTTTATTTATAAGCCTATATTTCGCAAGTTCGACCCTAACTTTGTTTCTGTAACAGTAGAAAGCAATTGCGAAGCTATAGACAGATTGTAAATGTATAGTCTTAATGGCCATAAAGAAGGCAATCAGCCATTGAGTCAGTTTCACCGTTATTTGTTTTTAAAAAAGTCATACGACGGCTTAGAGGGGCAACACACCGATGCTCTTGCGGCTTTTAAACAAAAGCGCGTTCTATAGTAACATCCTCCGCAAGCCACCTATTCCCTTTCCGCTGTCTTTACCGTCATCCTCCCCCTCAAAAATATAGGAGAGAGAGAAGAATTCGTGACTAAATGATTTCAGTTTTTTTCTTTAAAACTACCCCACAAACATATTGGTAACATTGGTAATGCTAAAACGAAAGGAACGAATGCTGGAACTAAGGACTAGAAAGCTGGCCCTTATCGTTACAAAACGCAGTAGGAAGCAGATCGTTTGCTTTATTAACCTTCATTCACAGTATACACCAGAGACAGTAGAAATATTGTCATTGAACATTAGTTGCAGTCTCTGTTATGAATCGCTACGTTTGGAGCTGAAAATAAAAGATCTAGAAGGCCTCAACGCTGCTGATTCGAATATCGAGTGATAGCTCTGTCGATATAAGACACAAGGCTTGTTTCAATGTTTATTTTATTTATTCATTTCACGCTGTAATGACTACGAACAGAACCTTGAAATCGGTGTAATAAACTGCTGCGGTTCCTATGTTTATTAGTAAAATTATAAATTGGTGTAGAAGAAAGAAATGTGGCAGTATCTGTCACACTTCTGGGAGGACACCTGGGTCCGCTTGCACGAAACGATCTTAAGACTGTCTTAGCTAAGTCCAGACTTATCGAAGTGTAAAGGATAGGCCGCTAGCTCTGCTACTTAAGACTGGAGTCGAGACTGGGCTTCAGTCCTGACTTGAATAAGTCGCTAGCACGATTACCACTCTAGTGCCGTCTTAGTTAAGACACAAAGACGCCAGGTACCTAATTAGAGAAATTAGGGAAACACGGGAATGCGCTAGCCCTGTCCCCGCTGTAATATGCAAACATTCCGTCAGTCTTGCGCTGCGTAAAATCCGTGCCATTGCTTTTTGCGGCTTAAGATTGTGTTACGGGTAAACTGCCCCAAGTGGTTGCTGAGGGCGTTCGGGGAAGCCACTCTGGTGAACATGAACCGAAGCTTTCGGAGCCCGAGCCGTCTTAACGAAGTGTGGTCTTACTAAATACTACGCTTCAGTCAGAACTTAGCTCGAACTTTATCGTGAAAGTTGGCCCTGGACTATGTCATAAAGGAAGAAAGAAAGGAGGAATTGAAAAGAGAGAGAGAGTTGCCACAGTGGAGAGCTGCGAAAATGGCGGCGGCGTTACAAATTTGGCGTCCGCTGTCCGCATAGTGTGGCTGGTCCACTACATCTGTCGCCCGCTGGAGCCGCTACTATTCGATTGGCGCCACCCTAAGAACGGCCTTCGTATGGAGGCTGCCTAATTAGAACGCGGGCGCTGGTGTGATATCAGTGCAAGTTATATGTCCCCAGGTGGTCAGATTTATTCCAGAGCCTTCCACTATGGTGGCTCTTCCTCTCTCCTTTCACTCCCTTCTTCCTCCATTTTTTTTATGGCACGGCTCAGGTGTCCATCCAGACGTGTGACAGATACTGCATCTTTCCTTTGCGCCACCCTAATAACGGCCTTTGTACGTAGGCTTCTTAGACTACACTCTCCAATTCTCCTTTCTACGCTAGCTGGCTCACAATTTCGTTACAATGGAGGTTATGTGATAGACGCTGTTGCTATGCGACGCCGTTTATAGAAGATTCGCGGAATAATGCGACTATGGCCCAAGTACAACTACGCTCTAGAAACGTGTTGTGCTTCATCACTCCCTGAATTTCATCCTCTGACGGAGGTGAAATTTCCCGGACGGTCGCTTTATTGGCTTTATCGTTCATCGGCCCTGAAGGCATTCGAAGCGCTGCGTCATTTCCTTAGGGCATCGCGTTTGCGCGACAGGCTGGGACTCCATAGCGTGCGGTCATAACTGCCGTTGTTGGTCATTGGGATTTCAGCCATTTTCCCCTTTATATAACTCACGTTCATTTCCCCTTGAGCAGGGTAGCCGGCTGCAGCACGCATCTGTTTACCCTCCCTGTCTTCCTGCTTCCTTCGTTCTATAACTGAAAATGTAATCACACCTTATGGCAACGTCAAGGACTGCGCAATGGGAACCTCTTGTAGGTCCGTTAGTGATGCCAGGTTCCTTAAAAGTGATGCCTTAAAAGTGAACGGAGCGGTACAAAATATAATAGGAGAAGAGCCCTGCCACAGTAGTGCCTATTGTGCATACCGCTGTCATGAACTCTCCACTTCGGTGGCTCCACTACGGCTGGTGTCACAATTGCTACGGCAACTGTGACACGAGCGAGGAACTCTAAATGACGACCGTCTGTAGGATTCTAACCCACTACCTTTTCTGCACTCGAACCTTAGACGTTAGCTGGAGTTCAAATCCTAGGTCCTAATTTAGGACTAGAACCCTTCATTATACTTGACCCGCCGCGGTGGTGCTGTGGTTAGGGCGCTCGACTCCTGTGTCCAGGGATGCGGGATCGAATCCTGGCCACGGTGGCCACTTTTCGGTGGAGGCGAAAAGCAAGGCGCCCGTATACTGTGCGATTTCAGTACACGTTAAAGAACCCCAGGTAGTCGAAATTTCCAGAGTCCTTCCCTACGGCGTCTCTCATAACTTGAGTCGCTTTGGGACGTTAAACCCCATTAACCAAATCAAACCTTCATTATACATTAAGACTCGAACCTTCTACCCCATCTGTCTCTCTAAAACTATCGACAATAATACGTCATACTGACATTACATAGTTTGCGGTACCACTTCATGTGGGCAATTTCCGTGACAGGTTCAGAGGTCATCAATTCGTCTCATGAGCCATAAAGGTTTTCGCCAATGTTACTTTAAAATGTGATCTCGGTCGATTTCTATGGCTTTGGGCTATCGGCGAAAAAGGACAAACATGCCTTACTTGCATTACGTGAAACACCATGTTCATCGGGAAAAGAGGTTGTCGGCGGGACTGAAAAATCGTTATTGGTCGAGAAGGGTTGTGACGCATCCACGACGTTGCACGCAGTTCGTCGCTTAAATGAAAGTATAGGTGGTCATGTGGAGCAGTCGAACCTCTGAGCCCTAGGTCGTGACACCCTACCCTCATTCAGCCGAGGCGTGTTCGTTCCACTCGGTTAAATATAGCAGCATGCTAAGGCGTGAAGAGTGTCGGTGTCTGCAATAGGATGCGTCAGGAAGCTACTATGGGAATCATTTAACGCCATTACTTAATACACTTGAGGTTTACTTGTGTGCGCCAAGTTTTTTTTTTTTTTATATATATATATAGCCTTGTCTTTACGGTGCGAATGACGCCGTCGTCATCTGAATCCATGGAGTGCAGAAATGAAGACGAGGTGGTGCCAAGTCCTAGCTGTGAGAAGGATATGTATGTAGAGTCTATACAAATTCGACAACTGATTCTGCTGTTATCAGATAGCTATAGTGTAAGCGCGGACAT
Source organism: Amblyomma maculatum (assembly GCF_055883805.1). Lineage (NCBI taxonomy): Eukaryota > Metazoa > Arthropoda > Arachnida > Ixodida > Ixodidae > Amblyomma > Amblyomma maculatum. The sequence goes on from NC_139344.1 coordinate 113,166,953, forward strand.
CCTAGCCCATGTATGCGCCGTGAAGAAAAAAAGCTAGTACAAAGTGGGCACTCATGCCCGTGCTCAAAAAGGGAGCACAAAAACATGTTTGTCGGCCGAGATTACAGAGAAAATAATAAATATCCAACAGATATAATAGTAAGTAATAGTTCTTTCATAAATTTGAATAATTGATGCTGGAGAAATCAATGAGGGGCATTACTTCTTGGGTAACCCTCGTAGCAATAACCATTTTGTGCTGCCTTGCAAGGAATGGCTCACCTCAGCGCTACTGCAATGTATTCAGAAACCGTCCTTCACTATATCACCGCTCACATAAATTATTTATGATTTTCCAAAGCATTGGACGTCCTAAAAGTTTCTAAAATCAGAGAGCCAGAGCGCACTATAAGCGCACAGACTGTTTCAAAGTTTTTGCGAACTGGGGAGTGGTTATTTTTACGTCCCACGCGACCTGTGCCCACCAGATAAAAGGTCATTTCAGATGTAGCCTTCTTCTAACCTAGCAAAGTCCCCGCAGTCATCCTTCGCTGTCCCGGCACGCAAGTAAGCCGGCCCGGCAGATCATTCCGCTCAAATTACCGGAGCATGTGAGCACCCAAAGCGCACGCGCTCTCTAAGTGCCCCTCTCAAATGAACGAAGCTAACTAGGTAATATTTCTCAGAACTGTTTTGGTCAATGTGGACGAGAAACCAAAAACAGAAATAAAGTTCATTCCTGTGCTTACTACGACGCAGAAATAAGCGTAGTACCGGCAAAGAGAACAGCGTGGGTTCATGCAGCTACAGACGAGGTCATTTGATGTAAAAATTGCTAAAACAACGCAAAAGCCGATGGAAGCATTAGCTAAATCATCTGCCACAAGCTTGCAGCAGGAAAAATAATAAACAGTTAGGACCACACGAGCAAAGTGCACATGTATTTCGAATCCTGAATGCAAAAAGAAGAAAAACAGAAAAAACAATTATGCAAGTACGTTTGTCGCATGTTTTTCTTCAAAGGTGGTAGCTGCCAACCTTAAGAACGCAGTTATTATACCGCAAACTATATAGTCCCTCGTGGTTTGTGGTATGGTCTCTTGTGGTTTATGGTATAAACCTCCCCAACATCCTTGATGAGTCTGAAAAGATAGTGTTTTTCTCGCCTTTAGTTCTTGTTGTTACACGCTGGCTATTATATCCTCTCACTCGAAACCCCAACTAGCCTAGCTTTATGCGTTATCTGTTTTGAGTTAATATAAAGTGGGCTTCAATGCTGTATCACAAACATCGCACAAAAAGCATGTTAAGCATAGTGTTCAAAGATGACGATCAAGATTTCGCAGTCTTACAAATGCTTCAAATGTATGCGCAGCGTTTACTGTTCACGCCTGAAATACGTGTACATCCGCGTTTCATATCTGATGAAAACAGATTTTAAAGCAAGAGCTCTGCTCAGTGAAAACTTTAAAGCCACGGCGTCCGTATGGCCTTTAACTCAGCCTCGATGTCAAACCTTCTGGTCTAGCCATAGCAACTCAAGTGTCATATCGCTGTGTCGATTATATCTAGTATGATTGAGCCTCGCAAATCACGCGTCGGGATTATATACAGATAATTCGTTGCCTGAGATAAAAAAAATTGTCTTAGGCTGCATTTAGTCGCACATCGTTCTATTGCTTTTGTTGAGTATAATTCCACTAGACTAATTAAAAGTCTAAATAATTCTATTATTTGCTTAATTTTGATAAAATTGCAATTTACGTTGCTGCATAATGTCATATAGCATTGAATACCTTCTATCGTGTGCGATTTCACTACATTAATTGCAGGGTTTAGTTAATTACCGCTAAATAGTTAATCGTGGCTGAAAATTGAACGTACGCTGCAACGTCATCATGTATCGTGCAAAAGATCACGACGAATAGAATCCAAAAACAAAGGCTGAACTGCTCAAAGCCACGCAAAACCGAGCTATCGCCTAGCTAGGTTCAACCAAAATTAATCCGCTGTCAGTCTATTCCGATACAACGACGTTCAGGGTGGCGGGGTGGTAGAGAAACTTATTCAAAATGAGTGCCAATCGAACAGCGCTGGGGAAACATTAAGCACATATTTTTTAGCATTGACGCCAACTTTTTTAAGCTGAATGCAAGCCATCTTTTTGATCAGTAAAGTGCTGACCTTACAATGCCATCCAAAACCTAAGGCGAAAACAAAAATCAAAAGTAACAATTTCAGGCGCTGCGCATTATCAGCACTGCAGTTGTACTCACGAGTCGGCTGGGGTTTATAGGGACTTGACAAGGGTTTGAGTTGAGCGGGGTCTGGCAGAGCAGATAGCGATTGCCACACGCCCGTCCTTTTTTGTGAGATGATGTCCAGCTTGCTGTTAGAGAAGGGAGAGCTTGGGAGAAAAAATATTTAAAAAAAAACTGTTTTTTCTTGCTTTTTCCCGAAGCATGGGAAACAGGACCAAAACGAAATCAGACTATGATGTCCCTAAAATACACTTGAAAATTTGTGCTAATCCTTAACATTGACAGATGGCTGCTTCTAAACAGGAAAGAATACTTAAAAGGTTTCAGAATACTATTTTTTAGCTGATATTTGGTTTCAGGTGCCCAATTTAGGCTTAGTTGTGGATCTTCATTATAAATTCCTAATGTACTGAAACGCTATGCAGAAATGCTGCATTTTTTCTTTTTCCCTCTTCCAATGAGTATGAAGTGTGTACATATGAACTGTAGTCTTGTTTCTTTCATTTGCATTTTCAGTGAACTACAAAAAGAAGCAAGTCAGGTCGTAGTCTCATCAGCGAGAATATTTCTCTCGGGCGCCGATGCCGGCGCATCAGCGGTGACATCATGCCGACCGATCAGCCTACCGACCGCCGATGCAGCAGCTGGCATATGTCGTGCCTCACTGGACCGTTGATAGTATATGTCACGCTGCTGTGCTGTGGCATCACTAGTATTCACTGCTATGGCTTCAATCTTTATGCGTCATTAATTGGGGTGCTAGCGATGGATCTCGATCGGGAAAAAGAGCCTTTATAAGGGCACTTTGGAGACAAACTAAATGGGTTTGTTGTGTCCAGAACTTGTCTACAGGTGACCTTACCTATAGAGAAACCCCATAACATGCTATCTAATGCCTCACAATATGATGGGTCGCTTTAAGAAAGAACAAACAATTTGAATGCATACAGAATGAACCGAAAGAAAAAAATAACTGAAACACCATAAACAGATTGGAACAATCTAGGAAGGAGTGAACACAGAAAGATCGCCAATACTGATTGGCGTATCATTGTTTTATGAAAAATGCGACGAACTTTAAGCTGTCTAAGAAACTTCCCAGGAAAATGAACACAACTGACAGTTGGTGTGTGTTGACTAGAATAAATTAAGAAGTTGAACACGCACAAAAAGGGCCAGCATTTTTATTTGTGTTAGGTGAGGGTTTATTTCTACAATGCTTGTCAACTGAAGTAGGCGTAACAGCAGACTGCGGCCAGCGACACCAGCCAGGCGCGTGCACTAGACATGGCATGGCAGCTCGAGCGTAAGCCTGCCTGCCCCCTATCATAAATGGCCCCCGATCACAAAAGGATCAACCTGGCGACCTAAGGTGCGGAGATAACCGCGGGGTCGTAGTAAGGCTTGAGACGTTGGACATTCACAGTCTCGCGGCCGCTGTGACGGAGATTGGGAGACACCGCGAGGGGGATCAACAAGCTAATTCACAGTTGATGTCTGCTTCAATACACGATAGGGACCTATGCTAAGATGGAGTCCAAAGTCAGACTCCGCCCGCACCACTAATGTATCCCGGGTAGAGAAAGTTCCGCAATTGGAGATATAAATGAACAGGTCCATCCAGACAAGAGTTTTTGATTGATTGGAAGTCAATAAATAAAAGGGGGGAGCTACTATAGCGACCCGCAGCCGAAGAAGGTGGACCCGGGGACTCCCCACGTATCTCCCCTGGGAAGTAGCGGAAGGGATGGGTTGTAGGGTAAAGGGAACTAGGAATTAGGAATTAGGATAGGATTATGGGAAGTTGGAGGAGAATGTGGGCAGCGTAGGGGACCATGATATTTTGTGACAAGTTTCCTGGAGAGGCCCTATGTACTGGGGTGTATCCATAGTATTGTGATCGGACGAGCTGCGAAGACCGCCGCATCGGATCTTAAGAACGGCGACAAGGATCGAGACTGGAAGCAGGTGCCACTGACCCCTCCCAAGCCATAGCGGGGGGGGGGGGGGGGGGGTGCATCGTCTGGCTATGAGCGCCCAACATCGGCGCCGGTGAGGCGCCATTGCACCTGGCACCGGCCGGCCCCGAAGGGTACAGTTCGTCACGCGGTAGCAATTATCGGGGTCCCGCCAACACGTCGACGACCGGAACAAAGGAAGGGAAACGACCAAATTCCGGTCCCTTCAAGTGTCTAGCCTCGCTACGGAGAGCGGGCGTGAATTCTTCCCTTTCTTCCCGTGGTGAGCCACGGGGACAGCTTTCGGCTAAGTGGCCTCACTGAATGCAGCCAGGAGACGTCGGGACCGATGCGTCAGCCCAGGTACAAACGCCCACGGAGACAAGCGGCTGAGGCCATCTACGCAGTCTAGACGACCACCTCCTCACCCTCCAGCCAAAACCTGTCAGAGGGGCGTGTCAACGAGTGCAAGCAGTATTGGTGCGTGTGTGTGTGAGTGTGGGAAAGTGAGATGACCGAGACACTCCCTATTAACTGGCCTGCCTTTCGTCTAGGAAACATAGGAAACCTGCCCTATTAAAAACTGGCTACAAGTGTGTGTCGAAGGTCGTAAAACGGACACTGGTCGTCTAGTCAGTCTCGCACTAAAAACGCTACCATGTAAATATCGTATATAAAGTTTTTAATCTCACTTCAAAATCCGGCCCTCGTCCTTGTTCTTGCTCCGATAACCAACCGGGTCTACAACACGCAATCTGGGTCACAACAATAGAGAAAGAGTCAGGCGAGAATTGTAGGTCAGGTGGATTGTCTTCATTGCTACTTTGTTGGAAGCATTGGGTAGCTGTCGTTAGGGGCCGTGCGATCTGGAGGCAATCTTGTGCGTACTTCGCAGCTTGTAAAATAGTGGTGTATTCAGATGAGATATAGGTGGTAGGGTAGTATCGATAGGAAGAATGTCGACCGTAAAGAAAGAAGAAAGGAGAAAAATGAGAAGGGTTAAATGCTGCTGAACCGAATATGGAGCGAAAACATTTGCTGCCGGTAACCGATTCTTCTTCTTCTTCTTATCCTTATTCTTACCCTTATTCTTACCCTTATTCTTCTTATTTTTCTTATTTTTCTTCTTATTCTTTTTATTCTTCTTATTCTTATTCTTCTTATTCTTCTTCTTCTTGCAGGGGAGTCCACGCGACGAGCGGTTAGACCTGGCGTAGTATTGCTTTCGCAATAAAAACCTGTAGTAGATTGTGTGGCAGCAGTGCACGCGAAGGTAATGCAGGGAAAAACCAGGTACCAGTCATTTCGTGTGAATCGAGTCGACGTACATAGCCAGAATGTCACCAAGAGTGTGGTTAGAGCGCTCCATTAGGCCAATCGTCTGAGGGTGGAACGCAGTGAAAGTCCGATGAATTACGTTGCACTCTCGTAGCAGGATTTGAATGACGTCGGACAAGAAGACGCGGTCTCGGTCGCTGAGCAGCTCACGAGGGGCGCCGTGTCTAAGAATGAACCGCCGCAGAAGAAAGAACGACACATCATTGGCGGTCGTAGTAGGTAGGGCGGCGCGCCGCCCTACCTACTACGACCGCTGAGACCGCGGTCTCAGCATACCGCGTCAGGAGACCTATGACAACAATAACCCATCGTTTTCCAGGTGCAGTGTATGGGAGGCGCTTGTTTAAATCAATGTCAACACGCTCAGAAGGGTGATGCAAACAAGGAAAGGGCTGCAAATCTCTAGAAGTATGGTGGGAGGGCGTCTTGTGGGCGTTCGCAGTCGAGGCACGAGCGCAGGTACTTCAGAACAAAGCTGTACAGTCACCCAAATTATTAAATGGCATGCGCGATGGCCGGCTTTCTGTGCTCCTGCGCCTTAGAGCAGATGAAACTCGCTGAAAGGTCAAGATTGGTGTAAATGGTGTAACCGCCGAAGGGGTCCGAGGGAAAGTCGAAAAGAGCCCTAATACAAAGATCCTTCTTTTTTCGCCTACTCATAGCATGTCACTAGAAAGGGTCTTTAATTATAATATTTGGGAGTTATCTTAAGTACCCATTTATCTTGGTCCAAGCATATTGATTAGATTTGTAGCAAAGCCCTCATGAAATTACGATGTTTAAGACGAACTCTAGCTCAAGCTCCAAGTGATGCGAAGTTACTAATGTGTAAATCATTAATTCGTCCCGTACTAGATTATGCATGCGTTGTATGAAACCCTCAAAAACTAACTGATATTACCAAGGTCGAAAGAGTTCAGAAGGAAGCCATTCGTTTCATTGGTTACTACTATGAAAGTGATGTTTCGCCTACTCCTGCCCTCCTTTCATCACAGCTTACTACACTATCACGTCGCCGGCATTTGGAATCGTTGAAATTCTTGTATTATGTCATTCTTGCTCATTATCGACTTTCATCTAACAGTTACATTACTCCAGCCTGGCCTACTACATTCAGATACTACCATGAGCTTAATATTGTCCCCTAGTAATATTGTCTACGGAAAACAGCCTGTGTCCATCATTCGCTCGAAAGTTGCCGGAGTGTTAAATAAGCCAAAAGGCATAGTGAACACGTAGAGGCCTTCAGGGTCACAAATTTCGGCTTTAGCCCGATCTTCAGCTGCCGTTGGGACCTGCAAATAACCAGGTCACAAGTCGAGTGACGAAAAGAGCTTCGCTCCTTGGAGGCATTCCAGATCGTCATCAATGCGGGGCAGAGGGTAGACGTCGTTTCTTGTGATCTATAATCGTTATCTATAATAACCATTTCAGTTTTGTGGGACTGTGAATTTTTCTGTCTCTTATTTTGTCTTTGTTTTGATGCTATTTCGACTTATTTTGGTGAAAGACACTGCTTATGTAAGGTTCTTGTTTTTTGTGTACGCCCCCCCCCCCCCCCCCCCCCCCTGTAATGCCGCTTGGCGCTGTGGGTAAATAAATAAATCTTGTTAATACGGCGCTAATCGATACAAAATCGAAAGGAGCCATCCTTCTTCACAAGTACCACCGGTGTGGCCCATCGGCTGTTGGAGGGCTGAATAACTCTACTCTGCAGCATTTTGCTCGCCTTTTCTTCAATAACTTGTCGTTCGTCGTTGGAAACACGATATGGACGCTGACGCAGAGGGGTATGGGCACCGGTGTTAATGCGGTGCTCGACAGTCGACGTGCGTCCCAAAACAGATTAGTGGCAATCGAAGGATGAACTAAACCCTTCAAGGAGCGCATGAAGTTGTTTTCGCAGAGATGGAGGAAGAGAGGCATCAATACAGCGAAGAAAAAGATCTGCCGACAACGGGGCGGACGAAGGAGTAGATGGGCTGAGCGCATCCATTTCAAGCGGTGGTGATCCTCTAGCGACATCGGAGTTGAAAGCAGAGTTGAAAAACTCTACGATACCGATGCATCTGCAGCGGCGAAAAAAACCAAGGGGGCTTAAAAGTGGGTTCGGGACGCATAATTAGATGGGGCCGACGGATGTGGTGAGCAGGGCATAAGGCAGGATCAGACAGTGGCGGCGAAGAAAAATATCGTACGGCGAAAAGACGACACGTGCATCACGAACAGAGTCACAGGAGAGGGGCACAACGTATGAACACGCAGGAATAGCAGTACTGACGGTGACAAGAACTTTCGCCGAAGCAGCACTGGAAAATTCAACGTCTGCATGGCACGGGATTGGGCAGCACAGAGAGCGCTATGTGAGCCCGAGCAAAACCAATGGCCGCGTCGTGGAGCGATAGGAGGTCGCAGCCCAAGATGATCGCTTATGAACGTACATGACGGCAAAACGACGAACTCGATAGTATATAAAATGTCTTGGATGAGTAATCGAGGAGTGCACGCTGCTGACGCCCGAATGAGGTGCTCGCTTGCAGTTCGCAATTACGACAAGTCAGAAAGGGGCATCTTAACTTTTCTCAAATAGCGGCAAAGCGCTGCATCCATCACAGAGGCCGAAGCACCGGTGCCGACAAGCGCCATCACAGAGAGGCCTTCCATGAAAGCTTCAATTAAATTAGTGCAGATAGACGAGGTCTTTCAAATTTCAACGACAGAGCAGTTCTCGCCTCAGTAACTGCGACACGGCGACCAGAGGCGACGTGCTCAGGAGATAGTGGATGGCTTTTATACGGCTCAGCAGGAGGGGAATAGTGATGCTGGTTCCAGTTGTCGCAAACGTCGAAAAATGGACGAGAAACGCTCATGCATTGACGGCAATTCCGCACAACATGACCTGACAAGCCGCAGAAGTAGTAGATGGGACGGTTGTCAGTCGTGTGCCAGGAGCTGGCCAGTGGAGCTAGTCGGTCGAATAAACTCTGCAGGTTCTCGAACGGGACCAGGAGGTTGAACATAGGCAGGTATTTGAGTCGCAGCATATGTAGGTGGTGGTCAGGCACTGGCGCATATATATCAACGGTGCTACGAGGGGCATATATGGGTTGAGGGGCTGGAGGAAGAACTTCATCTACCTGCCCTTGAGTAATCTGGCGCAGACTGGGAGCCAGGTGTGGTGAGGGCTCTTTATGGCGGGAAATAAGGGACAGCTGTCGAGCAACTTCTTCCCGAATGAAGCTCTTGATCTGCGGCAGGATCGCACTGTTCACCTGCATCTGTCAGGCCAGCAAGCGACTCGATGTGCGTGGTGTGCTCGCGGGTCAGGGCCCTTTGCTTTGGTAGTTCGCCAAACGCTGACATAGTGACAATTTCTCCGACGGTTTATTTCACTTGCCAGAACTTTTGTATTGTATTGCGTTTGTTTTCTAAACTGCTGCTTTTTGTTATTATTTATGTAACCTCTCTCCTCTGTAGAATGCCTCAGGGATTGAGGGTATAGAAAATAAATAAATAAAATGCACGAGGAGGAGGATGAAAATACATGTATTAACAAAGAAGTGCTGTGATGTAACGGTCTGGCAAGGTAACGGAGTGGGTCCAGTAAGTACTTCGTGTGGCACCGATTCTTCCTTATCCTTCTTAAGCTGCTTTACTAGAGCGTTCAAATGCAACCAGAAGTTTACTGAGCGTAAAGATGGCGCGATAATCTAGAAGAAAGTTTCAAGTGATGTGAAAGATGCCCGTCCTAGTTAGGATAAGCCCTGCTTTAATATGATGCGCCAGCATTAGCTATATCGATTTTAATTGCACCGATGAGCGGCTATTATTAAAAGCCTCATTTGTGATGCAAAGCGCACGTTCTTGGATTATGGCGCGTCAATTAAGCAGTGTGCGATGAAAATAAGTTGTGAATAAACCTTGACGCTTGTGCATACACTATCTGTCAGCTGTTTCGATCCTGAGAAGATTGCGGAGGGTCAAAGGCAAAATTAAAGCGATCGATAAGTCCTCATGAGATTGTGGCGCGCTTTGAGCAGAAACGACTAAATAATGCTTAAGCTTCGTCAATACTTTTCTGCGTGGCATGCACGTTTATTTATTTTATTTACAATACCCTTAAAGACACAGATTTCGCTTTATTAGTGTCGTGGCATGCCATCGTCGTCTCGGCGAAGAAGAAGACGACAGCCTCAGCGCGCTTGCCAAGCACGCGCAGTTTGTTCTACGTGGCTACAGGACGTGGCTACGTGGCTACTCGCTTTACGGAAATTAGACTCCTCTTTTTCTAAAGTGGCTGTAATTTCCGACTCTCTATCCTTGTGTTCATCTCTCTCTTCGTAGGTGAATTCTGCAATAGTAAAAACCTTTGTCTCCCTGATCCCTAGACATTTGAAAATTGTACATATGGTATGGGTACCAGGCCACAGCAATGTGACTTAAATGAATATGCTGACAATTTGGCAAAAGAGTCCCTTAATGGCCCCATATTATCTATCCTTCCGGCGACAGCGTATACATCACCGCAGCGAGGTTTCGAAGAAACGTATTAAATATGAAAAATGGACATCTTTTAAGATCTGATGACTACCTGCATCTAAATTATTCTTGGAATAGAAAATTATGTCATTCACGGCAACTTGAGATTTCTCTAACAAGGCTGCGATTCCGTATGCCACCTTTAAATTTCTATCTTTACAGGTCTGGTTTGGCACTGTCTCCCGTCTGCGCATTTTGCGGTGAACAAGAAACATTAGATCACTTTTTATTGTTTTGCCGCCGCTTTACTACGTTGAGAAAACAGTTGATGGAAAGGCCATTGCAACAGCTTGGCCTTAGTTCAAGCAGCCCGACATTGTTATCATTTGGCGCCACCATCCTTGGGCACAGTCACAGGTCTGTTTTTACCGCCATGCAAAATTTTTTACTGGACTCAAATCGTTTGCCTTGCTAAATATTTAAACGTCACTTGTTCTACAATTGTAGTGTCAATCTCCAGTGAGTGTTACCACTTCATTTTATATTTCACTTATTTCCCGTTTTGTTTCCTTTCCTCTACCCCTTAAATCATTTTTTTTTATGCAAGTATACTTAAAAAAAAAATTCTTTGCTACCCAATTCTTGGCCGATCCAACAACAACAACAACAACTGAATTCCGGCGGTTCGCTCTCCCGCTGCCGCCTGGCACAGCGGTTTCTGCCAAAATATATTTTGTGGAGACCCGATGACGAGGGTCTGTGGTGAATCTCCACAAATTTGGTCGCGTATTCGCTCTCTGCTCCTGCCCTGCGCTTGCATCAGCCCCTTTTCTAGGCCTATCAGCGCCCGGAGCTCGAGGTTCTGCCTAGCTTCGATCGTGTAAGCCATGGCCACGGATTCCCCCACTCATATAACGTCTGCGTCGCCTGACACGGCGCCACGTCATGAGTCCGCGGTCTACGCTCTCAAGCTCTCTGACTTCTTGTCATCGGACTCGGAACTTTGGTTCCTCATCATCCAGGCCTTGTTCCGCAGGCATCGCATCACTTCGCAGGTGACCATGTTCGACCACTTCATTGGCGCGCTCACGCCTACTATACTGCGGTGACTGTTCGCGACGTCCTGCGCTCTCCGCCTGCCGATCGTCCTTACGATCATCTTCGGGTGACGCTGATCCAAAGAACTTCTGAAACGGAGCCGCGTCGCCTGCAGCAGCTCCTTACCTCAGAAGAGCGCGGAGATCGCAAGCCTACCGAGCTGTTGCGTCGCATCACCGCCCTGGCTGGAGAATCCGCTGCTTCACACGACAGCACAATCCTGCAGCATCTACCACCACAGGTGCGCATGATCTTGAGCGTGTCTTCATCTCAGACACTAGAACCCCTCGCTACGCTGGAAGATAAGATCATGAACGCCGGTTGTCCCTCCGTGGAAACAATTGTCCTCTTGCCTCTCACTTGCCCAGCGCAGCTGCTGACGATCACTATGCCCGCCTCACCGATGCTAATGAGGAGCTCACTCGGCAAGTAGCGCGGCTTACAGTTAAAGTTGCAGCCCTTAGTAAGCGGCGGCCGCGTTCCTCATCTCCACCTCGCCGTTCCAACCCCAGTGCTCCTGGCAACCGTTCTCCGCCCTCCCGGACCTTTTGCTGGTACCACCGCCGCTATGGCTCTCGCACACGCCGATTCCGCCAGCCCTGCTCCTTCGGGGGAAACGATCCGGCCTAACACTGAAGGCGACCGGTGTTCTCGGCCCACAATCCGGTCGCCTCTTCTATGTTACTGACCGTATAACGAAAGTCCGCTGCCTAATCGACACCGGTGCCGAGATCTGTGTTCTTCCACCTACGTTGGCTGAGCGACGCTGTCCTTCAGACTTTCCACCTCTGATCGCAGTTAACGGATCGACCATACGGACATACGGTCAGAAATCGGTAACTCTCGACATCGAACTCCGCCGTACCTTTTGCTGAGTATTCGTCATCGCGGACGTGCGCTCGCCAATCATGACACTACAGGCTATTAGCTGACATGCGGCAAAGCCGCATACTGGATTCCGAAACGAACCTAGTCGTCCTAGGCGTCTCTTGCCGCGATCCACCACTCCGGCTCTTCCAGGCGCACAGCACAGTTCCTTGGTCCAGCGTCCTGCCGAGTTTCTGGATGTTTTTCGACCCCCGTCCCTTAAAGCACCGGTTGCGCATAGCGTGACTCACCATATTGTGACGACTGGGCCTCCCGTGTTTGCTCGTGCTCGTCGCCTCGCACAGGATCGCCTCGCTGTCGCCAAAAAGGAATTCGGGCACATGCTGGAGCTTGGCTTCATCCATCCCTCCTCCAGTCCTTGGGCATCGCCCCTCCACATGGTACCCGAAAAGAACAGCGACTGGCACCCGTGCGGCGACTACCGGGCTCTCAACAAGGTCAACAAGGCCTGAAGCGATGTCACTTCTGGACATAACGGCGAAGTCGATCATAAGAGCGCTCATCACACGCTGGATAAGCCGCTACGGCCTTCCTTCCACCATTACGACTGATCGTGGTCGTCAGTTTAACTCAGCCTTATTTGCTAACCTATCTCGGCTTCTCGGCGTCAACCACATTAAGCCGTCTTCTTACCACCCTATTTCGAACGGTATCATTGAACGTTTTCACCGGCAGTTGAAAGCTTCACTTATGGCGTCCGCTTTCCCTGCATCATGGATTGAGTGCCTATAGGCACTCAATCCAGAACGAAGGGTATACCCTTCGCTCTGTCTGGTCTCCGCACCGCACTTCGCAGCGACTCTTCCACCTGCGCAGCAGAGTTAACGTTTGGCACCACTCTCCGTGTCCCTGGCGAGTTTTTCAAGCCCTCGCCACCCACGCCTCCTGACGTCACAGATTACGGCTGCTGACTACGTAGCGCTATAAACAATGTCATTCCATCATGTCAGCGCCAGTATTCCCATCGTACCGCGTTCCCCCCCACCTGCAGCGGTGCACACACGTCTTCGTTCGCCACAACGGTGTACGTCCACCCTTACGGCCGCCATACGATGGTCCTTACCTGGTGCTCCGGCGTGCTCCTAAGTACTTTCTACTGCGTATACCAGGAGGACACGATCTCCGTTGATCGCCTTAAACCCGCCCACCTTGACTCAGATGTCATCGCAAACTGTACCACTGCAATCCCTCCCGATCGTGCCACTTCTCGCCGCGTGCGATTCACACAACCAGTGCCCGCTTTGCGCCATTCCCCATGTAATATGATAAATTTTCGGTTTCTGTCCACACCAGGGACATATATTCCTGTGTACGGTCGGATGTATCTTGTTGTATAAAGACAGGCATGGATAAGAATTTGTTTGTAGCTGCTGCCAAGACACCAACTGCTCCCTGTTTAACAACTTGTGGGGCGGAGGATACCGTCTTCTGGTCCCCCTGTAGTGCACTAAAATGTCTGCGTAGGTACGAGTCACTGCCTCGGTCTCTTCGGTCTCTGAGCTCCCTCGGTTTGCATAACCTCGAGCTATGAGATCAGCTTGGATGTTCCCGGCAATGCCGACGTGCCCCGGAGCTCAAAGTACAAGTTGTTTTGCGTCGCTTATCACGCCGGCCTTCAAGATGGCGATCGCTTTTTTGCCAACCCTGTCGTTGAATCCTCGGCAAGCGGCTTGCGAATCGGTCATAACTACCATCGAATGCCCGGACTTGTCCTCAGCGACCGCTAGAGCAATAGCGGCCCCCTCGGCGCCAAACACGGTGTAGTTCCGTAGCGAAGCGCTCATTTTCTCCTTTAGCTGTAAATCCATCACCGTCACCACGGCATCTTTCTTTTGAGTACATCGCCGCATTTACATAGACGGTGTTCTTGTTCTGATAGGTCTTGGCTAAGGCTTCCACCCTGTCCCTACGTCTCCCCTAATGAACGACAGAATGAATGTTCTTGGGTATTGGCGCAAGCGTAGACCGAATCGCGTCCGGTATGTCTATCGTCTGTTCAATCTCCAGTATGTGGTCATGATAGCTCAGTCTTCGGAGGAGAGCTCGTCCCGCCGTTATGCGCTGTAGCCTCTGTTGTATGTGTATGTTAACAGTCAATGACGACACGGTGAAACTTTCGTGAGAACAAACGACAAAACTGTATTGAACTTAACATTATATGGGGAGGTTAAACAAGGGAAAAAACGCACGCACTTCTTTCTTTCAGTTCCCGAAGCAAAGTGATCGACAGTCTGGCCCGCAGGCGAGTCTCTCTCCTTCGGCGCCGAGGGGGCGCCGCACACACCCGTCTGCTTTCTGTCAGTTCACGACACAGCGAGAACATGATCTGCAGGCGAGTCTGTCTCTTCCCCAGCGCTGGGGCGCGGTCCCCCGCATGTCTCGACCTTGGGCTCCCAGGCGCCAGATCACGAGGTGCAGCAGCATAGGGGTCGGTGAGGAAGCATCGTCTTACTCCGGCTCGGCTCCCGCACCGCGGCACGCACAGGATGTGGCGCAACACACCTCGCACCACAACACAGGAGGGAGGAATGCAGAACTGTAAATCACTGAAAACGCTCAAACTTCCATCCCAGAAGAGAATAAAAACACAACAGCCTCATCTTCTGAGAGACAAGCTGTGCTTCCCGGTGCTCTTCGTATGTGTTTAAGCCAAGGGCCATTTATATTCATGCTTGCCGTTCTTATTGGCAGCTCCAGCGCTGTCTTGTATGCCTTTGTGAGGATCGCTTCCGCTTTCTCTTTTTCCGTCTGGCTCAAGTGTTGATAGGGAAGACTGTACGTGGCTCTGGTTAGCACAAGCGCCCGCACTGTGTTCCTCCTTCATCCCCTTTCTTCAATAGGCCACTCGCCTAATCATTCTCGTTATCTGGGCCGCAGATCCATATAGCAATCTGATCGTGTGGTACGACCTCTGATTGGACTGAATCCACATTCCCAACACTCTCAGACCGTGCACTTGTGGTACGCGAGCCCCTGCTAACATAAAGGTGAGGTCAACTTTACTGTTGTATGGGGGCCTATATACTTTGAGCATTTCATAATTTTCGGGCGAACATGAAAGTCCCCTAGCCCTTGCGTATCGTCGACACAGTCGGCGGCTGCTTGTAGCCTTTCTTCCTTGAGACCTAGCGAACCCTCCGTCGTCCAAATCGTTATGTCATCGGCGTACATTGCGTGCCGAATGCAGTCTATGGCGTTCAACTTCGCCAAACTAACCATAGCGATGTTGAAGAGAAGGGGCTAGATTACAGATCCTTGAGGTGTACTCTTTTAGGCACCCTGATCTTGCCCGGTCGCAAGTCGCCGATCCCTATAGTCGCAGTTCGATCCGTAAGGAAGGCCGTGACGTAACCATGAATCTTTCGCCTGCAATGTAGATTGCTCAGACCCGATAGTATGGCTTCATGACTAACATTGTCGAACGCCCCCTTGAGCTCGAGAGCCATGATCACGTGCTCTTCATACTTTGGCACGTTGCTAAGAACCTCTTTTTTGAGGAGAAGAAGCATGTCTTGCGCCGGTAGCTTAGGCCGGAAAGCAAACATTGTGTGTGGCATGAAATCTTCATCTTCCAAATAGTTCTGAAGTCTGATCATAACGATCCTTTCATAGTGTCCCTAGGCATACGTTCAGTGAGATAGGCCGCAGATTCTCCAAAGATAGCTTCTTGCCTGGCTAGCGGATAGTGATGATTTCTGCGTGCCGCCACTCCTCCGGCACAGCCTCTGCCTTCCAATGGTCATTCAAAAATTTCATGATGCTCGCAATCTGTTCCGCCCCTAGATTTCTTATAATGGCGTTATCGATCTTGTCTGCTCCCACCGCCGTGTTCTTGACAGCCATTCGGCCACCGCGTGCACCTCGTCCTTCGTGATTGGACTGTGGAGTTTTTCATTTTAAATTCCTCGATAAACTTCTGTGCAGCCGGGGATGTCCACCTTCCCAGCGTACCATTTTTGGATCTTGTCTAACAGCTCTTCATCGTCTCCCAGCGTCTTGCTGATTTCCACCTTATACATGGCCGGGTCGATGAGATTCCTCAGCAACGCCCAAGTCTTGACCGTCCCTAGTGTTCTTTTGAGTGAGTCGCACAGTTGTTCCCAGTTTTGTTCAGAGAGCTCTTGCGCATACTGCTCTGCCTCAGCGGTGACCTCGGCAATCTTCAGTTGGAGCTTCTTGTTGCCCTCCTGTCTCCTCCACCTCTTAGTCACACTCCTACGAGCTTCCCATAACCGCAGTAGATGGTTATCAATTTGAGGGACTGCGTTCGACCTTTTCACGGTCTTTGTGGCTCTTTAGTACGCCTCGCGGAGTCCCCTACTCCACGCCTCAATAACTTGAATTGGTTCCTTGTCGCAATGTTCTCTAAACGCAATCCAGTCAGTTATTTTCACTTTTCCTAACTTTAGTCTGACCCTCGCAGTGGCCAACGATATCACAAGGATGAAGGGATCACTACCAAGGCTCTCGTTCGTGTTTTCCCAAGAAACGTCAATAATGTTCTTTTTCAAAAGCGTGGTCTCGGCATATATCACTGCTGACACTGTTGCCCAGTCTAGTCGGTTTCGCAAAATTCGTTACGAGATCCATGTTCGCTTGCGCAGCAGCTTGCGCCAGGGTCTTGCCCTTGGTGGTTTCTCCTAATCCTTACACGACCAGATCTTTATCCTTGGCTACCTTTCTTGCGACTCTAAATAGTAGCTCGAAGTCAGCAGTCCTTTGTCTGGGCGGGCTGTACACATTCAGGACGAATATGCTCTTCTTGCCTCTCTTGTGCGGCATGATCTCGATTAGCATATGCTAGATATCTGTGTTAAACGCCGGATGTTGAATCGCCGTCACCGTTTTGGCTACCAAGGTTCCCGCTTTTCCCTCTGTCTAACTCGAATACGCAACATACCCCGAAAGGCTAAGAGAGCAGCCAGTTTCCTGCAGCGCTATAATATCTGGCTTGACAAGAACCGTTTGCATGAAAAATTTTAGTTCCACTGTTCCTACGGAAGCCGCGGTAGTTTCATTGCTAGATTTCTAGTGTTTCTATATCTCCTCTAGCGTGTCTGGCCATTATGCTTGGACCTGACTGCCTTGGGTCAATTCGCTGTAGCTCACCATGAGCGAAGGCCCATTGTACGCCTTCCCTTGACTTTCTTTCTCCGAATGTTGACATTCTTCATGAAATCAGCCGACTGCTGCTCGACCCTCATTTCATTCGGCAGTGGCGAAGGTGTACCCTTTCGGTGGCTCTTTCTATCCTCAGTGTCCATCATTTCCTCGTACACTGCAGCAGCTCCCATACCACTAAAAACTTCCATTAATTCATCGACCTTGCCAGTGAGCACGTTACCCATCTCTCGCATAACTTCAAGCTCCCGCCTGAGACTTGCACACTCATTACACTTTTTTTTGCGCTATCTCTGTGTTTTGTGTGTTTGCCGGAGCAGAAGCCTTGACCTATTGCTGGCCAGCTCACATTGCCGGCCTGCGTTATGTTATTTGTCTTCGCCGGGCTGGGGTTCTTGTCATTTGGCTGGCGTCTCGATGCCGGCACCGACCGGGAACACTACGGCTCACCGAGGTCCTCCCCTCGGAGCTGAACCATCATCTTCTGGCTCCTTCCACGCTGTTGTCCTGGTTGCTCTCTTGGTTCCTTTGTGCCTACTGGTTCTGCATCGACTTGGAGGACAAGATAGAAGGCTTGATGCCGCCTCCCTGTAGCTGAAGCAGGAGGTGCTCCGTATCCCCCGATGGGGGAGGGATGGGAAGGACTGCGACCGGTACCGCAAAAAGCTCCGCGATGTCTCTCCCTCGGAGCTAACCCACTTCATCTGCCGGCCTTGGTGCCGTCCACGTTGGGCACTGCTGCTCCTTCCTCGCCCTCCAGCAGATGATCCGGCATTGCTTCGTGCTGACTGTTGGCGAAGCTTCTTGGTGCGGTTCTGGCACTCCTTTGCACCAGTAAAGTGCGGCTCACCGCAGAGCACGCACTTAAGCGAGCAGGTGTGTTCTTGGGGTTGGGGTTGGTCCAGGGTCCCTCACTGCCGGCACACCCGGACATTCGGCATGGGCCACACATCCGATCGATGCCCTTGTAGGCACACGTGGAAAACCTGCCTAGTGGGTCGGTTAGGGTAGCAGGCTACCTCACCACCATAGTAGAGAACGTATCTCGGAACGACGGGCCCCTCGAAGAGGATGACAGCAGTCTTAGATTTGCCAAGCATTCTAGACTGCAGAATAGTGACCCCTTGGGTTCGTACGCGCAGGTTGTTTTTCAGCTCCTTGGGTGGCGTGCCTGGGTCCATGCCATGTATGACCCGACGTAGGACGCTTTCCGGGACTGCCACGTAAGTGTTCAAGTCGTAGGATTAGCCTCGGAGGCTTATGCGCGTGAGATGCCGAATGAGCTGTGCTGTAAATTCATGCAGCGTGCTTACGATAATTATGATTGAGCCGGTCAACAGCTTCAACAAACTTCGCCGTCACCTTTGTCGACTCGGAGCTCCATTAGATAACAGAAACTGGCTGACACGCAGCCCGATTTTACTCTGCCAACAGTGCACAAAGATCGCCCGTTCCGTGTTCTGTTTCGCTCTGATGTGACGTTTGCATTATCAAGTAATAAAATTTTAGGCCTATTAACCAATAGCAACCACACTCCGTGCGTCACAAAATAAATGTGCTGGCATAAACGGTATTTATCTTCCTATCACGTGCAACGTATCCCGCATTAGTGCAAAGCACTCTTCTTGAACTATACTTTTCGTATGTAATTTCAGGGCATCTACTTACCTCCACTTACCGTTACACTTGCCCCCATCCACCCTTTATTAACAGCGGAGTTCACTTAGGCCGAATGAGCGAAGGGGATGAGTGCCCGTAGGTGCTCTGCGGAGTCTGCCTTGGTGGTTGGATAGATGTTCCTCGATGATTTCCTCGACATGTTTGTGTATGCCTAGTTGGAGGAGACGTAATAAATGCAAAGCCGCTTTGACAGCTGAGCAGACTAGGATGTTTTGTTTGGTAAGGTGGTGGTAGGTGAGGTGGTAAGCTAGTCGACTAACTATGAGAATGCCTTGGAATATTAAAGTGTCCTTTTCTCTGAGGCCGTGATTGCGGCTTGCAGTGAAGCCCAAGTAGCACACAATACGTGGCCACTTGGGGCCCGTATGGGCAAGTTGGGCTGGGGCAACCACAATAACACTCATGAGGGCCCCCTTTAGGGATCAAGCGGGCAAGCCCAAATTGGGCTTGCCCTTGCTTTTTTCCTCTGGGCATCATATAGGCGCGGAAAGGGCTAACGGAGTATCATATTCCCATATCTGGACCTAAAGGGTCCCGCTTGGGAAATTTTAGCTCTGATGCAAAGCAAATTGTGGCTTTGTGTAGAAAAAGCTTGGGCTAATATAAATGGGGATGCCCACTCAAAAGCCCAATAGGTCCCACATGGGCCGCGGTGTGGCTAAATTCGGGTATGCCCGCACATTGCCTACATGGGACCCTTGGGGGCACGCGAAGGAGGGTCAGACGGAAATGTGAGATTCATGCACAAAATTCCTGGGCTGCCCCAAATGGGGCTTCCCATCAAAAACCTAGATAATTTTCTTATGGCCTGTAGCGGGGCTGGAAAGTGCTCCTTTCCGCATCTGCCCGGATCGGTCTCTTGCGGGACACTTTAGGGCAGACCCAATGCAAACGTGGGCCTAAAGCAAATAGAATACGGGCTAGCCCGAATGTGGTTCCCCACTCAAAAACCGAATAGGTCTCGCATGGTTTGCGGCCGGGCTGAAAAGTGAGAATGGCCCCACGCTGCCCATATGGGTATTTCTTGGGGTACTTGCGGGAAATGCCACATATATTCGTAAGATCAGCCCAATTGAGGCTGCGCATGGAAAGCCGCAGTGGGCCCCAAATTGGCCGTAGGTGGGCTTACCACTCTGAGACGTCTCCACCCCATCTTTAAGGCACCATTTTATTCATGTAATTCATGTTGTACAGGCCACTAGTTGCCTCTTCTGGAGGTTTCACACAACTGTCCTAAGCATATACACGCCACGAATAAAGACTATCTGTTGTTACTCTGAAGACTACGTTAGTTATACAGTATTGCCAGAAAATATGCAGCAGTAACTGTTCCGCTTTTTGAGTATGTACTGAACTACCTCCAAATTTTTCCTGCGCGGTTATTATTTTACACACATCACCGAAATAAATATTCAGACTCACATTTTGGGGGTGGCGTGGGACAGCCCACTTTATTATAGCGTTGGGAATAATTTTTTCTTATATTACTGAGTATCGAATACAAGGTGCTCAAATAGTGCTCAATGTTTCACACATTGTGATTAATGGAACTTGGGCAGCCCCAAAAATGCCAGAGTCAACCGATGAGGGCAGTACGTGGGCCAGCCCGAATCGGAATGGCCTCCGCAAAGCCCGCGCCGGTACAATTCTGGTATTGCAGGGGTTAATCGACATAAAAATTAAAACCTTGATCAATAAGCGGCACTGCCTCTATAAACCTAGGACCCATTAATGATTCTAGTATGCTGCACATATTCGGCTATCTGGGCTAAGGGCGGGCAGCCCTTATTTGGGCTGCCCACACGGATACAGACTGGGACCGGTCGCGGCAAATTTGGGGAGCCCAAACGGGGCTCCTCCCTCTGGGTACGTGGTGAAAATTCCGCATGGGGCCCGTATGAGCTGCCCCCACGGGCCCAACGCGGGCCCCCACGTCATAGCCAAATTTGCGCTACTTGGGGAGGCGAATGAGATGTCCGATTTACTATACTTGAACCGGCTGTGTAGGAGGCGTATGGTGTATGCGGCCTTCGTGTCTTTTTGAACGTGTGGAGACACAGCAGTCGGAGTCCTGGTACTGTAGGGATCGGAGTGTTGTCGAAATGAAGAGTGATGGTTTGGGCGCTACGACGGGGGGGGGGGGAGGTGGCGTGTAGAGGTTAATGACGAAGAGTTGGGATGTCTGGTGTGCTGTGCTCCCATACCACTGCTCCTGTAAACGCTACGCGAGAGGTGTCAATGCTGGCTACAGTCAAGACATCTGAACGTATGGGTATACGGAAGAATAGGCTATTAAAGACAGCCGAGGCCATGCTGTACAGTGAAATGACATTACGGGCTAACCATGGCCGGTGTTGTACCGTTCATCATCAAAAATGTTATTGCGAAAGCAATACTACGACAGCCAAAGCGACGCCTCGGGTAGCCGCAGCTATGCCGTGAACAACTACGCCGTGAAGAGGCGTAGCTACGGTCTCCTCATGAAAAAAATCAGCCTGCCATTACAGTTGACTTCACGTTACCCCTATGCCACCGGCAGGAGCTGCCAACTCGGGCCGCTCCTTTCATACTCCCGGTGATCAAAATCAGCCTGCTAGAACCGTTTGCATTCTCGTTACCCCTACGACACACAGGCACGTCCATACAGCTTGGTTGAAGCGTGTCTTTATATGTGGGCTGGTAGCTTAGGCTTTCGCGTCATACCCTTAACTGATGAGCTTAATTGTCTCCAATAATGTAGCACCTAGCGTGATAAGGCGTGATAGGGGAATAATGTAACAGCCAAAAGAAGCTTCTGCCGTTGCTTTCACAATTCAACTAGGGTTAACCAGAGCTAAACCACAATTTTTTCTCATCTACAAGTAGAAATACTCCAATAAAAATCGCAGAGCGAAATTACTCGCTATCAGGAGAGCCCCATTTGAAATTTTTACAAGGTAAGCCTCAGCCTAAAATGTATGCCAAAAATGTAGGAATGGAGACTTATTTGCAAAATAAGCATTTATATTTCTGAAATGCATTCTGCTATTCTAGTTTAAACTCTAAAAATAGTATTTGTTGTAGGAATCCGGTTAACAGTTTTATAGATCTCATTTACACTGAGTAGAGTCTTTTTAAAATTTCAAAAATGACACTCCCTTCTTGTTAAATATCAAATTAAACCCGCGAAAAATTTTGTATTGAACATGGTTCGCTGTGCGATACAAAAAAAAAAAAAACAATTCAGACGCATTACTCATCTGTTTCAAACTATTCAACACAGACCTTTTTGCTTTTCAAAATCTGGAATAGGTACACCGGTACTTCCTGCTCATCTCAGTTTCGCGACAAACGGACATTACAACTTTATAGAGCTCAATGAGTAGACAAATATTAGTTAAAGTTCCTTAACCAACCTTTTATTCTTGATTTCAATGCGCAATATATTATTGAGAAATTGAAGGCTGTAAACATCCAAGGCGAGTTTCATGGTGAACCTTTCCTACTCAGCAATGCGGCTCAAAATATCTCACGTCAAAAATACCGATCTAAATACTCGGTGAGCTGCCTTTCACGCATTACACATCTATAAAAGGGCTTCCCTGTGGGTAGTATTCTTTCCAAAATTATGTTAAATTCTTTCACATTATCAAATGCACAAACAGCGTGCGTAATTTGAAATTAAAAATGCAAAAGTATTCATTTTATAAACATAGTGAGCCACCGCTCGAACAAACGTCTTTATTCCAACCTATATCTGGAACTCTGCGCGTGATCTTCCGAACCGGTGAATGATGAAGATGCTGCTGCGCAAAGGTGAAAGAGGGGAAATTATGGGCACCACGCTCAACAATTCCCCCCGGCAAGGAAGCGGCCACCCTGGTCGCTGTTTAGATGGAAGCGGGTCGGCAGGTGGGCGGCTTCATACGCGAAACGTGAACTTCTTCTGAGCGCCGACGCCGATCGACGACGGTACGCGATGGGAGCACCTGGTAATTCAAGGGAGATGTCTACTAGAGAACGGTGCAAGGACCGATGTAGCGGTGGAGAAATTTCTCGCACAATCCAGGAGTGCGCTCTGGCGTTCAGTGTAGGACTTCATCACCTGGTGAAAAGGAGGCAGAGCAGTGTACCATAGCGGTGGTCATAGCGGTGTTTCCTTTCTTGCTGGGCGGCTTCAGTATTACAGCGAACAATTTGTCGCCAACGGGCTATACGTGTAGCAAACTGGTCGCCCAACGATGCAGATGGGGAGGCAGGAGCAGAGAAGGTGGTGCCGAATAGTGTGTTGGTTGACGGTCATAAACTAAAAAGAAAGCTGTAGCCAGTGGTGCGTTGAGCGGCGGGATTATAGGCATAAGTAAAGAAAAGCAAAATGGTGTCCTAGTTGCAGATGGCCAGCAGGAAGAAATGCTGACCGCTTACGATGCTGAAAAGGCGCACAGGATTATATGTATTTTGCGACCCACTGGTAGAAAACCCCGGCCAAAAGTATCAGCTTATTATACGGTCGTACGTCTTGTGGTGGCCTGAATGGCCGGCAGTGGCATCGTTGTGGTAAGCCTCCAACTCTTAATGACGGAGAGAGCGAGGGACTACGGGAACCCACCGGTGACTAGTCGGGTGGTAAATAGAGCGGTAGATCGTTCCGTGTTGAATCCGGAAAAGGCGGAGCTGTCGACACCAGCGGCTCTTGGGGTCAGTTGATTGACTGCGGAGGCGAGGATAATTGTGCTGCATAAGAATGAGGCTGCTGCAAAGCCGGGAAGTCAGTGCTGATGTCCAGCGGAGACACGTTAATGGGCGCCACATCTCGATGATCATCAGAATACTGACGTGAGGGGCAGAGTGTAGTGGCCGCATCGAAGTGGGTTGTAGTAGAAGGCAGCGGGAAACGAGAGAGGGTCAAGATGTTTTCTGCCGGATTTGTACGTAATGGTAAAGGTATACTATAGTAAATGTAGCACCCAGCGGCCCAGCCGACCTGATAAATCCTTTAACGACGACAGCCAGCACAGCGTATGATGGTCGGTGACGATGGTGAAGTGGCGGCCATACAAATAGGGTCGAAATTTTTGGCCAGACCAAACAACGACAAGGCATTCTTGCTCCTTAATGCTGTAGTTAAGCTCAGTTGCTGTGAGAGAGCGGCTAGCGTATGCCACAACCTGCTCTTCAGACAAAGCGCTGGGCTGCAAAAGAACCGCACCGATTCCTTGTCTACTGGCTTCTGTATAAAGAACGATGAGCGCTGTCTTATCAAAATGTCGAAGCACAGGAGTATTGAAGCGAGTGCTTGCTTAAGGGATTGGAAGACCTGTTCACACTCATTGGACCATAAGAACAGCTCGTCAGGATAAAGGAGGTTGTGTAAAGGGGCCGCAATAGAAGCAAAGTTTCGGATAAAACGTCGGAAGTACGACGCCAACCAAAGGAGGCTGCGGAGTTTTCTGGCGTTTGGGACGAGGAACGTTATTTACAGCTGCAAGTTTGTCGGGATCGGGCTGCATGACCGCCTTGCTAACGACAAGGCCGAGGACTTTGATAGTTTCGCTTGCGAAGTAGCATTTTTTCGTGTTGAGCTGGAGGCCGGCTTGTGCCAGACATGTGAGAACTTTTGTGAGACGGTGTAAGTGCTGGGCGAAGTCCGACGAAAAGAAGATATCGTCTAGATAACACAAGCATTTCTTTCATTTCATGCCTCGAAGGACAGTGTCGATCATGCGCTCGAAGGTGGCAGGAGCATTACATAACCCGAAAGGCATCACATTAAATTCATAAAGACCATCGGCGCAGTCTTGTCTTTGTCGGATTCATGCATGGGAATTTGCCAATATCCTGAGCGCAGGCCGATACTCGAGAAATACTCATCTCCTTGGCAGGGTCTCTTCAAAAAGAAAGGCTACAGTCCCTCGTTTTGGTAACAATAAAGGCTTGGTAAGAGTGTTCAGCACCGCGACAACCGCGCAACCGCGGTGGAAACTGGCGAGGCAGGAGGCAAACGCTATGCCGTCGGAGCTCTACCGTGGTGCTGGCATCACTAAAGCATCGCCGTCAAGTGCATAATCTAGGTGCTCAAGGCCAGGGCTCAAAATGTAGTCAAGGGCAGCGAGCACATGCATGGGAGAGGAGGCAGAATTGGGTTCGAGCTCAGTGTCCTCAATGTGGACGAGGCGGTCGCGGCATTAGTTGAGGGCAGATGCCGACAAAAAGAAGTCCTATAGCCTAAAACCACTTCATGAGCGCATGTTGGAATCACCACGAACTCAATGCGATGCCACTGATCAGCGATGACAACGCATGCTGTGCATTACAAAATGGGTGTGATGATAGTGCCGTTAGCTCCACGGAGAGGGGGACCGATGTACGATGTTGTGACTTTGCGGAGACGATAACACAAGTTGCGATGAATAACGGAATAATCTACATTCGTATCGATGAGGGCTTCGCGTATACTCCTTCGATCAGCACTTTCAGCATGTTTGACGGGTGTCAGGAAGGAATAGCACAGTTCTTTTGTGAAACAGCTTTCCCTCCAAAAACTTCTGTTAGTTTTCCGCGCTAGGAACGAAGGATTGTGAGAGCGGGCGGAGGGGTGACGGTCAGCGGAAAGGCGATGGGGAGCGATGTCGGGTACAACGAGAGGGTCGGGAAATATCCTGGGAATCCTGCAGCGAGGAAGAGCGACAGGAAGAAGCGAAGTCCGGCATCTTAGAAGCCTCAGGCTGAAGTAGGCGGGCACTCTCGAATAGAGCATAACCACGCTGTTCGTCTTACTGGTTCCGGAGACAGACACGGGAAATGTGACCGTGGACTCCACAGTAATAGCAGAATGGGCGGTGTGGAGGCCAGGAAGGTCGATGACGGGGCGGTTGAGAGCAAGGGGCTACGGCAGTCACATGGCCACGCACAGGAGCAAGATAAGGGGAATGAACTGGGGCAGGTGGCTTCGAAGTGATTTCAGCGCAGGTGGGGAAGCGGCAGGCGATAGTAGATGTTGCTGGTGCCACGGCACAGGCGAAATCAGCCAGTTCATCCCTGACGACGCTCATAAATATGGAGAAGCTGGCGGAAGGTTCAGGCTTCTAGGAACTAAGCTTGCTTCACCGGATACGTTCTCTCGAATAATGGCACGGATAATGGAGCGCAGGGCACCGTCAACGAGGACGCAGTCATTGATGTTGTCTTGCTGAAGGTGGCAAGACTGCACTTCATCCATGCGTTGGCAGGCAGTGGTAATTTCTAAAACAGTGTAGGGGTTCTGAGCCAGCAAGGCGTTGAAAGCGACGGTTGCGATACCCTGAAGAATATGGTGAGCGCGTTAAGATTCCATCATAGCAGCATCGATTCGGAGCCAAGGGCTAAAACGTTCTCGATGTATGAAGTGTAGGCCTCTCTAGGCTGCTGAAGACGGGCGGCGAGCTACTTTTTAGCCAGCTCAGTACGACCAGATGACATGTCGAAAATTTTCCCCAGTCGCTCGGTGAATGTTGGCCAGTCAGGGATGTGTTCCTCGTGATTGAAAAACCACGTTTTTGCAACGTCCATCGAATAGAACACAAAATTGAGTAGTTTGTGGGAGTCATCCCAGCGATTGAAGAAACTGACTCTAGTGTAATTATCAATTCAGTCTTCGACATCGTTGCGGCGAAGGCAGGGAACCTCCGCCACTTGTGAGCCACCGCTCCAACAAACGTCTTTATTTCAGCCCGTATCTGAAACTCTGTATCTGTCTCCGTATCTGTCCTGTGTGTGTCCATTTGTGAGTTGTGTATTTGTTAGTGCTATGGAATCTTTCCTTTTCTGTGAAATGCACCGACTAGCCCAGCCATTGGTTTCACTAGAACACTGCGCGTGATCTTCCGAACACCAGTGAATGATGACGATGCTGCTTATGTACAGGTGAAAGAGGTGAAAGTTCTAGCACCGCGCTCACAGTATGCATTGCGTGCAAGCCAACTCAACGAGATTTCTGGTGCTTTTTTTTTTTTTTTTTGCCATTCGATAATTCAAGCTACAATGCCAATTCATCAAACTTTAAAGAGACTCACCTTTCTTGTGGTGAGTTTAAATTCGCAGTATAGCATTGCTTCTTAAAATCGTAAAAGGAAAGTAATGGGTAATTTAGATAATTAATATCTTTATCATTGAGCTCTGTATTGTACACAATGTCCGCCTAGCTGTACCGCCTAGCTGGCATAGTTTAGACAAGACAAATTTATATCAAATAATTTGAAACACCCGGATTATAAAAAGCTAGGAACGTAAAATTGCATTTTATTTTTGAAATTGTTTTAATGAGACCTACCTTCGCACAACGTAGCGTTGCTTTCGCATACGTCCACAAAATTAAAAGCCCTTTCACATGCTTGCATCTTTTTCTTTATATATGTTAAGGAAAATCAATTTTGACAATAAAAAGCTGCGAAATTTAAGGCAGAATCGGTTGAGCGCAAATTCTAGTGCGTTTGGCCATGTTTAGTCTCGAGGGGAGAGCGCGCTTGAATGTAGGCTACCCCCAAGACCAACCGTATTTTGTCATGGAATGATCCAGTTCCGGCTGTGGAGCTAGTACATTTTACGAATCACCTCACTTTCAGCAAACAACCCGCATCCCACAAACTGGATGCGCACAGTAATTTCGCAGCAGGGATTTCACAGGCCGTATCGTACATCATAGTTTGCTGTTATTATTCTTTCATGTGTTTGTAGTGTTTTGCTTTCGGCCAACTCCAGTGGCAGCAGCTGTTTTTTTTTATTCGCACACTCTTAGGATTTTAAAAGCATACTGATTTCTTTCAAAAGTTCAGCAAAAAAGGTTTATTGTCCTATTGAATATATAGTTCTAGGCACTCGCAAGGCAATCAGTATGACTCAATATCCCATTTCACAGCTGCTCCTTCACTCCTGTATACATATTGTAGCAGTCCTGAAGAAGGTGAAGCTGATAGCCCAAACCAAGGAGAAAGACGTTAGGAAAAGACTCTCGTACCGCAGTTGCGAGTTAGCGCTTGTCCGTGTCTTACTTCCTTCCGTCCTTCGTGTACTTTCGCGCTATTTTCCATCATGAACGTACCGGACGCGCTGCGGTCGACCATCTGAGCTCCCTGCCCTCTCGACCTGTTGTTCAGCGCTCCGGCGTCAAACAGCCGTCGTAACAATATTACATATTTTAAAACGCCAGAAAATATTTCCACGATCAGCCCAGAATTATCTCATGCAGCGTAAAAACTTCCTCTTGTTCCGATGATCAGCGCTTCTCTGAACGCCTCAGCACGTCTCCGTCTTTGATTTCACGCAGTCCGACGGCTCGCAATTTTCCCCTGTCTCGCGGACACCACAGGATTGACAAGGCATCTGCCTATCCGATCCGTCAAAAGCCGCACCGTGTGTCGCCATCAGAGCGTAAGATCATCACCGAGCAAGTCATGTTGACCAGGGGCGCGTATTACAGGAGTCCTCCAGTCCTTGGGCTGCTCCTGTGATATTGGCAGAGAAAAAAGACGGAACATGGAGGTTCTGCATCGACTATCGTCGCCTCAACTCCATCACTAAAAAGGATGTATATCCTCTCCCGCGCATCGACGATTCCACATATTGCCTTTTCTCCGCGTCTTATTTCTCTTCGGTTGATTTGCGATCGGGGTATTGGCAGATTCCGATGGACCCTGCTGCCAAGGAGAAAACTGCACTTGTTACGCCAGACGGGCCGTATTTGAATTTATTGTGATGCCCTTCGGCCTATGTAATGCGCCGGTCCCATTTGAAAGATTTATGGGCACAATACTTCGTGGCCTCAAGTCGAAATCTGCATGTGCTATTTAGACGATGTTGTTATTTTTGACCAGACTTTTACTGAACATAACACGCGACTCGCTATTGTTTTAGATTGCCTGCAGAAGGCTGGCTTTGTCCTGAATTATAAATAGTGCTATTTTGGTGAACGTCAAGCGCTGGTACTCGGTCATCTCGTCGACCGCGATGGAGTTCGGCCAGATCCACAGCCGTTGCAGCATTCCAACGACCACAGACTCAAAAAGAGCTCCGCTGTTTTTTGGTGAAAAAACAGCGCAACAACAACGAGACGCACGAGAGACAAGCCCTGCATGTGATGTACTTTCGACGATTCAACCCAAGATTTGCCGACGTCGCCTACCCTCTGACGTCCCTTCTCCAAAAGGACGTCCCTTTCGACTGGACCTCAGATTGTGACGCCTCTTTCCATCAGCTAAAGTTTCTGCTTACGTCACATCCCATACTACGGCACTTCAACCCCCTCTTCTCCGACGGAAGTCCACAATGATGCAAGTGCTATTGGTGTCGGCGCTGTGCTTGTGCAACATTCAGCAACCGGCGAGCATGCAATTGCGTTCGGCTTGCGGCGAGCATGCAAGCCGTTCCCTCAGCAAACCTAACCGTAACTACATTACGAAGTAGGAGTGCCTCGCAGTAATTTTCGCTGTTCAGCCGTTTCGGTGCTACATATATGGATGCCATTTAACAGTTGTGACGGACCATCATGCCCTGTGTTGGCTCGTCAACCTTCGTGATCCATCTGGTCGTCTGGCACGCTGGGCCCTTCGTCTGCAGGAGTACGACTTCACTGTTTCATACAAGAGTGGTCGCAAACACGCTGATGCAGTCTGTCTTTCACGTCTTCCCCTTCCTACGACTGAATGTGACTCTGCTGACTTCGATCACTACATAACCTCCGTTGTGCCCGAGTTTCCTGACGCCTCGGCTCTGCGGACTGCGCAAAAGACTGACATAAGCATGAAGCCGCTGCTGGCGGCGGCGCGAGATTCCACAGCTCCAAGCCCATTCTATCTCCGTGATGGCCTTCTTTACAAAAAGGCTTAATTATTCACGTATCGGCACGAATTTTCTACTTGTGGTTCTCGATAGCCACCGCTCGTGCATCCTGCGTGCCACGAACGACCACCCCACTTCCGGTGACCTGGGGCACGAACGCTCCACCGTGCCCGCGACTGGTTTTATTGTTCTAAGATGCGCCAGACGACTGAGCGATATGTGGCGAGCTGCACTGCATGAGTCCTAGCGACACAAAGGCCCTACGTCCACGCCACGTGGCCTGCTGCATCCTGTGACTCCACCACGTGGTGCATTCGAGAAAGTCTGAATCGACCTTACAGGTCCCTTCCCGAAGTCTTGCGACGGAAATCGTTGGATCGTGGTTTGTACTGACTATCTCACCCGCTACTGCGAAACGGCCGCTCTTCCTCCAATCACTGCTCACCACCTGTCCCTGTTCTTGCTCCGTTCTGTCATCCTCCGCTATGGACCTCCGCGGGTGATCATCAGTGATCGAGGTCGCCAGCTTATGGCAGATGTTGTGGACAAGCTTCTTCGTTTGTGCGCTTCGCATTTTCGACATTTCACACCATATCACCCTCAAACCAACGGATTTACGGAACGCACAAACCGCACACTGTTCAACATGCTGTCTATGTACACATTGCATCTGACCACAACAACTGGGATACCATACTGCCGTTTATAACGTTCGCATTCAACACTGCAACACATGAGACGATAGGCTGCTGCCCGTTCTTTCTTCTATATGCCCGTCCTCCTCGGTATTGCCTAGATATCATTCTTCCTTATCCGTCCATGACGAACCGTACATCGCCGAAACTCTTTGTCGGGCCGAAGGAGCTCGCCGTCTCGCCCGTTTACGAATTCTCGCAGCGCAAGAGCGTTCCAAAGCTCGGTACGACAGCCGGCATAACCATGTGTCTTACGCCCCTGGAGGCAGTGTGCCTTTGTCGGCCTCTCCGCAAGCGTGGTTTAGCCCTGAAAATGTTGGCGCATTACGCTGGCCCGTATACGTTGTGCTCGACCGCGTCAGCGAGGTGAACTAGTGAATAGCACGCATGACCGCAAGTGGTCGTCGCTCAGTCACAGCCGAAGTTGTCCATGTCGCCCGGATGAAGCCGTATCACTTCCGTGGGAACGAATAACTACCTCGGCCAGAGGGCTTCGTCTGACCAGGGGGAAAATGTAACAGTCCTGATGAAGATGAAACTGATAGCACAAGTCAAGGAGAAAGAAGTTGGAAAAAGACACCCATGCCGGACGCACTGCGTTTGACCAGCTGAGCTTCCTGCCCTCTCGACCTGTTGTTCAGCGCTCTGTTACGACCAAGCATCCGCATTTGCGCGCTCTATTGTTCGCCTGTGGTCATGGAAAAGTTTTGTGAATATGTGGTGATGGTCCATTGGCTCTAAGTGAGCCTGTTTCCAGGAATCCTGTTTTGTAAGCATGTTTTGCTTTGTGGACAACCTGCAAATGCCAAATTGGCCCTGTCAAGAGAACGTCTGGAAAAACACAAAGAAACGTCCCCCTGCGGGAAATAGCAGGAAGTGCTTTCTTTTGTTCACCCTTCCAGTCGAGAAGTGCTATCCTCCAGTGATGAATGCCTCCTATCCAAAGGAGACGACAGAGTGACATGTCCGCTGACGTGCAGGACAAGAGAAGAGCATGACTCATACGGCCATTAAGTGATTTCCCGGGAATGCAGGAAAGATTTGCAATTGTCGAAAAGGGACCATGTTGGGAGCCCTATGCGGCGCCACGTGCACTCGGGTTTCTGAGAAGTAAAACCCCCAGAACCAGCCTGTGGTTTCTTTGCTGAAGAATAGAAATGTACCTCCTCTCCTCGCCGTTCCCAAGCTTTTCCCGCCAACAAGTGATCACGCCCAACGAATGAATGCCGGACCAGTCAGTGCTTCAGACCATCAGTGCAGTGATGTGTTCGATTGGATGCCGATACCTGAGGGGCGTGCCCTGGATTTGGTTGGTCAGCATCTTCAGAGAGGGGCTGGACATAGGGGGTTTTTAAGGACGCTGCAGAGCACGAAATGTCGCTCTGGGCCCTGGGTAAACGGCTCATCCAGTCGCTTCTCGCTATGAACTCTTAACGCTTGTCATTTTGCTGATGTACCCTTCTTCTTCATGTAAATATTCTTGTAAATAAGTTTTCTCAAAGTGCCATTAAACCTGCTTGTACATATTTCACCAACTTCGAAGATTCAATCCTACTTCAACCCCGAGTCTCTGCACGCTACCAAGTGAAGGCCGGGTCGACGTAGCCCCAGCGTCGCGACAACTGGTGGCAGCGGTGGGATCTGAATCTACAAGCCACAACATCTGGTGATTGGAGGTGGATCTGAAGCTACAAGCCACAACACCTTGTGATCGGAGGTGGCATCTCAAGCAACAAGCAGGAGCAACAATCGGCCAACAAGAGGGCAGCTCGGAACATCGATCGCATGTGTGGGTGAGTGCTTGGCTTTTCTTCTGATGTGGACCAGGTTCTAGAACAGGGTTAGATTTTAGAACTGGTAAAGAGAGTGTGGAAACGCCTTTAGGTTTGGTAGTTTGCACTGTTGTTTTGGAAGTAGCCGACACTCGGAGCGATCATGGACCTACAAAAGCTGCAGAAACCGGAACTGTTGCAATTGTGTGAGGAATTGGGAATTGATACAAGTGGTTTGGCACGAAAACCTTTGATTATAAAGGCAATCACAGATTTGGGAGCCGATGATGAGGAGCTCAGTGAAGCATGGAACCTCATCGGTCAAAAAAAGGAACAGCTCAGACAGCAGAAAGAGCGGGAAAAAGAGGAAAAGGAGCGGGAAAAAGAGCAGAAAGAGCGGGAAAAAGAGGAAAAGAGGCGTGAGCGTGAACTTGAGAGGGAAAAAGAGGAAAGGGAGCGCGAACGTGAGTGGGAAAAAGAGGAAAAGAAGCGTGAAAGAGAAGCAAAAAAGCTGGACCAAGAAATTGAGCTCCGGAAATTAGAACTAGAGTTGAGCAAGAGGTCGGGCAATTGTCCCCAGCTAGCGGTACCTCTTCTCAACAAGGAGGCAGATTTCAAGATGTCAAAGTACATGCAGCCATATGTGATATCAGGGGATATCGGTCTGTATCTGGCTAACTTTGAGCGAACCTGCGAAAAACTGTCCTTCCAGCGAGACACTTGGTCTCAGAGATTATTGACGGTTCTGCCCTGCGAGGCAGCGGAGGTTGTCGCGCGGCTAAGCAAGGAGGACGCGGACAACTACGAGAAGGTCAAAGCTTGCCTTCTGAGAAAGTATAGGCTTAGCGCCGAGGCGTTCAGACAACGTTTTCGGAAAGCTACTAAGTCCAGGGACGAGAGTTACCCTGAATTCCTGTACAATTTAAGAGTTAATTTGGGCGAGTGGCTAAAGAGCACAGATTCCTACAGTGATAGGGACGCTGTAGTCGAGCAAATTCTTTTGGAGCAGTTTTATAACTGCCTCCCAGAAAAAGAAAGAAATTGGTTACAGGACCGAGGCGAAATTAAGTCGGCAACTGAAGCTGCCGAACTTATTGAGAAGTATGCTTCGCGCCGACAATTCAGCAACCCAGCAGTGGATAGGCCCCGCAATCCCAAGTTCAGTGTGAAAAACCGTCAGGAAAGGCACTTTGCTAGAGTTGGAAACGAAGAAATGAAGGTTTCTTCAGGCAAATTCCCTAGAAAGGACGGCAGTGAGAAAAGTGGGGAAGTGACCAACGTGCAGAACACAAAGAATAAGCTTGAGGCTAGGAAGCCGCTCACATGCTTTAGGTGTAATGAGCAGGGTCACATTGCCGTCAACTGCCGGAAAGAAAAGATTGCTTTCTCGTATGTCAGGGACTGCGATGAAAATATGCAGCTTTTAGAACCCTACCTGCATGACCTAGTAGTCAACGGGAAGCCTTGCAAGGTACTGCGCGATTCGGCCGCAACGATGGATGTTGTCCATCCGGCGTATGTATCGCCTTCCGACTATACAGGACAGTGTGCATGGATCCGACAGGTAGTTGAGGAACAGAGTGTGTGCTTGCCGATCGCGAACGTGGTCATCGAGGGCCCTTTCGGCGAATTAACAACCGAGGCTGCCGTTTCAGGAAAGCTTCCTAAGTGCTATCCGTATTTGTTCTCCAACAAATCGGACATGCTGCTGCGAAAGAGGGGCATCCTTTTCGGAGACAGAGTTGTGCAAGCCTTAACACGTTCAAAGGCGCGAGAACTAGCTACACTGCTCATTCCAGAAAAATCCACAGCGGAGGAAACGGCAGTTAAAACAATGGTAAATGCGGAAGATAGCAGGTCAGAAAACTTTGAGAGCGAGGCATCTCAGATAAGTCAACTTGAAAGTGAGCTTGATGAGACGCGGAATGAGGACGTTCTTGAGAGTAACCTCTTGCCGCCAGTGTCTAGTAATCTCACGAGACTTTTAAGTGGAACCCGAGAGGACTTAGCTATAGAGCAAGCCAATGATCCCAATATACAGGAGATAAGGGAGCGCCACCGCGCCACTAAGACAGCAAACAATATTTCTTTCGAGATGAGAAAGGGAGTGCTGTATCGCTTATTCAAGGATAAGCGCGGAGTAGAGCGGGACCAATTAGTCGTTCCCCAAAAGTACCGCGGAGACTTACTGCGACTTTCCCATGGCAGCTCGTGGTCATGTCACCTTGGAATAAAGAAAACAAAGCAGAGGCTGTTGCAAGAATACTATTGGCCTGGATGTTTTAAGGACACGGAAAATTTTGTACGGTCATGCGACACGTGCCAGCGGGTTGGAAAGGCGCAAGATAAGTGGAAAGCTCCGATGGTGTTAGTACCAATCATTACCGAGCCGTTTCACCGGTTAGTAATAGATGTAGTTGGGCCACTTCCTGTGACAGAGTCAGGGTACCGTTATATCCTCACTATGTTATGCCCAGCCACAAAGTTTCCAGAGGCTGTTCCGCTGCGCGAGGTGACGTCCGAGAGTGTAGTGGATTCGCTGCTGTCAGTGTTTGCACGAGTTGGATTCCCTTCCGAGGTCCAAAGTGATCAGGGTAGCGTTTTCACGAGTGTCCTCACCACCTCATTTCTCGAGCGATGCGGCATTAAGGTAGTGCATAGCTCGATCCATCATCCACAGAGCAACAGCGTAGAAAGATGGCACTCTGTTCTCAAACGAGTCCTGAGGGGACTGTGCTATGAAAACAAGCGCGAATGGGATACCTGCCTGCCTGCAGCGCTTTTCGCTTTGCGGTCAGTGCCGCACGAATCCACTGGATTTAGCCCAGCCGAGTTGGTGTACGGAAGGTCACTGCGCTCACCTTTGCGAATGGTGCGCGAAGCCTGGGAGGGGCGCGGAGAAGACCCAACAGTAGTAGAATTCATTCTGAACCTCTTGAATCGCTTACATAACACTAAGGAACTCGTTGAGGCCAGCATGAAGTCAGCCCAGGCTCGTTCCAAGGTGTACTATGATAAGTCAGCCCGTCAAAGGACGTTTTGTATCGGGGACCAGGTGATGTTGCTGAGAAGTTCAAGGCAGAATAAGCTCGAAGTACAGTGGGAAGGACCGGCTGAAGTCGTTGCAAAGCTTTCTAACACTAACTACGCAGTGAAAATTCCCGGTAGGCGTAAAGAAGTGCGCATTTATCATTGCAATCTTATGAAGCCTTATGTGCAGAGGGAAGCCGTGGTAAATCTAACGTTAAACCTTCCCGAGGAGATGGGGGACAACTTGATTTGCCTCAGCGGAAAAGGAAGCAACGCTCAGGAGCTTCTCAAAAAGACGGAGCAGAGAGGAGAACTAAAGAAATCCCAGCTGTCCGATCTGGGCGAGATAATAACAGAGTTTGAGGCCTGCTTCGTGGACAGGCCAGGCAGAACTGATTTGACTGAGCACGATATTGAGCTGACTTCAGACGTGCCAGTGCGATCAAGGTGCTACCGATTTTCTCCAAGGCAAAGAGAAATTCTGGATAGGGAAGTAACTCGCATGCTGGAATTGGGAGTAATAAAACCCTCGGAAAGCGATTATGCTTCGCCTATGATCTTAGTAGAAGCTCCAGGTAAAGACCCTAGGCCTGTGGTAGACTACCGAAAGCTAAATTCTCTCACCAGGGATCAAGTGTATCCTATTCCGAATATTGAGGAGAGAGTAGAACAGGTCAGTAGAGCGGCATATGTGACTACGCTGGACCTTACTCGAGGATACTGGCAAGTACCGCTCACTGAACGCGCCAGCAGATACGCGGCTTTCGTCACTCCGACGGGCAGCTACCAGCCAACAATGATGAGTTTCGGGCTCAAAAATGCTCCATTTTGTTTTTCCCGACTCATGGATAGGGTTTTAAAGGGGTGTGAAACATTCGCGGTGCCTTATTTAGACGACATTGCGGTTTTTTCCGACTCATGGGCGGACCATATGGTACATCTAAGAGCTGTACTGAGCCTTTTGCGTCAAGCTGGACTAACCGTAAAGGCCGAGAAATGTTGCCTGGCAAGGGCGACCGTGGACTACTTGGGTCACAATGTAGGTCAAGGTTTCAGGAAACCCAGCGAGATTAAGATTTCTGCGGTAGCAGACTACCCGCGGCCGAGCACGAAGACGGAAATTCGAGCATTCCTGGGTCTGACTGGGTACTACAATCACTACATCCCTAACTATTCAGCTTTG
Source organism: Amblyomma maculatum (assembly GCF_055883805.1). Taxonomy (NCBI): domain Eukaryota; kingdom Metazoa; phylum Arthropoda; class Arachnida; order Ixodida; family Ixodidae; genus Amblyomma; species Amblyomma maculatum. The sequence continues at coordinate 113,203,226 of NC_139344.1, forward strand.
GCTAGCCCTCTGACCGACGCTCTCCGCAAGACAGAACCGACAAATGTAGTCTGGGACGAACAAAAGGAAGCCTCCTTCGTAAACCTGAAGGCTGTGCTGATTAGCCGTCCGGTATTGCGAGCTCCAGACTATGGCCGAGAATTCACGGTCCAGTGTGATGCCAGTGATCGAGGGTTAGGTGCTGTTCTCTGCCAGAGAGATGACGACGGTAATGAGCACCCCGTGCTCTACTTGAGCAGAAAACTGAGTTCTAGAGAGAGGGCTTATTGCGCGTCAGAGAAGGAATGCGCTTGCATTGTATGGGCCATTCAAAAATTGCAGTGCTATCTTGGAGGGGCCAAATTCACCGTAGAGACGGACCATTGTCCCCTGGCTTGGCTGCAAACTGCGACATCGAAGAACAGTCGCCTTCTTAGGTGGAGCTTGATTTTACAGCAGTACAATTTTGAAATAAGATACAAAAAGGGGAAGTTAAATGGGAATGCGGACGCGCTTAGCCGCTCTTTCTAAGCGGTCCGAGATGTTCCTCACCATGTATCCAAATTGATAATCAGGTTTTTTTTTTTTTTTCGTGCGCTTGAATATAGATGACTATGTAAAGCAGCACGTTTGGTTTTCGAGGCATACGTGGGTCCTGAACGTCTTGAGAGTGGGCTTTTCTCGAACAACAATGGCAGTTTTCTTTTGACCTGGTCTCTTCAGACGGGAGCCGAGTGCTTGCTTCGACATGTGGTTGAGTTTCAGATAGCTCAAGCAATTTGGCCTACAACAATCAAGACAACGCGACAAGCAACAGCGAGCTTCAAGCGTTCACGTGCAGGCCATTAAGTCGTCTCTTCATGCAGCAGCTGCGGCTGCTGCCCTCCGAGTCTCTTCTGGCGGGGGAGGAGGCTGTTACGACCAAGCATCCGCATTTGCGCGCTCTATTGTTCGCCTGTGGTCATGGAAAAGTTTTGTGAATATGTGGTGATGGTCCATTGGCTCTAAGTGAGCCTGTTTCCAGGAATCCTGTTTTGTAAGCATGTTTTGCTTTGTGGACAACCTGCAAATGCCAAATTGGCCCTGTCAAGAGAACGTCTGGAAAAACACAAAGAAACGTCCCCCTGCGGGAAATAGCAGGAAGTGCTTTCTTTTGTTCACCCTTCCAGTCGAGAAGTGCTATCCTCCAGTGATGAATGCCTCCTATCCAAAGGAGACGACAGAGTGACATGTCCGCTGACGTGCAGGACAAGAGAAGAGCATGACTCATACGGCCATTAAGTGATTTCCCGGGAATGCAGGAAAGATTTGCAATTGTCGAAAAGGGACCATGTTGGGAGCCCTATGCGGCGCCACGTGCACTCGGGTTTCTGAGAAGTAAAACCCCCAGAACCAGCCTGTGGTTTCTTTGCTGAAGAATAGAAATGTACCTCCTCTCCTCGCCGTTCCCAAGCTTTTCCCGCCAACAAGTGATCACGCCCAACGAATGAATGCCGGACCAGTCAGTGCTTCAGACCATCAGTGCAGTGATGTGTTCGATTGGATGCCGATACCTGAGGGGCGTGCCCTGGATTTGGTTGGTCAGCATCTTCAGAGAGGGGCTGGACATAGGGGGTTTTTAAGGACGCTGCAGAGCACGAAATGTCGCTCTGGGCCCTGGGTAAACGGCTCATCCAGTCGCTTCTCGCTATGAACTCTTAACGCTTGTCATTTTGCTGATGTACCCTTCTTCTTCATGTAAATATTCTTGTAAATAAGTTTTCTCAAAGTGCCATTAAACCTGCTTGTACATATTTCACCAACTTCGAAGATTCAATCCTACTTCAACCCCGAGTCTCTGCACGCTACCAAGTGAAGGCCGGGTCGACGTAGCCCCAGCGTCGCGACAGCTCCGACGGAAAACTCCCGTCGTAACAATATTATATATTTTATAAAGCCAAACAATATTTGCATTATCGGCCCAAAATTATGTAATGCAGCGTAAAAAGCTCATATATATGTTTCCTACTCAAAAATGTCGTCATATGTGGCAGTATTTAAAGGTTACCGTAGCGTAAAACTGCTGAAAGGGAGGGCAAGGGTAAGGCGGGGGGGTCGAAGAAAACAACGAAACAACGGCGAGGCTGAAGGAGCGACATCATAGGGGGAAGGTGAAAGAGAGACAATGGTTTAAGGAAATGCGTAAACGAGTGCTCACCTCTGCTCATTAGTGCGTTCTGAGTCGTCCTCATTGGTCGTCATTGCGCCTGTAAACAGCGCTATGTTTCCTCTATTCTGACGAAGTCGTCAGTTGTGTATAGTTTGAGCAGCTGCCGAGTGGAGTCTTTTCCTAGCCCACTAAAAGCGCAGTTAACCATTTGAAATCTTTGAATCATAAAAAAGAATATCTCTTGGCTTTTTACACCCGCTTCTGATACTTAATCATATTTGCTTACGTTTCGCTACTTAATAGTCAATGAGTAAAATGTAAATTCTCCGTGCTAGGCTGCCTTTTCTGCCGAAATAAATGTTTTGCAGTCCAATCCAATGAGTAGTCTCCATACACTAAATGGGGAGCATGCTTAACGGCGCAGGTGCGAGAAAACATTGGAGGAATTCTTAGATGTCTCTTAAGACGGCAAGAGCGACAGGGTACCCTTTCTCTCCTATCATTTTCCTCTCATCGTTTGGGTCTTGCCGGCGTTCGTTGTAGTGCTACATATAATTATAATTTGTGTGCAGGAAAGGAAAGGAGCAGTATTTGTCACACACTCTCCAGCAAGTGTGTTTGGGCACTACATTATATCGCTCCTGTCGTGTGACGTTCCTTGGCGCGCGTTCAAGTGTGGGATTGCAGACGGCAGGAGCGCTAGACAAGAACACATCTCGCGGAATATGACAGATCTCGCGCACAGGATTTTGTGCAATGTGCCTAAATTTACAGCCGATTTGCATAGTTAATGAAATGCGAAGTGCGTAGCCCTGCTTACGCCGCTGTACCAGAACGTCCGGCTTCACTCATATAGCGAACCAAAAGCGCGGTGATGGTGGTGAACACCTTAAGCGCAGCCGTGTGCTAAGCTCTCTTTACACTATCTGCGGTAGTTTCTATCACCGAGCGGCCCGGTGAGCGGCTCGGAGCCGATGTCGAGGGAGAACCGCGCGTACACATCGGCTGCCCTTGAAGACCGAGGAGTGACTGACTCTAGGGGGACAGTCCGAATTTGAAGGTTTGTGAGCGGCACGCTTGTGCAGCATTGCCCGGAGACGGCCGCAACTGTGATACGCGCCACTCTCATTGGCTGTAGCTGTGATTCCGTTCCGCCTTCGCATTGCCTAAGGCGCGTGACGCGGTGCAGCACCACCTATATAGGATCGCGGCATCGCCAGTTTCCTTAGCGCATCAAGCACACGGGGAGAGAGAGAGAGAGCGCAAGAGCGAGAGAGCAGACGTTGGAGCGCCACGAGCGAAAGCCGTGATTCAAGCCAGAAGTGGTACGCACTAAAAGCATTCAGCGCACGGTGAAGTAATGCCTGCGGGTGTCCGACCAGCGACTGGTTTGTTCAGAAGCCTCCTGCAATCGCTAGCAGTGCCACACACAAACAAAAAAAAAAAAACAGAACTTTTAGAAGACGAACGAGAAAAAACGTCCAACGCTCTTTGAAACTAAGTTAGCGCATCATAGACATACGGACATAGGAAATTAAAATAACACAAGGCGCCTGCACGATAATACTTCCTGCCCTCGCGTTATTTCATCTCTTTATCGAAAGAACAGCTCGATAACCTGTCCAAAACAGCTGAATTCATGGTCGTGAACGAATGGCATTTCAGGCTGCTTGTAAGTATTCATAAGGTCAGTTGTCTCGGTAACATTGAATCGCGAACGCTCGATGAACGACTCCAAGAACCGCTTCAGTTTTCAGCCGCCGATGTGCACAAGTCCTAGTCACCCTGCTCGAACTAACACTCGCGTATTGCGAGATGCTTGTTGCATTTCTTCGCCTTTCCGTTCAGGAGAGGGCCGACGTACCCGTAGGTCTGAGAGAGAAAACGTGTACTAAGTCGACGAATCGGATAATTGCCTTTGGTGCCGCGTGCCGGCTATTAGGCCTGCTCGGCGCCTTCCGGTCTCTGCGTTCCTCGTTCCGTCCGCCATCTGATCGCTGGGCGCCTGGAGCTATCGGCTGACGGCGTTATCGATCCCGCACGCAGTCATTCAATCCGCACGGTTGCTTTCCTGGCCATTTCCATCGTCCATTAGCCGAGCTAATTGACAGGGTGCCCCCCACTGTGCCCGCGAACTCCTCTTTGCCCGTGCACTTTGTTGGTTCTCGCTTCTTTGGATATATGTGGTATTGCTTTGGAATGTATTTGTCTTCTTTTCTATTCTTGACACAGAGTCGCTATCAGCGCGTGAATGATGACCCCAGCTCTTGAGAATTCCAATTAATCTTCATGCGAGAACTCCGCCGGGATGCAGAGCTAAAAGAAGCAGCCTTGTGGATCTGGTGAGATCAGTGCAAAAGCTGCTGATTTTGTTGTCACAGACTGATTCTCTACTTCGATCAGCAGTCGCTTCTCCGAGTGCCCGTATCATTTTTCTGGAATATCTTCATTGTTTGAACGCGGCACTTCACGAGACAATTAGAGCAGGAGTCAATAACGAGCCGTGAGTCCTGGTCACAAAAATAACTTAGCTGAATTTATTTAAAAAAAAACAGCATGGGGAGGCTGATTTCAACCTGTTTTAGTTGTTTTTTTTTTTTTTTTCATTTACTTGCTCTCTTTCTGCATCCTACCAAACCCTTTCTGGCACAAATATCGGCAGAGGGTCGATTTGAAGCGCTATAATTGCGTACGAGAGACGTGCAGCCGTTTTTTTTTTTCTTTTGTTGCTGTTGTTGTTTTAGTGTCGGGCGAGCTTCGGCAGCTGGGCGCGTTGCTGTGCTGGAAGACGGAGGGCAAGGGTAAGACTTCGGGATTGCTGTCATAGCCACAATTTCTGCTAGGTGAATAGGCATCAGACCTTTCTGATTAGTTCTAAGGAATTCCTGCTCCAACAAGCTGGGACTAATGATTTTAGAGCTTAGCTTTTAGGCGCAAGTTCCTGGCTTATGCGGCTTCGGCGTCGTGGTAACCGATGGGTACCTGTAGGATGGCCGGCGGCCGGGCGAACAGCCGCTCCTGGGCGCGACCACCATGAGATGGCAGCACTTGCTGCCGCTCCGCACCGGCTGCAGCTGCTAGTCGTGCACGCCGGCGATACAAAAAACTTCAGAAAAGTGCGCTAAAGTTTGTTGTTCCCGTAAATAGTAAGCCATATGTCAATACTGAATCCTTCTTGAGGATCACTTAGGCGTATCAAGTGGCTGATACAGAAGCGACAGCTGTGACACAAGCAAGTTTCTGCTCACAGCCAGCTGCTTCCGTTGCGGCACGGCTGCTCCGGTCCGCTTGCACGCCACCTCCGCTAAAATGTGGAGCCGAAATTAACATTTTGCTGTTATTGTTAGAGAATGGGATTGGGGGGAGAGTTGGGCAGTTCTGTGAGTATACCATTTACTATAGCACGAAGAAATTCCATAGCGCCGCTTGATGCACTATCGATGCTAAACAAAATATGCCTAACAACGACAAGGGAGCAGCGCACGGCTAGAGAATTGTCGTTCGCTGCGCCAGCTGGCGGCACCGCTTTGGTAAAGTCCCACCATAAGGTGCTGTAAGCGTTGCGATTTTGCCTATTCTGATTACGCAGTTCAAGCAGGACCTTTTTCGTCGTTCCACTAAACAACACTCGCACAAAACTTGCATCAGAGAGACGCGCCTGCAGAACACTGTTGCTGCGGGGTCGGGCGTATACTCAGAGGCTATATGCAAGTGCTGTCGGGCGCAATTTGAGACGCTGCCTATTTTATGTATTGCTCCTAAATTGTCATTTAGTGTGAAAAGTGCGTTATTGAACCGGACCCAGCTCATGCGTTTTCTCATTCGGGCGGCGACGCCGCCATTTTTTCGCTGCATGTGGTTCGGCACGGCGACGGTGCGTCGGCGTTCCGCCGCGCCGCATGAAGTTCGCAGAGAAAGTTCGCTCCATGTGGGTGGCTTTTAAGGGGTGCGTAAACATTCAAGTTTGGAATTAATATCTGCAATGTTGCGTAGCTTATGGACGGACATTTGTTTTTTTTTTATTTTGCTTCACATGGTGAGCGCATCAAAAGGAACAAAATTTGGAGGACGCTACGCCTTTAAGAATGGAACGCGTTAGCGTTATCGCGCCTCGTTCGCACCGTCTACTCATTTGCTTGTCACGCTTTTGAGTGACACAAACACGTAGTTCACATGGTACAACACTCGTTAACTTATCCAAAGTTACTCATTTTTATTTATTAATCCCTCCGGGACGTACAAGCGCTGCCAGCCACCTTGCCGAAACGCGCGGGCCTCACGTTACAGTCGTAGTTCGTCGGCAACATCGCTGCCGATCCGAGCCGGCGCGATGAATATCTCGGAGGCCATGCCCTGTCTATCTTATTCCGTGCGCCACACGCATGATGGCGCTACGTGCACGCCAAGCGAAGACGAAGTACAGCGGAAAAGTAATTTGCCACTCGCTTAACTGCGTGTTCTGTAATTCTGTGATTTACATGCTCATAATTATTATTATACGCCACAATACACTTCTCTAAGGGACATTTTTGAGACAACACCGCAATCAATAGACGCGCCTTTGTCCATTTCAAACCATCTAACTGGCGTGGCGGAGTGGTTAGCGGGCTCGCCTCGCACTCCGGAGGCCCATGCTAGATTCCTCAGGTCGGCGATTTTTCCTACTCGTTTTTATTTATTATTGCTTCTGGGATTTTTCGCTCCGCCGACTACGACACAGACTTTTCCGCGAAACGGGGTCCTTAACGCTAACGCGTTGAAAGCGACAGATTGAGTCCAGTGCTCAACGCGCTGCGCACAGAAGCAGAGCAATCTGTAGTGCTCCCTCCGCTGATGTACAGACCACCACAGCCCACACCTCAGTGCTAAGTATGGGAAAGGGAAACAAGCGTGCATACCGCTGTTCTTTGCGCGAACGCATTGCCCTCTGTATCAGTCGCATTGGCCAACCATGACCGTATCAAGCGTATCACAGCATCTGATATCGCCCGATATTCAAGCGCTCCTCTGGTTTTTGCTCTAATTTCTTGTATTATACATGTTTCGTCATTGCAGCTCACTCTTGAGCTCATATGCGCATAAAATTCAAGAGATTTAGAGCACTGAAGTCTTTAGTCCTGAGCACTTGTTCGATGATGGGCCGAACGTTCACATAACATTGCAGCGCCGAGTTTGTTTAAGCTTTGCTGATTAAACTTAAATTTATCCCACCACAGCCAGTGCCCTTGTCAAAATAGCCAAGTTTAGAATAGAATTCTAGGCTTTGTTCTATTTGATAATTCAATCGTTTCTCAACTGGAATGGCACATCAATGAAAGTGAAAAAAAAATTACGTATTTCACACTGCTTTTCCAGTCCAGTAGGCAAAGGCAGTGTTTGTTCTCGTATTAGGGCTAAAATATAGTTCCTCCTCACCCTGCCTACCTCGATCCAAACAAAATATCAGTGATAAATCAGAGCAATTCTGCATGCGTAACACCTCACAGCGATTGCGTTCTTGCAGTTTGTAGCAAGATACAGTGGGCGATGTGAACACTGTGTGAAGCGATGTGAACACGGTGGCCAAAGCAAACTCCATCATATGGCTAGATACTTGCAACTTATAAACAGGGATAAATAACTAGACCTACTCGTAGGTTCACAAAGACCACTGGGTGGTAAATATTTAGTCTACTTACCGCTTCCGAAGCACCTTACAGTAGCCTTCTTGAGGAGGATGTTGGCAAGAAGAGTAGAAGAGTTTCATTCGACTTATGAATTATCTGGCGAAATTGTGAAGAGTTCTTGCTGCGCAATTTTCAGGCACCAGCATTGAGAGTATGTACACTTCATTTTATTGGGAACTCAAGAACAGTGATATGATGTAATATACATATATCACATGACGCCCATCAATTGTTCTTCCCGTCAAAATGGGATCACGTTATGCATACCCTGTTGATTACCTCCTTACCGTAGCAGCTCGCTTCTTGAAAAAAAAAATTGGGGGGGGGGGGGGGGGGGTCACCAAAAAACTTGCAAACGTTAAAAACGATCAGTTAAAAACAGGCCAAGGAAAGCATACTTTTCGGCCTCAAGATTTATTCCTGTTGAGCCACGAGTGACAGTAATCACAATTTTTTTATGATGACAGTGGACGGAGTGACTCGTGCGTGATAAGTGTTTTCTGCGAGTTTTGCTTGTATGGGCTGCTTTGACATCATTTTCCTTCGGAACAATAAGCCTGCGGTGGGCTGCAAACCACATCATGTCGTACCATTTCATCTTGCAGAAGACGGATGCTTATGCAGGTACACGCATATTTGTTTCGGGTCTCCAAGTGTGCATACATGCTTTGCTGTGGCTGATACGGAGTCAGCAGAATTTTGTACTCCTCGAAAAGTCGTAAGATTGCAAATAAATGTAAGTAGGCCATTCAGGGCCACGGACCGCAACCAGGGCTTGTTTTCTCCATTATTTTTGTTCACATTATCGAGGCTCCCCTCGTGACCCTTTAAAAAAGACGGAACAGTAAATAACGAAAAGTTAGATAAAAGCACGCTTATAAAGTAAGAGGTAGAAATTTGCAACTTTTTTTTTTTTTTTTTTCAGTCGTGAAATCCGGGGAACTTTGTGCCTGCCCTTGAAGAGGTACATCCTGTATATTATGGCAAACATTTTAATCCCCATGGAGTACCTACCGTTTAACTCAAGTACCCCATGAATGGTCAGGCCACTCTGACTGCAGGGTTCGATGTAAACACGCAGCGAGTAGTTCCAGGTGCTACGTAGCAATAATGTAACGTCGCTTTCGCGACATTAACGGCAGCGCGATAGCGATTCAGTACCGCGAAGAGGCACTCAACGTAAATGGGCTGCCGTAAAAGTGCGTCATTCCGCATGTTTTGGCCTCACTGCCCGACTGCAGAGTATCGTTATCCACTACGACACCTTTCCCAGGTCAGATGCACCAATTGGCTATGCAAATCGGCTTACATATCAAGCAGCAAAGTGTGAAGCGGTTTAGTAGTGTACGTTTAAAGAAAGCTTTTTGCTGCGCATTCTCTTCATCGAAAAACAACGCAGATCATGCAACGCTTTCATGCGCAGAAATAATACCCGCATGCATCTATGGCCAGGCACATGGCATTCAATACAAACAGCACATGTTTGTGCCAGTATATTGAAATGCAAAGCATAAGTAGTCACTTTGAATACTTGTCGCGCTATAGGAATATATTTATTTTTCCTCTACCCGTTGTCGCTGACTACTCTGATACAACCCACCCTTTGTTGCCCCTTTAAAGAACGACACTGGTTCAATATTAATGATGGAGAGTCAGCACAGCTATGCAGGTACAAAATACTTGAATCATGAAGGCTTAAATGGCTCGTTCGTTCAGTATCCTGGCCAGCATTCCGGGCTTTGGCACCATTGATTGGTTTTTCAATATGTCCATGCCCGCAGTACCTCACGTCTAACCAATCTGTCACCTCTTAAGGGGACTATTAAACTTTTTTCAGGCCATTCTTTTAACAAAACTGCTGCATTCTCAAGCTGTAGCTAATCTCGCTCCTACAAACACCTGCACATCAAACCCGTAAGCGTAAAGGTCGGAACATCGCTTAGCGTTGCGCCTAAGAATGACCCTCCTCAAAGGCGGCTCGACTCAAAGGACTTGGCGCTGGCGATCGTCTCTGTCGAGCTCCCGAAATTCATTGCTGCTGATGAGCCGGCTGCAGTGGTGCGCTGTGGTAATCTCCACCCGTCCGGCCTGTGTTGCTGATGCGACTGCTGCTGCTCCGGAAAGTGTGTGGGCAGCGGCGTCGGAATCCGATCGTTGGCCGATTTGGAAGGCGACAGCAGAAGTTTCTCGAGCGTGGCGAAGGGCGCTTCGACCATGACGTAAGCCACGTACGCCATCAGGATAGATGTCACAAGGATGCCGAAGTACAGAGTGCACTGCACGAGACGCACCGATCAGTACATGGCTGGTCACGCGGAGGTTACGTTGCCGCGCTAGGAGCTCACCATGTAGTAGTGGTCCAACTGGAAGGACTCTCGTACCGAGGCCACGTGGACGTAAATGGGCACGGGGTGCAGCAGGAACACGAGGTAGCTAAGTCGGCTGAGTGGAGTCATGACTGAAGACGAGAGCAGTTCGCCAACCAGCCCTGCAGAAGCAAACATTTATCGTTGAGTATGGCATCCACTCATATCGAGCAGTGCTGCTTGAAAGAATTGAACGGAAGCGCTAAAGGCGGCGTACCGTGCACAGCTACGCCCAGCATTGGAGCTGGACATTTGCGCAAGCTGGAAAAATCCGACCTGAGCGAGGCTTGAAATCTGGGTCAGTTGGTACATAGCGAGGCTTGTTGATCAATTAGTAGAGTGCATATTTTTTCAACGCAAAATTACAGACAGCACGAAAAGAGGAAACAGACAAGTCCTGTAATTTTCCGCTGAAAAAATATGCACTCTACTTATCAAGACCAACTAGGCAGTCTTTCTACGTTAACTTGTTGATCAAGCTATCTCCTAAGGGTTGTTACCCTTTTTCTTTTCCAAACGGAACATGTGCGGGAATTTCGTTGCGTAACTTAGGAAGACTGCACAGTTATTTCCAAAGACTGTCAGTATACCTCCCTCAATGTTCCAGCTGGTTAAATACCTAAGGTACCACGTAGTCACTGTGCAGAGCAAGTGCACGTGTTGCAGGATATCCTTGCGTTCGGCATTTCTGCAAGATATGACTGACCATAGTGGCAGTTCATCAACAAGACGAGCTATAAACGTAATTTCGTAATTTTTTCTAGTATCATTTAGGACTGTCTTTGAACACTTCGACGAAAAAGCCACGCTAAGAAATATGTACCGCCATTTCGCAGTGCTGAGTTTAACTAAAGGCGCTGACAAATAAAAGAAAAGAAAACATTTGCTTTGTTGTTGCTGGGAAGGCTGTTAAGGGGTTGAGGTTTTTCACATAGCAAAGGACAAACAGAAATTGATCAGAAAACCAACACTTTTTCTGTGCGCTAGGTAGATTCTCATCACTCATGTCTTTTAGTGTTCCTTTATATATAAAGGATTCAGCGAATAAAACCTTAAGGTGCGAGTCATCGCTATTCCTTTGCTTGCCTTTATCTGGTTTTTAGTTTTTTGCTCTGTCATATTATTTGCCTTACTCATTATGCGATTTCTATTAAGATGTACAAGAGAATGTTTCCAGCATAAAAATTATTTTAGCTTCCATGCTGCATATTTAGTCGTATATACTCCCGGAACAGCGTAAAGTTAAAGCCTAAGAAAAGGGTAATCATGTGCGAGAAAAGTGTCTGAGGACCGCGAGCTGAATTGGAACCACGCCACGCCGGTGCGAACCAATTAGTTCACTCTACATAGGCCTCAGACCGCTTGACATGGTCACACGGACGAAAAAATCGTTTCAAAGATGGTATTTGTGGTAAATAACTGCACTTTCCATAAATTAGATGAGAAGACTGAGTGGCTTGATATAGACCGCACCACCCTCCGTAGTGTTGGACTTCACGCTAATGAGACGTGACAGGTCATCACTGCTTTTAAGCAGTGATGAGGACGTGTACCGAAATAACACGTAGGGGGTGGGTATAAACCATTGTCAGCGTCATCAATAGCGCTTCAGGCGACCACCCTGCGTGCTTACGTCTTCGAAAGTAGTAGTGCTGCACTGGCTGACGAGCTTGATTTGGAGGCCACCAAGCGTCTTCGAACCATGGCACGCGACGCGTATTTGACAACAGAGCAGAGAATCGGTCCGCTGATCGACAACCGCACGCAAACGTGAGGAGATGGCCGGGCCTCTGACTAATGCCAACGAAGAAAGCAAGCAAACACCGCCCTAAACTCGTATATAGCTTGGCGGAAACAGAATCCCAGAGTGCGCCTGGCAATATACGTGAAACCCTTGCCTGGAATGCGCTATATTGTTATTGCTAAGCCTGCCTTGAGATAGCGCGCAATTATTTCTTATTTCTCTCTTCGCTTGTCTCCTATTTTTCATCCCTGTTGTTATTCCCTCTCTCGTAGGCGGGGGGGTCACAGCAGCTATTTCCCTTAATCAAGTATTTCTCATTAATAAATAAAGAAAAGAATATACGGCTCGAAAGCTGGTTTTTCTGTAAATACAGGATCTGCGGAGAAAGTTATAAAATGAAATGGCAACTTGAAACAGCATAAAATGTTAGTGAAAAGAAATTAAACAAGCAAGTACAAGTATGTGTTGCTTGAGGGTTATTGGTGAGTTATGTCGACTGCGCGTGGCAGGAAGGAACCGGAAAGGAGGAATTCGAAAATCCACTAGCTACGAACGCTTGATTTACAAGTAAAGATTTAACAGTGAAGCAATAATGAAAAAAAAAAAAGCAATAAACAGAAAACCAGGAAACAACGAGTAGCGCGTAAAGCTTCCAAAAGAGATCCCAGTATTTTGACCGACGCAGCAAGGGCATGAAAATTGCTACCCACCTGCTTGCTGGGTGGCGCAAAGCAGCGTGACCCAAGCCACGCCTGCAGTCCAGATGGTCCGGTGACAGCCCGCGTAGATGGCCGACATCACTGGGTGGAAGGATGGGTCGCCTCGGCGGAACGGGTAAGCGACGAAAACTGCTGAGCCGCACAGCACCGTGGCTACCAGCCAGCCGAGCGTTAGGGTTACCTGCACCGTTCACAATTGGCTCCTTTTTGAACGACTTCGCATCATCGCATGCGGTACACTGATACGAAGGACGGGAAAAGAAGCATAGAGCTAGTAAGCGTTTTGTCAAAGTATTTTAACTAATTTTGTCTCACTGCCTGCTTACTCGTCGTCATCTGGCTGATGGTACTGCACCTGCATTGCACGAATTTACGCCCCTTAGTTACAACTACAAGTTTTCAAGCCGAAAAACACCGATAAAAGTACGCCGAATTTATTATCACTTAACTTCGGTTTTATCAGAGAAAGGTCAACGTTACTGACGCGTGTCAAAAATAGCTGGCTATTCATTGCTCGTCAAAATAGAACACGGGAGAAAAGTAAGTGCTGCAACCAGAAACACGGATTGAGATAACAGTATCTTAGAAATTTAGAGCCTTTAGTCTTGAGCCACTTATCCGCGAAATCGACACGCCATTGCAGATTGGAAGCCTCCGCCACGAATACAAGCGCTTTCAATTCAAATAGGTTATCCACTGCACGTGGTAACATTTACAGCTCTTGGAGCCCTAACGTGTAACCATCAATTCGAAACCATATGTAGTGCATGACACGAAAGCGTTGTCTTCTGGCTTCCGCGGTGGGTAAGTGGCAGCTCATCTGCTGCTTGTAACACGCTGTCCATATGACAAAGCGGAACTAAACTGGTGGCGAAGGCTGGGCCCAAAAGCGGTTCAGCGTGATTGCAACACAGTCGAAGGTCGGGGAGCCAAACAATAGAAATTATAAAACTACAAATGAAAAAACTATGCATCTATACGAGAATAATACATTTTACCCTGTTTTATAAGAGGCGGGTGATTTTCATAAAACACTTCATTTTCTTGCCATCCATAATTCATAACGCATACGAAACCGACATACCGCTGCTCGTAGACTCGGCATTGCTGAATGGAGTTTGTGCTTAATTCTACTCCGATATCACCGCTGGGGTGGCGCAGTGGTTAGGGCGCTCGGCTGCTGTGCCCAAGGATGCGGAATCGAATCCCGGCCTCGGCGACCGCTTTTCGATGGAGGCGAAAAGCAAGACGCACGTGTGTGCTGTGCGATGTCAGTGCACGTTAAAGATCCCCACGTGGTCGAAATTTCCGGAATCCTCCAGTGCGGCGTCTCCCACAGCCTGAGTCGCAAACCGAACCATCAACTCTGATATCACTATTCGCACCGCCAGAACCCGGAGCAGGCGACATCAGAGTATAGTTTAAAATTGTCATATTTACAGGAATTTAAGAAAGGTGCCCCGCGGTAGTGGCTGAGTGGTTAGGGCGTTGGCCTACTGAGCCAGAGACCCAGTTGTGATCCTGGCCTCGGCGGCCGCACTTGGATGCAAGCGGAGCGCAAGGCACCTGCGCGCTCTTAATGCAATCGAAATATCCGGATCGCTCCACTATGGCGTTCCACATAGCCTGGGTCGCTTTCAGACATCAAATTACACAAACTAAATCAAATTAAGGCAGACCTTATACCTCAGTGGTTGTGTTTACAGTCAAAGTGAATTTGGGTTGGGTTGCATTCTATGTACTACAGAGCAGCCCTCTTAATAGCAGATGGTATCTTATTTCATGCTAATTCAGCAACATAGAGAAAACAGCGTAATTATGTCTGCCGCCCGCCGTTGTTAGATAAAATAATCGGAGTAAAATCTTTGGAAAAGAAAAAAGATTAGTGTTGTGCTGCGTCACGGCTCGGTCGCCTAGTAATACGGACACCTGATGGAAGTTCAGTCTCTGATATTTCATGCAATTTACATCAACGCCTCAAAACAGTTTTTTCTCGCACATGCCGTAAATTTTTGTGGTCGATAGTACGCGAGTGTGATGTGTTGCAGTGCATTCGCTGATGCCGCTTCCGTTTCCTCCCTCTGCTTGCATTTTCTAGCCATGTTTTCACCGACTAGATTCTTTCGCGCGCATGTGTGTTCGTGCATGCGTGCGGGTGCGTGCGCGAGTTCGTGTAAAAGAATGCGCTGAGTAATAATTCCGATATTGTCACGGGGTAGTGGCGATGACGTAATGTAGAAATGAAGAGACTACAGCGTAGCACTGAAAGAAACTCTTTATTGGGCTGACTTGAGCCCACAAAAGAATAAAGCAACAGGTGGCGTCGAAAGGAGCAGTCGTGTTCGTCATTCGTCTAATTATGAATGCCGGCTGCATTCGGCAGTGCCCAATTTAAAGTCGCGCAGAAACATTTAGATAAACCAGCCAAGGGATGCTGGAAAAGTCCGCAATAATACAGAAATAGTTGTGCTCTCGTGTGAGCATTCCAGACTAATCTCGGTGCATCTCGGGCTACAAAGAAAGTGATAAAGGCGCGTTTCGCGATATCGAGCATGAACGAACGAAGAGCGCAAGATCGGTTCATGCGCTAGAATCGCAGTGATAAGGTCGCGTGCTGGCGGCTGTTGAAAACAACAAATAAAGGTCGGCGCCGTTATTTGCCATAGCAAACCGTTTCGACTTATTTCTCGGTCATGCAGCAAGACCGACCAAGCAAGGGGGCAGAGACGCATGCGAGTAGATTAAAACTAGATCAGACGCAAACAACCTAAACAAAAGGAAACGCAAGGCGCAGCAAACTGCCCCTGTTAAATGGGCTGCAGGCAGACTTCTCTTCAATAGTCCTCGTCACAGTGGACACTTTTTCCCTTCTTTCTTTCTTTAGCAGAAAAAAGTATGTCCAAAGCACGTAGTGTGTACCTTTTACTCCACGAACAAAGCTAAGATGTATGAATACAAGCACAAATAATGAGAAATGACGTTGCAATGGCGAACGAAAATTGTTTTACTCTATGGGCCGGCAACTTGAGAAGAGGCCGCAGCGTACCTTTCCGAAGCGAGGCACTTTAGCCGTGGGAAGAGCGTAACCAAAGCAGAGGCCAACAGCAAACGGTCCAAAGTGTGTGAACGGCTGGTAGTACACCATATTGAGTAGCTGCTTCGCTTTGCTGCAAAAGAATAGAGGGAAGCAAGGATACTTGAAACGCCATCGCGTTCGCTCAATAAATAGTGCATTCATTCAATCAAAATTTTTGCAAGATGAAATTTCACACCTTTCTGGCAGTACCCGTGTTGTGTTAAAAGCCCCGAAATTATACGAAATTTCTTTGGATTAAATTTTGCATTCGCATATCTTATAAGAAATGTGATAAATTCTTCACAAATGAGCTAAATTTTTCAAATATATATTTTCTTCTCGATGCGATGCCTATATGCAAACTGGGAATGCAATACCTGACAAACTAAAAAAAAAAAGCAACTGTTGTGCGTCCACTTTTAGCCATGTCCCTAACTGAGTTGGTGGAACCATTATTAGTGTACCTTCACACGCACAAACGTATACCTTTGGCGCAGAATGGTTATTCGTCATAAAGTAACAATGGTCGTAATCCGTGAAAAAAGACGGAGAGGGGTTGCATTCTTCAGGGAGATTTACGAAATGGAGTTGCCAGGGCAGACACTGCAACTACTCTGTAGTAATTATAGTAAATTTGGCTGAACAAAGGAAGGAAGCTCAACTCTGTGATATGCGCATCGTTTTTACCTGGATATTAGGCTGTTGTAGAGAAAAGTAGAGATCTGGGGCAGTTAGTGTGGCTCAAGGACAAAAGCATGGCAAGGGACGTAGTGCGTGCATAGGACGAAGGCCAGATTCACAAAAGTGTTTTAGGTCCAAAAAGCGCCACCGAATGAGAATGCGCAGGCAGTTGTGTAAACACTAGGGGGCACAAATTATATGACACAAAAAGCGTACAGAGAAACTTCAAACATTCACCATCTTAGTTGCCCAACTCTAATTCAAATAACTGAACTCTTCCTTTTCACGTAACTAAAATAAAGGTTATGTTTCTCAGAAATAGGATCATCCGGTGATTATTGAAAGTTTGAAAGTTGGAAATGAACAAACTGCTTGCATCCAACAGCGGAGTTAGCAACTGTCGAACCCTAAGCTCCCCAAGACGTGAGCGCGTGATGGAAGTAGCCGGCCGAAAATCCGTTTTCTTAAAAGCGTTTGCAAGCTTGTCGACTGCAACGCTGGATATTGTCACAGGTTAACGGCTGGCGCCTCACAAGCGACCAAGAACTTATTCGGGAAATTTGGGCTCAGAGCTATATTTGGAAGCAGTGCGGTATTGAGCTAAGCCAGAAAGAAGTCTTCCTTCTTGTTGGCCGGACGGAAACGTGCTTGTCAGAGTTGTGTCGTGAGCCTTGTGGTCTGCATCAGCGCGAGCATACGCCCTCTCTCAGATTTGCAAGTATGTTAAGTATAGTGAATTAGAATATGCAGTTCCTTATGCTGTAAAATAAGAGAGCTTGGAGAGTCAGGGACCAGTCTCATGTGCTATTTTAATATGTCGAGCTTTTCCCTCTATCGTAGAGAACGGAAGACTACCCTGGGTAACATGGCAGCGCGATCTGTCCTATGTATAGTGTGTTTCCATATTCATTTCTACAATGAGGCTAAATCATTGATAAGTGTTTTTATTATTAGCGCATCTCTGAATCGGTCACAATGTACCGATGCCCGAGTCTCAAAGGCCCGACGTTTTGCCAGATCGACGCAACTTTTTGGTCGACTCTATAGCTGAAGGCACCGTAATGCCAGCTGTTCGATTCACTCCAACAATTCCCACTAAAGTGCATCTCATTGAGATTTTCTGCTACGAAGTAGAATTTCAGCACTTCGCGCTCACATCTCATTTTTCTGCGCCCATTAATTTAAACACCGTCAGCTAAGAGGGAACAGTCACATTCTCTGCAATGGCGAGGCAGGTGCAAGCGTAACATTTTACCAAGTTTTGCGCAATTTTCTCAAGTTTTGATTGCTTCTTTCCTCCCTGATGTGCATCTGGACAAGCACATTTGTTCAATTGGAAGGTATTATTGAGATGGCATTTTACGTATATTATAAGATGACATTTAGTAATCAGTATACACGCATACCGCACGCTTGTAATTTTCTGCTAATTGTCAAAAGTGCAGTCCCATTATTTTTTCATGGCGGTCCTAACCTACTCAGGTAAAGCACAGGACAAACTTTAAAAGCAACTTTTCGCTATGTATCAGAAGTTTAGACAATTTCCACTCACGAGTCCTTAAAGGGACTGCAATAACATTCCAGTTCTCTGCTACTTTTTTTTTTTTCTGTGTGTTTGCGCCATTTTCGTTGCAGCATGTGCAAGCACCGACGGGATACACATCGGGGGTTGATGTAGGACACCAAATGTTTCAAATCCAAAGGACAATTTTTGAGTTCTATATAGGTGTAGGTGGCGCTTCACATGGCCTTTACGACGACGCCAATAAGGATATTGGGAATCGTTTTGGAATTTGTTTTTGTGTGGATGGTACTCTGTGATCGGTTATTCGTGGTCAGCAGACCTCTGTGACATCATCACTGTCTTAAGTAATTAGGATATTCCACCTCTCACGGAAGCGGGATTTAGTGTTACGGGAACTGTAATGCTAACGCACCAATACAGCAGTAACTTGAAATATTTCCCAGTTGCCTCACAATAAATATTGATGTACAGGAACGTAGGACTTGTAATTAATCATGAAGGATAAAACTGAAGCGTTTTCTCGGATTGGTATGATTAGAGTATAGCTGCAATGTTTTATACAAGCATACTCGCACCACTAGTCCGTTCATTGCTCGTTTCAGTAATGACGATCCTGTCTTCTTCCATCGTATACTCATTTGCGCCTAGCGTGCACTGCCGTATTTGCATGCAGTCTTAACAGCAGCAGCCGCACTCACCTCCAGCGCGCAGTCATCATGAGCATGGCGGGAGGTAGGTCATTGACGTACGTCACTATGCCAGTGGCCACGCAGCTGGCCAACACTACAGCAGCGAGGATCGTCAGGGTCACTCGCGGACTCCTGTCAAAGCGAAGATCCCGGGAAAAACGCAAAAGCAGAAGGAAGAAAAAAAAACAAATGAGCATTGCTTGCCTAAATTTAACATTTTTAACAACCTGTCACCATAAAAACGAGACAAAAACTATTCTCTTCAACTATGTCACTGAGAAGAATAAAAAAAAAATACTGCTGCTGCAGTTATACGCAGGCTACTCGTTATATAAGCATGTGCCCGCCACGGCGGCTTAGTGGACATTGCATGCTGGTGCTGCGGCCAACGACGCAAGGCCTAGTCACAGCCGCAGCGGCTACATTTTAGCGGAAGCAAAATGGGAAAATGCTCATATGTTCCGCAATGCCAGAGCATATTAAAGTATCCCATGTGGCCAGTCCTCAGTCCTCCAATGAACCGCCTCTCGGAGCCAAAGTGTAGCCTCGTGTCGTAGCCTCAACGACATTTCATTCGACTGCTGATACAATACCGAGGCGTGTGATCAACTGCATAATTCGGACAGGCTGTAGTTGGAACTGTGCTATGGTGCTTTTCACCCTCCTTTAACAGAGTCGAAATTATATTGTTATGTCTCTAAAACCGTCTCACGCTATATTTCAGTCTGTAGCCTTCATTTCGAAGTGAAGGGCAGTAACGTTCGTTCTAATAAATTGCAACATTGTGGCCATATTCTAAGCCACGGAAACACATTTGGATACGAAAGAAGCTAACAATCACCGAGAAAAGCTATTAAAGTATCGCAGAACGTAACATTTCTTTTTGAAGAAAGGAGGCTATTGGCGATGATTGCGGTGAGAAATCAGCTTGACTTCATTCTTAAATGCCGCCGTTTTTCTTCGAGGTTTGGGTCAAAACTCGAGTCGAATCATCTTTGTAAACGCGTCTTTTTACGCCCTTCTGCGCGTCAAGTGAGTCTTTGCACAGGTTGCCTACTCAGGTGATGAAAAGCCGCGCGGTCTGTTCCCTGAGATGTGCAGAAGGCGTGCGTCACGCAACACATAACCCCATTCCCGTATTTTGTGCGAAAGTACCTGGGGTTAGGCAGCTGCTGCGTCCTCCTAAACGCCGTGGCTTCTGCACAAGGTAAAAATGGCACGAAAAGGATACATTTCTTGATTTTAGGCCAATATCTTGAAACGAGTTACGCTGCCAGCAATGCCGCATTTTCAAATTTCCCTCGCCGCGAATAACGTAACCGATGTTGTATAGTTTACTAATGACATCATACAATTTGTTTGAATAAAAAGGGGACAAATTCTCAGTACATGCACGTGTCGCACTGCTACCGACATCACTTCTCAAATTTGGTAATAGCATTCTTCTCGAA
>NC_139344.1:113228270-113255770 GCF_055883805.1 Amblyomma maculatum
TTATGACGAGTGGAGTGTAATCGCTTGGGGCAGGAGGAATACCAAAAGCGGCGGTCGAAGTACCAAAGCGTCGGGCCACGAAACTTTGACAAGTCACTCCCAACAAGGTACCTTAGCCTGGTGTAATAAAAAGAAAGAAAATGTTTTTTTTTTTTTTTTTTTCTGGGGATAACATGATATGAAGTTGCCTCAACATAATTTTTAATTTAAATGCTATCAGTTCCGGCCGGAGCAGCAAAACTTTCACACGAAGTAGTTCGATCAGCATCAAACAATGGCAGAATAGAGGAGTGTCATAAACACTTCATATTGTAGAGTTAAATATGGAGTCTTTTTTTTTTTTTCTTTAGAAATGTGCAGACATTACGTACGTCAGTACGTCTACGTCAGTAAGTCTACGTCAATACGTCTCCGGCAAGCTAAATTTATCTATTGACTACGTAGGTACTTAATACCGAAAGCACATACACATTCATAAACCATAATACGAAACGTATTTTGCTGCAGTGCAATAAGAAATTAATGAAGGGACCTGCGTGATCATCTTGTAGGTTAATAACCGCATGCATTACCTCCAGTATCTGTGGAAAACTGCAGAGATCATACTCCAAAGGTTGATGCTCTTCTTCGTTTGGAGGCACTTCCTGGTGAGGTTGTATGAAATGAGAAGGCCACTGTCGAGAAAACAAACCCGAAAAGCGACCCCGAATCAAGGAAAAAAGAAAGAACAAAGAATTTGCCGGTGGAGTGACGAAAGCGCGTTATTTCAGATTGATGCCATAAACTCAACCATCAAAGGATCGAAAGCCCAAAAGGTTCCCGTAGTGCAGGAATTTCACACTTAAATTTTATCTAAACCTGCTGTCTAAGCTTATATGATATAGTTTACGCCAATCCTTGCAAGTATTTTTGATAGTTATCTTGATATTTGCGTGCGTTCACTTGTTATAGAGATCCATAATAGAACATTTTGGGCGAGTTGGTTACATACATTCATTATTGCAGAGCAAGGACGGCACGGAACAAGAGGAGGACACAACAGCGCTATTGTGTCCTCCTCTTGTTCCGTGCCGTCGTTGCGCTGTAATAATGAATGTTATAGAGAGGTATAAAAATATTAGCCATAATCTTTATTTTACTAATTTACCACAAGCAACCGATGAAATTAGAGCGCAATTTCTCCAGTTTACTTTTTCTCACCCGATGCGACTTGCAGCCAACAGCCTGTAAGTTAAAAAATGAAGCTAGGGACATTAAATATTTCTGATGTAAATTCAGACACTCTTCCATATCTAGCTATCAAGCCAAGCATTAATGTATAGTCTGTCAAAAATATACAGGGTGTCCAAGTTAACTTTAGCCAAGGGTTAAAAAGCAAAACATTTGAGGTAGGCCAGGGAAACCACTAGCATACTGCTGCCAGCTGTGTGGCACACCACAGATATTTTTTTGTAATTAACTAGTTAGTTATTAAGATAATTAAGACAATAAGAGACTAAACTAGTTAGTGATTGAGATTATTAAGACAATTAGGACAATAAATGTAATTTGCAAATTCAAGAGCACTTTCTGAAACCCCCATTCCGTTTATTTCAGATAAAGAAAGCCTCTCGTGTATCTTTTTTGTTATTGTTTTTTTTTTTCAAGCTTTAAAAAAAGCCCGCAAAATACAAAAACAATCACGTGACTAGCGCATTCGCACGCCACGATTGTGGTGCTCTCAATCGTGATTTGAGTGAAAGAAATTAGCCGCTGCAGTGGCTTGACAGCCCAATTCCACCGATAGGCTGATATGTTGACGATGGTTGCAGAGAGCGCGGCGAGCTGCTCGCTGCAACTTGCATCGTCAAGTGCGCCGACAGGGTGACGATATCGAAGAAACTAAAGCATACATATTGGCCTGCCTCTGTAACGGGGCCATGGAGCCACGGGCGCCGCTGATTTCGATCACTGCAACCACGGTTGATAATCGTGGCACGCGAATGCGCCAGTCATGTGATTTTTTTTTTTTTTTTTGTATTTCGCGGGCATTCTTCGAAGGTCGAAAAAAAAAATGTACACATGAAGCTTTCCTTATCCCCCCCCCCCCCCAAAAAAAAAAAAGAAAATGGAATGGGGGTTTCTGAAGGTGCTCTCGAAATTTACTAATCACATTTATTGTCCAGTCATATTTATCAATTTAGAAAATTTATCTTAATTTATATGTAGTTAATTTCAAAACAAAAATTGCTTGAGGAGCGCAAGACGGCTGGCAGCTCTATGAAACTAGCTTCCCTGGCCTGCTTCAAATGTTTTGTTTTCTAACTCTTGGCAAAAGTTAGCTCGGGCATCCTCTATAATCTAATGGGTTCCCTTTTAAGCACTGTAACGGGCCGCGTTTCGCATCTTCAGCGCTCGTAACCTTGCAGATGACGAAAAATATCTTCCCCATGCTTTTCGAGCTTAGTATTACAGTAACCTTTACAGAAGCCTCATTATAGTGCTTTGGGCTGTATATTTTTGACAAAGAATGTACTTTTTTATTTTATTTATTTAATAATACTGCCAATTCGTTCAGGGATATTTACAGGAGTGAGTTTGTTTTTTTGTTGCAGACATGCAGCCGACAAGGCTTAACGTTGTGTCAAAGATATAAGAACAACACTGGGAAAATTTCAGACAATGTGACAATGCATTTGAAAAAGGAATGTAAAGAATACGAAAACGCATAAAACAGCATCACCCTTTCAGATTGTGCATGCTTTCGATAAAAGGTGACCGTGATCTCGGCTACTCCCTTCAGCCAATGAATCTGAACATATTACTATATTTCGTCCGCGCTCGCTGCCTTAAAGGTCAGTTGTACTTCAGCTTTTTCGCGTATGTCTTTGGCAAAAAAAAAAAAAAAAAAAAAAAAAGAAATGAGTTTTGTTTGCAGCGGAGCATATCTCGCACTCATTCGGCCTTAAATATGTACAACGTAAGGACACCTTTCGACACTTTTTGAGCCTTAGAAGGGCCGCGAGGGCTCAGAAGTAAACCCCATGCCTGATTATTTTTACAACCGCAGCGTTGATGAAACGAATTTGTTCTCTACGTTAAGAAACATTTGAGGTGTTTGTTTAGTATTTGCTAGTACCGTCTTTTTGAATTTGCACATCTTAGGTAAAATTGGTACTTCAGGCGCTTGCATCAACGAAGAGACTGGCGTATCCTATATAATATCCCATAACATTGGCATTAAAGTGCGATTATTTTTCCTCGCACATCTCCTCTGTGCGCTTAAGAACATGAAGCGTTGGTAACTCACGTGATAAAAAAGAAAGTATCAACCGGTAGCGTGAAGTTTTCTACCAGTGTAAACAGGAAATCCTTGAACAGGACTTGCAACTTGGTTAGCGAAGCTGAAAAGGGAAGTCGAGGCAACGTATTAAGAAAGGCCGACGCTTCAAGAACCACTCATCCATAAGAATTAGTAAATTTACACGTAGTCAGCAATGCTGTAGCAAAATGGAAATGTTATCGGAAGGCTGCGATGCGTAATTTTTACCAGAAGCGCTAGGTAAACATGCAAACACCGTGGGTTAACCGGCGTTTTTCAGCCAAGCGACAGTAGTCCAGTCGGAAGTAATTTTTATGGAATCTCTAATATAAATCTAACGAGACGACAAAATAAGATACAAACCTTTGTCCTGTGTGCATCGCCGACCTCAAACAGGAAGAAGAATAAAGGGTGAGCCGGCGCTCTTGCTTTGACTGGACGCCCTCACCCTCTTCCTTCTACTTGCTGATCAGGAAAGAAATGCTATCTCTATGCCTTCATAGAACGCCCGTTCCGGTAAATGATGGTTTTGAAAACTAGGACCATCATGTTTCATTTGACTCCACCAGTTAAGCGCATTCGCAACACTGAAGACGTGTGCACTCCTGCAGACAGAAGTAGGGGTGACTTAGCTCAATAAAGCGTATAAAGAGCCTTGTTCTGTTTCTTCTTTCTCCCTTTTTCGGACTTTATCTATCCTCTCACAATCATTTCCTACTACGACTCAAAGTCGTGCTGTACTGTTCCTTATTTTCTGACGCAATCATCTTGCACGTTTTTTTTTTCTTTTTTTTTCTTTTTTTTTTTTTTTTTTTTTTTCACTGAACCATCTTCAAAGTCCATCGGTTAAGCCCCATGCGATGCCTGTGCTCTTTGGCTGGAACTATAAAATATGAATCAAGGCGCTCGCGCAAACGAAACTTCTAATCCTGTGATAACTCTCACAGGCGTTTTCTTTTCCAATGATTTATTTTTTGCCTTGCTAGGCAACTCGGGGGATGAACTGCAAATAATGATTGATGACCTAGACAGAAAAAGTAGAAAGATAGGCTTGAAAATCAATATGCAGAAGACTAAGGTAATGTTCAACAGCCTCGGGAAGGAACAGCAGTTTACATTAGGTAGCGAAATACTGGAAGTAGTAGGCGAATATGTCTACTTAGGACAGGTAGTAACAGCAGATCCGGACCATGAAAAGGAAATAACAAGAAGAATAAGATTGGGATGGAGCGCATTTGGCAAGCACTCGCAGATTATGACTAGAAGCTTACCGGTATCGCTCAAGAGGAAAGTATACAACAGTTGCATCTTGCCTGTATTCACCTATGGGGCTGAAACGTGGAGACTAACCAAGAGAGTTCTACTTAAGTTGAGGACAACCCAGAGGGCTATGGAACGAAAAATGGTAGGGGTAACATTAAGAGATAGAAAGCGTGCAGAGTGGGTCAGAGAAATAACTGAAGTTAACGACATTCTAGTGGAAATTAAGAAGAAGAAATGGGCATGGGCAGGACATGTAGTGCGAAGAGAGGATAACCGATGGTCGCTGAGGGTAACAAACTGGATTCCGAGGGAAGGAAAGCGTAGCAAGGGGCGGCAGAAAGTTAGGTGGGCGGATGAGATTAAGAAGTTCGCAGGGGTCAAGTGGATGCAGCTAGCATAGAACCGGGTTAAGTGGAGAAATATGGGAGAGGCCTTCGCCCTGCAGTGGGTATAATCAGGCTGATTATGATGATGATGATGATGATTTTTAGGTGGGCGGATGAGATTAAGAAGTTCGCAGGGGTCAAGTGGATGCAGCTAGCACAGAACCGGGTTAAGTGGAGAAATATGGGAGAGGCCTTCGCCCTGCAGTGGGTATAATCAGGCTGATTATGATGATGATGATGATGATGATGATGATTTATTTTTATACCTAACCTAATTGCGTCTTTACTCAGACGCCGAACAGCAGGCCTGCTTGAGCGAAGCTATACCGTTCTCGCATACGCCATCGGTGTTGGGGCTGAAGCGCTCTAGTGGATGGCCCCCGCTTCGAAGTATACGCCCTTCCCCCTACACTCTTATAGCAGCAGCTGAATGCAGGCAGACAAGACACACAAGGGTACATTAGGAACGGGGCTATCGCCCGACGGGAGCTCTCCGCGCTAACTATAGGCTGAAATGTTCTAATCGTGTTCTGAGTAACGATGAGTGTAGATAGAGCACTATGCAGAATCCACATCGTCTATGCAGCAAGAAACTGTGTGCTGCCGTGGTAAGACTCACTGAATCGAATGTACGTGGAGAGGTCGGTGAGGAAGTAAATATGTCCCAGCACGATCCAGAAGCAGGAGACGACGCGCATGCCGTTAAGAGCCTCCAGCGGTCCGGTAGCGTGCTCCGAGCGATGGAAGAGCGCCCGCGTGTTGCGCACCAAAGAGAAGCCCGCCAGGGACTCCGCTAGCCGGCCTGCATATGTCAGCGTCATGGGGAAGAAAGGTAATGCTATAGTATAGTGCATTCCATGCTCACGGAGCAGCGAGACAGTGAAATAGCCCTTCCACCGGGCGGATAAAAGCAAAATTTATCGTGTGGCATCAGTGCTGATGGTTTACATGGTAACTGAAAGGTTTTTCAGGAGCACATTATGAATGCGGCTGCACTCATTTAGGGAGAAACACTATTGATGACGATAATCCTTCTTATGTTACACTATAGCTTGACGTATAATGTTACCTGAACTCTAAAGTGAACCAAGTTATCTAATTCTCTCTCTCTCTCTCTCTCTCTAGTCTTCTATAAGGACTAAAGGTTTAACCTTTCATACAACCATTTCTCTTCTACCCTGAGGCTATAATCACTGCTGAAAAAATATTGTCTACCAGGAGACATGCTTTTGTCACTATGGTTTCTTCTGAAAACGCGGGTGAGGTTGTCAGATTTCAGCATGTTCAGCTGGATGCTAGAAGTCGAAGCAGCCTTATTTCTTGACGTAGCATTCTCGATTTTGTGATGTTGTGGCTGACATTTATGAATGAACATGCTGTCACGAAAAGATGCCAGGCGGCAATGCCCCTCACACTGCATAATTAAATAAAGTTAGTATATGGTCGTACTTTAGAGCCGCGAAAGCCGACATTGCCCTTACATCAGAAAAGAGCGCTCTGCATGCCGCGAAGAATGCCACAACAAAGTACTCCCTCGGGTTTAACTTATACTACAATTAGGTGACGTCACATTCCAAATATTGTCACATCGTGGCGGCTGCATTCAGGCTGCAGGCTAGTCAAAAATCAAATCCGCCTGTACAACGGCAACGTCTCGCAACCCAGAGCAAGGACAAACATGCACGCATCCGGTTCTTTCTTCGAAGAACACGCGGCGCAAAGGTAGAGGGTAACCACGTGATCTAGCTCCCTTCAGGATGTCATAAGCACTGATTAAGCGTCAAAGGTGGATATCATGCACTAATGGAAATGAACTTGCCGCAAACAGAGGGCGTATGCTTGACGTCTTGCTTGCAGAGAGCGTCGAGTGCAGTGCCAACAACAGCCAGCAGTAAGATGACGCCCAGGATGCAGCTGTAAAAAGCAAAACGGTTGCCCGTGATTGTTTCCTCCATGACTTGCTCTGGGAAAGCGCACGTCGGGAGGCTGTCCGATACACTTTTCAACGCGACAGCGTCCAAGGCCCCGTTCTCCAGAACATCACAGGCATGCTTCTGGCACATGGTAGTTGGCAGGCGATGGGGCCGGCCTCTGATTGGTTGTAGGGTTGTGTGACGTCAAGAGACGTGAGATGGCCGATTGAAATTGAGCTAAAACCGTATTCAATCTATTTTTCACCTGGAACACGAATAGCACGTACAAAGAGGCCATAGCTAAGCACAAACACCTTTAAGAGTTGAAAATCATACGCCGCTGACCCGGCCACGCACGGCTTCGGGGCCCGTCTCGAATGATCCCCTCAGCCATGACGTCACAACTGGGGTCTGCTTCTGTGTTGCTGTGACAGAGAGAGGGCGAACGCTCTGCTGTGTTTCCGATGTGCCCATTCAGACAACAAACTTCGGGACTATGGAGCGCTTCTGATTACACCAGGGGCTAGGAAAAGAATTCTTGCGCATCCTTTGGGCCTATAGCGTTTCAAGGCGCAGCGCTAAACGCGGGCAACGGCGGGGACGGTGGCACGACAGCTAAACTGAAGAGATGTGAAATACTTTGGCGCGTGGTGCGAAGTAAGCATTTAATGCGCGTTTTTCTATATTTTGTGCCTGACTAGCGGCTATAAAGATGTCTGCATGAGAAAGTAGCCATATTGCTTCCAGACTAAGGTCATTGAAAGTTTTAGGCCACAAAAGGTACAAAATAAGCGTAGGAATGAAGACTGTATAGCCGCATCCCGCTCATATTTTCAAATATTTTTTCGTCTTTAAGTTCTTTTTTGTGACGTAATAGTATCTTATAGAGAAAACCCGCCACCATAAATTAGTGGTAACAAAATTGTGCTCTTCAACTCGAATTATAGGCTTAATGCCCGCGGCACGGTTACCGCTTTTCAGTGGAGGCGAGATGTGGAAACGCAGCACAGACCTCGTGTTCTGCTCCTTTTATCACTTTTCTTCGCGAAACCGCCTAACAGAGTCTACTGAGAGCTTTTTTGTGAGCGGAGTCAAACTGTATTTTAGCCCTGCTCGCAGGAAGTTTAATGTCGCTGCTCGGCTTTAGTGCGATTTGCACAGCGTCACGCGATGAACGACAGTCGCTGCAGAAAGCACTCGGCGCGAACTAAGCGCGGCGACACTCTTAAACACACTTAACGCTGTCCACCTGCACTGACATCTAGCTTCCCCTGTGTGGTGCAAATTTACATATAATTCCGGCTTGACTATACTTTGGAAAAGTAGTTCCAACAAACGCCGGTTTCATGTAGCCCGAGCAGGTGTGCGCCCTCCGTCTGTGCTGACACCTGTCACGAACTGCGCTTCGAGGATGGCACTTAGCTTATTTTTCACCGAAGGATGCCATCGAACCAAATTAGGATGATACGGGAACTACGTGCGCACTTGTGTGAGCCTCGAAGATGCCCATAATATATCGGTCATCGTTTTGTCACCCGAGGAAACGCCTGTCGGGGACGAATAGGTACGGCGGCTTCGTTTTTCTGGAACGGTGGCGAGGGAACAAGGTGCGCGTGCAGTATACGTTGCAGGAAAAGCTCTATTTGGAATGATATTTTTCTTGAACATGCCGCCAAACTCGTATCTGGCACCCGTATAGATTTAGACTTCCACTCCCCTGAATGAGAGAAACCAAGGCAAGCTGTGACCCCCATCGCAGCCAATCTCAGACTCAACTGAATGCAGACACACAAAAGCGAGTGCGCTGGCGAAGGTTCGGAAGCGAGGAGCCCCATGCTAACATCACAAGGCTGGTTTCACCCCGTCGCTGTGGTGGAGTGGTACCCAACTGCTGCGCCCAAGGATGCAGGGTCGAATCCCGGCCGCTGCAACCACTTTTCGGTGGGGGTGAAAAGGCGCCCGTGCACCGTGCGATGTCAGTGCACGTTACAGAACCCCAGGTGATCTAAATTTCCGGAACCCTCCATTAAGGCGTCTCACATAGCCTAAGTCGCTTTGGAACGTTAAACCCCACGAACCAAAACCAAACCAAATAAGGCGGGCTTCCACTTGCTTCCGCTCGCTGTTTTTCGCCGCCGGCGCGCTTCGCACAGTATAGGGGCGGAGCACCAGAGCGTTTACTGTCGGCGATTCTGTCGCTTCTAGGCATGGAATCGATAAAAATATTTATTTTTTCGTTGATTATAAGAGTCCCATCGCCAGAAATTCGCGGCTCTTAAAGCCGACACCGTTCACCACCCCTGAACGCTGTTTTGACATGCCCGCAAGGCAAATCTTAAATGTTCCTCTCCGGCATTTTTCAAATGCGCCCCCTCCCTACTTGCGGATTCCTGCTCCGTTTTTGAATCACTCCTGAATTATCGTGAATTCAATTATTTCATTTGCCTTTCAGGATCTGAAAAGAAGTAACGCCAAGTATAATGACTTCGTAGTTATAGCCTTTTACAGGCCCAGAAACTTCGCGAAGTAGCTGTCGAGGATTGGGTGGACATGGAACAGGGTGGATCCATTGGAGCGTTCCTCACTTCTCGGCCTCTCAGCGGTCAGAGCTCAATCAAAAAACTTTCTATTTGTGAATTAGACCAGAAGACTCAGTGCCATCGAGCCTACTGCGCAATTCTCATGTCATTACTGGCAACGTATTGATCGACTCGTGCAAGAGTGTTAAAGATGGCTTACCAGAACCATTAATTTCGCGACAGACCTCCGATTATTTGTGAAAATATCTTTCATTACTGTGCAACCGTATTTCAGTTGGAACTTCAGTGCAACATCACTACATAAAACGGAGAATATGCACTCAGATGCTGCTTTGCAAACAAATCGCGCCACAGCCAGTGCCCTGGGTAAAGCCCCCCCTCCCTAGCCCCTAGGTGGTCCCTCCACACTGCTATACTTTATACTTCTGCAATATACCCCGTTTCATTCTAACTACACGAAACTAAAAAAGTACAAGATATGGGTGACTGTGATTAGTGCGAGAGTGATACGTTAGTTTTGCAGCACACAGAACTCAAGCGCAACCATTAACAATCAGACGCGGAGGTAAGAAATTAGGTACTAAAAAGATTTACAGCGCTAAAAGACGACACAGAGAAAAAAGATGCACAGGACGGCGCTACACTTTCAACAATGCTTTAATTCATGCAAACACAGAATATATATGCAGCGGGTGATGGGAAGTTATCAAGAGATGAGCTATAATCTTCCATATCTATCTAAAAAGGCATATTCATTAGCGCTGCAAATCTTTTTAGCAACTATGAACCAACAAGCCCAGCTTGGAGTCTTGCTAAGACTGTTTCTCTTTATCTTACATGGCCTATTTTCCTGCCCTAAAGCAGCAGAAAAGAACTGATGGAACCATTTAAGAGGTAGGGTGATGATGATGATGGCGACAGAAAAGAATTTTCCGCTTTATTTCATTTATTGTTTCAATTACATTTTTTTCAACAATGTCCACTGCAGCAGGATGAAGGGATTCACAGGAAGCCATTAAAAACTCTTGTCCGATTTTCACCTCACAAGGATGGTAACTCCGTAGTGGTGAAGAATTCCTGTTTTTGTAACTCGACAAGGCCTCCCCAACTGCTAAACAATTAGGTCCGATTAGGTGGAGGCCCCACCTCCTCATTTTGGTTCTTCTTCCATACCTGTTCTTCATTAGTTCCGTTATTTGTGGTTAGATATATAAAGCAAGATAGAATAAATAGGCCCCCTCCTGCTACTCTCAGAGGCGAGGCCCTGGGCAGCAGCCTCCTTAGTCCCCACCTTAATCCAGCGCAGGCCACAGCTGCACAAGCGGCAGCCTGTTCTTACGTTCTGAAATTTCCTGGGACAGCATGCAGATAATGTACCGAAGCAGTGGCATATACGAGTGAGAAGAGTTTGCGTAGGCACGCGGAGAGTAAGCAGAGCAAAGTGAGGAACCTGCCCACTCACAGGACGACCAGCTGTTCCTGGGAAAAGGTGATGGGCTCCTTGACCTGGCACGACGTCACGTTCGCCGTAATCTGGAAGTCCTGCGACGCTGCACGGACATTTTGTGCGTGAGGAGCAACAATGGTCATTTGTAATGGTGTTGAAATCATGCGGCTAACCAGAGCGCACTCTAGTCTGCTCGCTATTTAGTCATTTCTACTATTAGGGGAAAAAAATGAAGAATTTACTTATGATCGTGCGTTCATGGGAGAAATTAAGACTCACATCGCGTGATTTTTTTTTTATTTTTTCTTGCGCCCCAGATTTTCTCCTCAAATACAGGCATGGATAGCTAGTGACTGCGTTTTCAACAGGCCTGTCATCCGCAGTACTCTGTAGTAACCACTGAGAGCTTTATAAGGCCAGCGCACCCGGCAGCTTAATCGCACGGCTACAGGATGTGCCGTGAAGTCTCAGCAAGTGCGAGCACGTATCGGAGTCAAGACAAGAGGTGCCTCCTAACTCACTCATACCGCCCCGCGCAGTTTCATCTGCCGACGCTCCACCGCCCGTCTCATAGTCGTGACGGTCTCAGCTGGGAAAGAGGATGATGCATCGGCCTTGTTAACATATCGGTAGTGGCTCCTCAGCCTCGTGGTCTCCTCACCTACACGGCCGGTGCACAAAATGCGTATGCCGAGCGCGCTTTTGCATATCTCACGGCTCCTACGAGCCCTTTCGACGCTTGTGTTTAAAAAGAAATGTTCCAGTGGAAGGAAGCAAAAATGCATGCCTCTAAACGAGAATAGTCCCCTCCTCGCTGCTGTGTACAGCAAGCGCTGCTGTAAACTGGCGCGACAATGAAGTCGGTCGAGTCGAAGCTCCAGTGATGTACACGACTCTTGCTGCCGACCAGTTCGTTTCCATCAAAATATGCTTAGCAATGTATTGCATTTTTATTGTGCCAGACACATGTAGACAAACGAAAAACACTGACTTGTTAATCTTTTTAATTTTTATTTGTTTTGCTCTTGTTAGTGTCAGTTCATTACTTGTTCACAGCGAATATACACTTTCATGGGTGCGCACCCCTGCCATAATAAAATTATTATTATCCCATAATATGCGGTACCAAGCTGCTAAACTAAAAAAAAAAAAAACAGGAGTGCGATTTCAGCTACGTGAAAGCTGTGCCAAATACTATTGTACGATTGATTGAAACACGTTTATTGATAGCCCTGAGTCATGCACTTTTGCTTCTGGCACCTGTGCAGGCATCTGACCCCACCACAGTTCCGGCGGCCAAGTCGGGTGCTGGTTGGATTGTCCTTGACATCTGCCATAAACCTTGGCTCTGGGGCCTAAGTCAATAAACTCTCCGAGCTTTTCCCATAGCATAGCGACGGCCGCGTTGTCGGGATAGCGGAAGGACACAGTCGATGTAGCTGGCTGGATGGATGGCAATTGAAATTTCGATGAAAGCCCTGACTCGAATGTCAGAACACTCTTGACAGCCCCATACTATATGGTCAGCGGTCGCTGGACTTCGGCAGCGACGGCACATTCCTTCGTCGGGGTCGTTGTGGAATAATTTTTGCCTCAATGACGGAGTTTGTTAGTTGCGAAGCGGGGGACTAATATCTGTGTGGCCCTCGATAACTCCTCCGGCATAGGAGGAATGCGGCGCGCCTGTTTCTCGCCGTGTTCCTCTCTTCCATTGCAGAGGTGCTCAGAGACCTCGGGCCGTCTCTTCCTCGCGATTGCTTTGAACGTGGAGGGTTCCAACGGACATGTTTTGGTACCCGCTATGGTGGAAAGTGCGTTCGGTGTGGTTGATACTTTGCGTGCTGCTGCTCGCGCCTCGCTGTAGGCCCACTCGTTGCCTTCAATGCCTGCGTGTGCAGGCACCCAACAAATCGTCGCTCTAATGTTTACCTTGAGATTGAGTTCGTCAAATGCCGCAAATAAATCATCGGTTATTTTAGGGTACGTTGGCGGACTCGACGTCACTCGTCTGCACACTTCGTACGCGCTAGACGAGTCCGTGAAGAGATAGTCTGTGCTTGGAATCATATTTTGGAAATGTTTGTAGGACCTACTACGCAGCTTTCAAAAGGGCTGCCTACTTCCACAGCTAGTGTCAACGTCATCGACGATGGGCAGTGTGGATGTATTCACCACATGGTTGGTGACATTGGCCCACGCCACCGTCCGGATATAGTTGGGAACATCAGTGTCGCTGTCATTGGCATTGCTTGGGGGAAGTATTGTCTCTGGCACATCAGTATATATTATTGTGGCAGTAGCCGCTGGTTTGCTTGCTACGTTGCGGCTATGCGCCTTAGCGAAATGCTTGCGTCACTTCGAGTTGCCACAGCGAGGAGCCATATTTCGTGGAAATGGCCTACCATCTGCCAGCGGAATTGCCGGGGCCCAAGGCGGATACACATAACGATTTGAAGGGCGAACTTCTTTGTTTGGCGCAATAAGAAGTTCCTCTAGGATGCACTGGCCAGCTGGGGTAGAGTTCAGCCGATCTCTTTGGGCAAGATTTGCCTGTTAAGCAATCTCCGCAAGCAGGCTCATGCCGCTGTGCGCGTACGTACAGCTCTTTTAGGGGTGTGTGTTTCTGCAGACCCGTTACTATGCGGATGGCTTCTCGGTTGAGCGTTTCAAGGTTTTCAGACTGTCTTCTTGTGGTGATATGAAAATTTTATCCATACATGATGCGGGAGTTGAGAAGGGCTGCAATTATCTGGCGGGTCTTCTCCTTTGTACCACACTGGAGACTGCATGGTTACTCTGCTAATGAGGCGTAGGAGTGTCTTGCACTGTGACCTTACTTTACTAGCCCTTTCTGTCTTGATCAAGATACGCCCCTAGAATTCGTATGGTAGATTGGCGTCGAATAAGTTGGCCGGACATGCATACAGTATAATCTTCAGACTGCTTCCGCCTGCCTGTGTGGATCACTAAGACTTACAACGTATTCAGACTTCTCCGGCGATGCAGGTATGCCCACTGGGGTTAAGAAATCTCCGATGGTATCTAGGCCTTGCTGGAGAGTGTTCTTGTTCACCCACAGATCCTGTCGTTACCCAGATGGAGATGTCGTCTGTATACAAGGCATAATGCAGGGACGGAATGGCAGCAAGGAGCGGCGGAAGTCTCGACATTACAAGATTGAATAGTGTGGGCGGAAGAACCGCTTCTTGTGGCGGGTCTTGAATTGCTAACATGGTCGCCTACTTTAATTTGGTACGTTCGGTAGGTAAGAAAGTTCTTAATGAACGTAAGTAGACGGCCACGCCGTCCAGCTAACTTGGCGCTCTCGATGATGGCTGTATGGGGTTCAGAGTTGTATACCTTGCGGACATCTACGGCAACCACTCTCTCGGTTGCACCGACGAGTGCACGTCAAAAACCTGATGCCGCAGCATGAGGAGCACGTCGTGGGAGTTTAGCGCCCGGCGGAATCCTGTTTGGTGAGGATGGGATTCACTGTTTTTTTTTTTTCTAGAAGCCAAACAAGGCGCTCCAAGACCATGCGTTCCATAATCTTGCACAGGTACTGAGTTGATTGGGTTGCTTTCCCGACTTAGGAATCGGTACAGTAAGCGATTCGCTCCAGGGTCCAGGAAATGTACCTGTCGTCCAAATGTTTATGACATCGAGGAGGCGCTCAATATAGCCTTCCGGAAGATTGCGAAGTTTCGAGACGGCAATCCCGTCTGGTCCCGATCAACTGGTGGTGTTTGCCCTTGCTAAAGCTGTGTGCAGCTCAGAAATATTAAAAGGTTGATCCAAATCTTAGTGAAGTGGTACATTGCAAATTTGAGTATTTTGAGTGTCGGAGTCATTGGCGTAAATTGAAGGATCCGGTATAGCACCAAGTTGCGGGAAAACATGTCACCAGCCTGAGTAGTCAGCTGTTCTTCCGTTATGCGCATGCGGAGAGCCGTTGTTTCTGCTGCAGTACGGCGCTTTGATTTTCCTTGCCACGTGCGGAACAGCTGTCATATGCGTTGCGCACCCATTATACCATTAAAACTTGAGCAGAAATTATGCCATCGATCCGAGGACAATTTGTTGGCATATTCGCGCGGCTCAGACGTACTTAAGCTCAGACGGCTGATGATGATGATTTTCTTCCTTATGCTCTGTAATCACGCAGGGCGTCAAGGCGTTGCTTCCAAATATTTGCGAGATGAAGGTCCCGAGAAGGTGCGCCCTCCATCACCTTGTACTCCTTCGTTGCTAAAAACTTCACCTGCCGCATTTCCTGTATAAGCTGAGGCAAACCCTGGTCTACCGCAGGATCTTCAACGTTCCGCTACAGTTGCTTCCGGAACACGTCCCGTACGTTTAGTCCGTGTTGGCTTGTGGTCCTGAAGTGTAATAAATAAAGGATTGTGATCACTCCCCCACGTGTGCGGGCGCACATCCCAAGTGAAAAATCGGGGATGGCTTGTCCATGTAAAGTCAGTCATGGTGTCACCTTGGAGGGAATTCTGACTCACATGGGTAGCTTGGGTGGGGTCGTTGAAAAGACTGAAGTGCGTCGCATTCATCGCGCGCACAAGTTTGAGCTGTGATGCGTGTCTCTCCTCGATCCCCATCCCCATTCAGTGTGTTGCATGTTGAAGTCGCCGCCAATCACGACAACAGCACCAGGGTGCCCCTTTTGAAGGTCCGAGATCCAAAACCAATCATTTGAGACGCTGCTGCGAATAGACGGTCATACGTTAACCGACACAACCACTAAAT
Source organism: Amblyomma maculatum (assembly GCF_055883805.1). Taxonomy (NCBI): domain Eukaryota; kingdom Metazoa; phylum Arthropoda; class Arachnida; order Ixodida; family Ixodidae; genus Amblyomma; species Amblyomma maculatum. The sequence goes on from NC_139344.1 coordinate 113,243,882, forward strand.
CGCGTTTAGACAGCGTTAGGACGGTCCCTAGCGATCTCCTGGTAAGCTGTGCACCCTCGTCTGAGATTTAGTTCAACATGTGGAATATACGTGGCAGCCAGAACCGCTGCATTGCCTTTATAGACTACTTTATGCCACACGTACGGTGCTGTCTGGTCTAGTCACTGGCAGCTGGCGATGCGGTATGGTTGATTCCTGATAAGTAATATATCCTGGAAGTGTTGCAGTGGGAACTCGGGTTTCTTGCCGCAGGAGCACAGTGGGACCCCCCCTCCTTGCCCACCGAGTAGCGGAGCAGAAACTCTACCTTTTTGTATGCAAAAGAACGGCAGTTTCACTGAAGGACCCACGTGGCTCCTGGTTGCAGGTTAGACGGTTGGCTGGAGCCCGCCACGGTGACGTTCCAAAAAAACTTGAGTAAGCCTTATCAACTGGTTTTGACTTGCGCTTATGGCTTGCAGAGCAGCAACCATTTGGTTTTTGCTGCGCTCCATACAATCCATACGCTCAACAAAAAGCGCAATGAGATTGTGGTGGGTTTGCGTGGCCTCGCGAGCAGAATGGAACTGGTGGTCTTGCTTGGAAAACTGGCTTATGGGTTGCTGCGCTGGCGCAGGCGAGGCTTCCTTACGGGAAACAGTGACTGGGTAGGTAGCTGCAGTAGAAGGCTCAGAGTGCTGACTTTGTAGGAGGGCGGGCCTTGCGAGAATCCTGAGCGTGTTGGGAAGCTGGGGAAACGGTCCTGCTTCCTGGCGGTCTAACTGCGGACGATGCTGGTGCACGGTCTCCCTGTGTAGCATTGCAACCTTGAATATTAGCCACCGGAGTAGCAGCTCCAACATTTGCCATCTTACTGCTGCCTTTGCGTCGCCGGCACGACCGACGGCGTTTCTCGACTACATCGATGGCGGCTATTGTCACGTTAGAGCTGGTCACACTGTGAGAATTAAATAGGGGAACCTTGTTTGCTGGACACCGTGGATCAGCTGGTCCATGGTTTCCGTTAAATGTGTGGCATCTGAGTGCTCGAATGTTGACGCTAGTATTACGTGTTGTAGTACAGCCTGCAGCACCCTTTGTTTGAAGTTTTGCACGCAGGTGCTGTATTGCTTGCCAACGTGCAGGACATCGTGGGTCAGTCACCAGATGGCTGTCTTTGCAGTTTTTGCATAGTGTTACCGCCAGGCTTATAGACGTCGAAGTGTGCAGTGCCCACGCGCCCTGCGTGTATACCTCGCAAAAAGGGACTGCCTCTAGCACAGGTTATATATAGCCTTACGTACCAACTGTAGATATAATGGAGCGAATAATTGTTGCATAAAACAGTTTGCTGTCCACAAGCATGGCACCCATGAAAAAGACCCATCCTGTGTTATTTCTTTCGCAACTTCTCGCGTACCTTTGGCAGCCATCTTTTGCAGATCCTCGCGGCTGCACGTGGACGGTATGCAGACGCCCAGCCTCGCGGGAAACAGCTGGAGCCAGTAGCCGTTGTCGTAGAAAAAGGTCAGCACCTGTCACGCCACAAGAACAAGCCGTTCGCTACGTTGACATCATGATAAATTATTTTCATTTTGCTTCAGCCATGGCCCCTTCCGAAAGCACCGTCACTCATTTACTTTCCCTCCGTTTACGATCTGGGTGCAGCTCGCGGCAGCACCGGTCGGCCTTCAAAGCTCCTGCAGAATTTCCGGAGAAGGGTTTCGTTTTGCTGCTGAATCAGGGCGCTGCCAAACAGATCAAACCTGGCATAACGCACTTCCTTTAAATGCGCTGACGCGTAGATCCTGCGCGTAATAAGACTTCCTAACCGGCTTGTGCACTTTATTAATCTATTATCTAATAAACCAACCCGTGCAATCGAATATCTAGCAGCTGCTAGGATCGTTTTGATATTGATGTCACGTGAAAGGTTCGAATCAAGTCATGTTACTTTTCTACACCGTCCCCCCCCCCCCCTTTTTTTTATTTTTTATAAGTTGTTTATTACCTTAAGACATAAAGAGATTTGCTGCGAATTTTTTTATTTTTGCGCACCGCATTATTGGCTGAAGCAAATACATAGCTTGTTTTGTGCCGGTATCGGTACTTGGTGCGATGGATAACATCGGAATCTAATCGATGGAATAAAAACAATCACCAGATTATGTGTGTACAAACCTGTCTATGTGGATAACAAGTGTCCCGCCACTTGAGAAACACTATTTTTTTTAACGGTGCACATTTTTCTCCTTTCGTACGCTGTGACAGCCATTGCTGCTAGGCATAGTTAAGCATGATTGTTTGCGGCTAGTAAGCAAGACAGAGACAAATTAGATCTTCAAAACACGTCCCCTTTTCACAAACATTTAAGATTTCAGCCATTGCTTGTGTTTTTGATGTTCTGCAGTCATCTATGTATGGTACACCCGCGTGTCTCCCGTGGTTTAAAACTTGAATAATTAATTTGACTGGACCCAATTTACCTAGTAACAAATAAATACCCGTTTTTGCGTTGGCCGACCATCAATAATGTCCTCTAAATTTTATCCCTACAGTATGTAGCCGCTTTGCAAACAAAGGTTTTCAAACAATATCTCGTAGCGAGCCATGTGTACGCATAAATAGCGAAGTCACAGCGCGCTTTAGTACTGCGCCCTCAAATGCGTGCTTGACAAAAGCACTGCAAATAGCTCCGAGCAAAAAAAGTAAAGTGGACATTCGACATATTGTTTGCGTCGAAAAGCAGTAAGCATACTATTTGATTAGCACGTGAGTGATAGTACCACATTAAGTACCTGCAGCGTTTATCTTCATGTCCACATTGACCTCACCGATTCGCTGTCTTCGATGACGTCAGCGGCGCTCGGGCTGGGCCTGGGTAGGTCCTTGAGCCAGAGCTCCAGGTTGCAGAACTTTCCGCGGAACTGATCCCCGGTCACTGTGATGTCCAAGCACTGGTCAAAGTGGCCGAACGAGGCCCCCGTTCCGGCCATCACGCCATTCGGGATCTTTCCAGAGGAGTCCACCACTGCGCAGTTGCAGAGCAAACATTTTTGCAGGTTGTGAACGTTTTGATCAATGTCACATCATTAGAGATCAAGCAGTCTGCCTAGTCGTTAAATTAAAAAGTCCTACATATATTCATTTCGACAAAAGGAGTCAGTTCTGTATTTGTATCCGAGCAAAAACTGATAACTTGAGTAACTTCTTTATTAAATCAGAATAGGTATTTGATATTGAGGGAGGATTAACCAGTTAATTTTTATCTGTCTTGTTTCCCTAATGTGCACCAAAATTAAACTTGGTATACTAGCGTGATAGGCTTTCGTCGTCATTGAAATGTGGCTGCTGTGGCCCAGGTCAAAACCGCTGCCTGACATTCAGTAGCAAAAGGTAAAATTCACTTAGCCATGGCGGCGGGCGAGGAAGATACTGTGTCAGAAATATATTTTTGGAACTAAGAACCGAGTGGCATCAAGAAGAGGGCACTAAACGGCATACTGCGCATATTCTCTCCTTAAGGATGTTCTGTCATTGAATGGCTCAGTAGTTAGGGTGCTCGACTGCCGATTCCGAGAGGCTCGGGTTCGATTCCAGCAGCGGCGGCCACGTTTTGATTAACGCGAAAAGCAAGTTGTTCGCGTCAGTGTGATGTGTCAGTTTGCGTTAAATAACCCAGATTGTAGAAATTATATATATGAAGCCTTCCGCTATGGTGGCCCTCATAGTCGATGTAATCAGGTAGCATGAAAAAAAAAAGCGACTATGCTTGTGACATGTAGGTGATCGTTTGACGTGATTAGCAATGTGGTGTTATGTGAAAAAAAAAAAAAAAAAAAATCGGGCGGACCATATTTTAACCCCTGGCTACTGTATTTGTTTTACATTAAATATAGAGCTTAGGCGTATCACTGAACCGGATCCAACGAGCATACGGTAAATGTGACTGCAGACTACCAAGGCGATAACACCACTTCAAACCGTGCTCGCGTGTGCGTATGAGCACGCTCCCGACTTCATGAGAAAGAGCAGGCCTAAGCAATGGCATAAAAAAAGTAAATTCACCAGTCTCTGATTAGCGAGCTCTGTTCCAATGCATCATTCTATAGCTTTACACAGGACAACTCCTTACTCTCTGGTGAAAATCCATCGGTAGACACAACCTTGGCATGCTACACGTACCAGGTGCATTGCGAAGTATCGTCGGCGCATTCAGAGTTGTCATTTGCACATCCTTCAGTACTGAAGTGCATCGCTGCTATCCAGCTGGAGAACAACGTGCATTCCCGCAGAGCGGGTCCTTCAGCGACAGTGCAGCCATGCGTATAGCTTCAGGCACAACAAACTTGTACAGCAATCCTGCAGGCCTACAAAGCACCCGAGACAAGCACAGCGCTTATCGTCCGTCGTTTTCTTGTCCACGCGCATTTCCACCCGCAATGTCAGCAGAAGCGACGGTTGGGATTACCTGCCAGGCAGTCGCGACGATGAAATCGCCAGTGCACGCCAGCGGTCAAAGACAAACTGGCCCCAGAAGAATGCAATCAAAACCATCTGGCTGGCACTAAGGGAAACTCCCGCCAACCAATTCGGTGGTCCGTTATCGCCATCGCGGAACAGTCAAGATGTTGTTCTCACTGGTACTTTGATGAGGCTAAGCTATTATTTTTTTTTTATAATTTATTGCGAAAGCAATACTACGCCAGGTCTAACCGCTCGTCGCTGTGTGCCATGTCCGGGCCCGTGTGCCGTGTCCCTTCATGACGTTTGAATTCACGTTTCCCCTATGCCACGGGCAGGAGCTGCCAACTCGGGTCGCTCCTTTCATACGGGAGGGTGATATCAGAATCAACCTGCCAGAACCGTTTGCATTCTCGTTACCTATACTGCACCCAGGCACGTAGGGGAATATTGTAACAGGCAAAGGAAGCTTCCGCCGTTGCTTTCGCAATTCAACTAGGGTTATACCAGAGCAAAACCACAATTAATTATTTTCTTCTTTTTTTTTACAGAAAGGGCTTCTGCTTTTTAACTTCACTTTATGTTCGTGCGTTCCAACATCAGTAGCTGCTACTAGCGAAGAACCAACGAAAATATGGCGAAGAGCTGGCGAAGCACTCACTTTTAATGAAATCGATAGCGCCTGCTTGCGATAAGAGACGCCAATTTAGGCTTGTGCCGTGCCCAAAAGGCATTGTATGTTGACCGCCACTTTCTTGCAAAAGCAATTGTGTGGGCTAAACAGGTAAGCGCTTTGAAAAGAACGATAAATAACATCGCTACATTGTCGTTCGCGCAGTAATTTGCCCCGCCCTGAGAGAGTTGGGCAGTCCTATTCCAGCATATAATTTAATCTCACCCGTCCGCCTAATACTCTGCACCCGTGACTCCGTTTCCCCCTTCTTGAGAGCTGCTCTGTCACAACCGAGCTTTTTTTACTTTTGCTCATGCAAGAGTAAGCTTTTTCGTGTGCGTGTGTGTGTGGGGGGCGGGGGGGGGGGAGGGGGGGGGTGATGTGGCGCTATTACTTAGAGAACCAGCTTGCGAACATAAATGACAGAGGCGGCAGAAGTGGCAAGATTAGGAGTACTGACCTTGCGGAAAAGGACGAGGTAGGTGCGACACTGACAAGATGCCAGAGGATTTTTCTTGGGTTTTTTTTTTTCATGCCGGCTTGTGAGTTGTTTTCATTCTTTTGTTCTTTTGAGTGACCCTTTACATCGCGTGATTTGTGTGATCTGACTATGCGTATTTCTATCCCCGTGCTATCGCTTATATTTCTTAGTCCCTGTGAGCACATAGGTTTCCCCGAGTGAAATATGAAAGAAAGACAGCCGATTTAGCGTGGCTAGGCAAAATGCGAGTTCGGTGCGCTAGCACTTCGGTTTCGGGTCGCACATACACATTAGCAAGCAGTTCGCCTCATTACGTGAAAAACTAAACGACATGGATCAATCCCCGATTTAACTAAGCAGTAATAACGTGCCTACATGGCCTGGGAGTAGCGTGTCTCTCGGGGTGCAAGGTTCGATTCCAGTCTCAAAAATGCTGCCCATGGTGGCAGTTCCTGCGAATTCAACCAATACATGTCTCTAGACAACACACAAAACACCGACCAATCATTTCCCGGACAATCGCCACCTGCCAGTGGCGATGGCGGCGAGGAGGACGACTTTGGTTTACACGCCACGCCAACTGGGGTCCGATTGATACCGACCAACTAGCGAAATCGGAGTTTGATGCTGCCGTCGTTGGCGCAGTTAGCAGTTCACAAAACGTCCCGATTCGTCGACAGGGCTATGGTGTCAGTTACGTGGCCTCGCGCGAGAATTTCAAGCACCCCACACCATATACAGAGAAATGTTAGGCTGGTTTTTAATCCATGCCTATTGAATTGCGAGCCAGCTTCGCTAAAGAATTGGCCACACAAAGCACGATTAGAAGGCTTGGGAATAAGGGGTGTATATATTAATGTAGTCTGTATTGAAGATTGGCGCCTGAAGCTTGAGAAGGACGAAAATGAAGAAGCGCGAAAGGAGGGCTCGAGCGGTAGGATGAGCGCCATGTTGGGACGTCAGTAAAGACATGCTGGAATCGGCTGGTGTGCCCTCCTTCTTTTACAGTCCGGTCATTCCCGTAAAATGGTGTCTCGCAAGTTGCGACTGTATGCCAATGGATATGCGAGCAATCATAGACGACCACAGACCGCTATCGCATCATACCCTTTTAACGAGGTCCTCCTAATTTCATTTTCGTTCAAGGTCACGACTTCAGACATAAACTCACACATCAGTAAAATTCGAGATTGGAAGCAATAGTGCAAGTGCGCTAAATGGTATATTTAGAAGCATTCGATTGCTGCAAACCACAGTAAAAAAGTAAGCAGTAATGAGGGCTACAGTAATAACGGTCTCATTAGTGGTCGTAATCACCGTCACCGCTGCTAACCAAGTTGCGCCCATTTCTGGCTTCCCTCATAGACCTGCAATTTGACCCGCTCTGAGAGAGCTGGGCAGTCATATCCCAGCATTTAACTTCACCTCATCCATCCACTTGATTCCTTCCCACAAATGGCCCTGTTTTCCTCTTCTTGGGAGCTACTCTGTCATCACCCTTAAGTGACCGATATGATCTGTCGATGTAATAGTGCAGTCTCGTTGACAGTTTCCTCCTGGGGACGTGCAGCCTATAACCAGAATAAAATAAAGCGCATGTCTTGGCCTAATGCTGTTTTCTTTTGAAGAAGAAAGAAAAATTCCAGCAAAAGAGGGAATAAATAACGAAATAGACCGAGACTTGCCCCAACTTTACCTACTCGCAAGCATATGTTGGAACGCCACACGTAACGCGTAGTTGCGTACGTTTATTACAGCGCCCACCGAGTCGTGATTCGCTGCAGAAGTGTAGCGATGTACCTGACATCCGCCAACTCACCGTGCTGACCGTGCTCCGTCTGCTTCTACAAAGTATCGTCACACCACCCTCTAAACGGCTTGCTACGGTTAATTCCTCTCGAAGATTAAGGAAGCGCCTGTGTGCTTTCTGAGTTGTTCGCTTTAGGTGAGATTAGAGGAAGTCGTCGGGACGCTCTCCGTAGAACACACTCCACTTCTTCCGCTCCGGTAAACGGCAGCGCGCACGTAGGCGGCGTGCCTTGATGCTCAGTCGCGTAGCATTGAGCAGCGCATTTCCACTGCACAAGCACAGAAAACCATTCTGTCATTATACATAGCCCTATCTAATAATATGCCCTGAACGCGTTATTTTTTGCAGTGCCGTGAAACAAATCGTATACAGACTGTGACGGCGGTGTTGAGAGCTCGCAATTAGCAATGATCGGTTACGGTTCGTTTTTACTTTAGTCGGGTCCCTTTTCTTTGCGTGTGCGCACGTGTCCGTCCCAAAATTACCGTGGCTGCAAAAAAAAAAAACAAAAAAACAATGAGTAAATTTCGTGTCATTGTTCGACTTCTCTTTTTTTTTTCGTAGTTTTCTTTCAACTTCTTATCCCTTCGCTATCTTATCTTTGTCACAAGCGTGGATGTGACGTTGGAAATTTTTTCGTGTTATCTTATTTGCACCGAAAAAAAACAGAGTAGAAGAAAAAATCAGCACAGAATAGCCAAGCCTATTAACTCAGCTAACAACTCTATCGCTGAACGTGAAGAGAAAAAATCTAGAGAGCTCAAAATAATTTGAACACCGCGCAGGGTGTTCTTGCCTGTCCAGCCTCGGATCTGAACTGTAAATGACCGTTAAGTAATGGAAAATGTCTCCCTCAGTCACAAAGCAAGCGGTCTTTACGTCGTCTGATCAACGAAACGTTTCGAACTAATGGACAAGAGCATTGTGCAAGCTTACTTTGCTGGAAACCAAAACACTTATAATTTATTCCACTATGGCACACGTTATTTCTCACAAGAAACTCCTGCTCCTCGCCTATTAATATAGAACTTGTTGTGCTAGCTCAGTAGATTAATACCTTCGTGTAGCCCAGTCGGTGAGGCATCATGGAGAGGAGCAGCGCAAGGAAACAAGGACACATGGAAAACGCGGAAAAACAGGATCAGCGCAGGATTGCGTTAGTCCTGTTTTTTCGTGTGTTCTTCGCTAGTCCTGTTTTTCGGTGTGTTCTTGTGTTCTTGTTTCCTTGCGCTGCTACTCTCCATGTGAATTTCAACATGGTTTTTAATTGTGAGAAACGGCAATAGCAACAGGAATACATTCAGTAAGAAGGTTGCGCAATTGAACTGTGAAGTTTGATCTGCACCAAGGCAAACCATGGGAGACACTGACTCGTCACTCTTTCAGAGAAGCTGAGCTAAAAGAAAATTGCCTCGAAGCATGCCTGAAAGATATTAGCAAAAAATATTAGCAGCTGGAGGCGTTACGCGTGATGTTGGATCTTAATGAAGAAAACTACGTAACCCGTAAGTGCATAAAAACATCGTAGATGGGGAAGATGGGCAGAGCGAGCAGAAGTATAGTTTACTGGTTTAATCCGATGGAGCCACATGTTGGCCAGCCCCGAATGAGAAGAAATAAACTAAAAATCAAACATTTTGTGAAAACTGAAAAAGCGCTGCCCAACTTGTCGAAGCTAGGTCGGATATATAAGAGAAAATTTTCCCAAACTTATTATTTTCCATCTCGTGAGGAAATCAATGACAAAGCGCAGAACTATCATAATATCATTCCAGAGGTAAATCCTGCCAGCGCTAGCTTCCCCGGTGACTTCGATTTGGGAAGTAGAGGAAAAACGTGAACGTACGCACGATGCAACATTTACAAGACTATTTCCGGAGCCCTCCATAACGGCGTCTCTCATAGCCTGAGTCTCTTTGAAACGTTAAACCCCAAAGACCAACCACCTTTCACAAGACTTCCAAAGGTTCGGAAGAGTAAAAGTACGAACTCCGCGCTGCATTCGCCCAAAATGCATCCGCAAGATGCATTGTTCAACAGTTGTTCGGAACTATCGAGCTTCTTGGGAGATGCGGATGAAGGCAGTATACGTCCTTCTCATCTTCCCATCAAGATTTCAATGTGGGCTAATCAAAGACTTCGGCGCATCATTCTATGTACAACCATGGTAGGCATCAAGCGAGCTTGAGAACGACACTTATTCTCTTTGAATGTTTCCAAATGGCCCAGTCTTCGACAAAATGCGATAGTGATAATTTCGCCGCGTTTTTAGTGAACTCTGCTTGATTGATTCATCTCTCCAAGACATGCAAGAGACACTTTGCCTGCGAAAGGTGTTGTTTCTAGCTGAATATTAAAAAAAAAAAAAAAAAAAGTCCGTATCCTTCTTGTAGCGGCTAGTGTTGATAACGAACATGCTAGCGTACATATCGCTCTAAGGTAATATCATTTTTCAGATTTTTGCGAAATAAAATCCTTAACAACAAATCACGGCAAAATATAATACTTAATGCAAGTTCAGAAACGCGATAAAAGTGGCCAACTGCACTCTTCACGCCTTACCCAGCCAACCTATTTCAGTCGCCGTGGGATTATGTGCAGATGCCCACAAGATTATTCAGGGCACGTTAATTATATAAGAAGTTGAATTTGTTAGCTGCCTGGCGTGGAGTTAGTACAAGCAGGTCGCGCAGGAAAATAAGCGCAGTGCAAACTTAGTTACAACTTCTGTGGGTTAATAGGAGTTCTAGCCGACATGATTCAAAGCACGTGAGTGACAGCCAGGTATACTAACACGTTTCCCTTTGAGATAGAAGCTCCCTGCTTGAAACACAGTCCTATATTCTTGAAACACAGTCCTATATCGACGCTACATCTAGAGAATAAAATGAAACGCCAAAGAACGCTTGAGACGAGGCAGCCAGAAAGCCATTTCGGAGAGAGCATACACACGTTTATAGGCCTGTGCGAGTATTTCTCTCAAATTCTCATGTATTCGACGGTCTATTTGATTCCATTGCTTGTTATTCGAAATCTAGAACTATTCATCTCAAGCGAATAACATTGTGTAACGAATTGTATCACGTGGTTTCGGCATAAAGCAGGGGGCACATGCGCGAAAGCTTGACCGGCGTGCCGCAGCGAACGTCGCTTGCGAACTGCCGCCGCAGTGCCAGCGGGGACACATATGGAGCAGCGTGCGTCCGGCAAGCGAACTCCCTCAAGCTCCGCCCACAGTCGGCGGTGTCACCGCGCAGCGGAGTCGAAAGTCTGCCTGGCTTGATGAGCTTCACATGGATTCACGCTCGTACAAAAGACAAAACAGCAATGTTATCAGAAGGATTGCCTGCTATACTCGTGCAACAACAGCATGCCTGTACACGTACGAGGCTGTCGGCCACGATGCCACCCGCGGCGCGCCGGGCGACGAAACGCACTGATCCATACCTGCCCTAGTCGTCGCTAGGCCTAGCCAGTTTCCCATCGCAGAGGCAGCGGACTGCGCTTCAGAACGGGCCAACGCTGTAATAAAGGATGGAATTTCATCACCGATGCACGAGGAAGGCCATCAATTATAATAAAATAAACCTAAGTGCGCTTTGCGCGGCGCATTCAGCAGCAGAGCGAACAAACGTTTGGGGATCGACCGGGCAGCAGCAGTGGTTGTGTGAAAAAACTCGCTTGTGTCGCAGTTATCCCTCGTAACAGCACTTCAGTGTTGGCCAGTGATCTTCACAAGTTACTCGTCGTTGACAGTGCTGTATCCAGTGACTTTTTATTTACACGAAGAAACAATACTAAAGTATTTTTCAGATGCCAGCGGCCGGCGTGACCGGGTCACCGCACGCTCGGCAGCGCAGCAACCTCGACGGCCCCGACGGCAGAGCCGAGAGGTTTGCTCCACGGCTCCACCGCAAGACCGACTGAAATACAGACGTGCACAGATAGCACTGCTCCAGCGCGCACCTTCTTCATAGCATTCGCCGCTAGGGAAAGAACACTACGGGCAGCCGGGCGCTGCTGTAAACCTGTTGATAAGAAGGATCTATTAGTTCTGTCAGTTTTCTTTTGCCATAATGCACAAGCACCTATTCTGCGCATGCGCAGCGGGTAACTGCAGTGCCGTCGCACCAAGCGGAATCGCGGTATGTGCTCTGGCGAGAAAAAAAAACATTATAAAAATAAACACTCTTCGCCAAAATACAAAAAGGCAAAATTTTTGAAGTATAACTCGGACAGTTTTTTTTTTATTTATTCAGGGTTTGTTTAAAGAATTTTATAATTTAATGATGATAATATAGGGGGTATTCACGTGACGTCACAGCTGACGTCAGTATGCAGCCGACGCCATCTTTGCGTCCTGTTCCGACTAGTACTAGTGGTTAGCTTAACTGTTCGTGCGTTTCCGTTTGCTCTGTCACTCTGCCTCATGCCAGCACCGTTGTCATGAAAACTCAATCGGTATCATGAGTGACAGTTCGA
>NC_139344.1:113258270-113398270 GCF_055883805.1 Amblyomma maculatum
TTTTGACACTTGCTCTGCATACTGTTCGCGAAAAGTTTTCGAAATATTCGCTTTGAAATTATTCTGTTCTATGTTTTCTGTTCCTTAATTTTTCTGTGATTTTACAGTTTTTTTCTATTTACAACTGATAGAAAGATTTTGTAAAGTGACAAAAAGTTTCTGTTCTGGACGTTTTTTGTTTTTATTTGTTTTTTTTTTTTTCTGTTGCAGTGAAAGTAATGATGCAAATGTATATGTTTTTACTCGTCTTTCACTTAACTTGCGCCGCCTGTAACAACAATAAAATTGCGCTAAGCGCCAATTTCTTCAGTGAACACTACTTTAAGGCAAAAGCCGTGCCATCTACATCTCACGAATATCTCTCGGCGCTGGCAATATTTGATGGCGCCCATAAGGTTGGCCTCGCAACAGCCATTGTCTAGCCACCGAAAAGAGGCAAGTGGAAAAATGCGTACCAGATGCCGCTGTAGCAGGGAGCCAACCAATAACAGACCTCAATGTGGCGCCACTAGTTATCTTCTTTCGAATCGAAATTGTTACACAGCCGATCATTGAACAGCGTCTTCGGAATTCTCATACCATTTCGCTTTCTATTCAGAATTTCCATACTATTCAAGTAAAAATCAGTTTGCGGTAAAAAATAGAACAGACGGCAAAAATATATCGAATTGTTTGCCTTCCAATCAAGGTTTCGGCTGGAAAACAGAAAATTAGTTTTTTTCGTGAGCATATTTCGGTCAATGAAGTAGAGCAGATATTCTCTGTACTGGTACAGACATTTTCTGTAAAAATATTTGTAATTTCACACACAATTTTTACAGTGTACGTACGTTTCTCGTCGTTGTAAAGAACCTTAGCCGCACGTGTATTGTAGCATTTCGTTCCGCAAGAGCGCAATTATATGAAGCGACTGGTGTAATGCGCACGCGCCGCCACCTAAGACAAACAATGAGAATTCACCTATTCTACATGGTGAAGACGCTGGTATTCCGAGAAAGCCCATTAGCAAGGGACAACAGATGTGCCAAGACAACGATAACTGTATGAAACAACCGCTCTGCCGGTACGAGAACGTCATCGTGAGGACGCCCAAACGCCTCTTCGAGATTCATGCGACGCTGGATGGCCCTGAAAACACGCCTTTCGATCTTCCCTTCAGCAGGTGCCTTCGCGCGATAATTGTGTCCATCTCGTTTGCGCGTGATTAGAGACAATTGCACGAGTGTTCCAATGGGCCTTTGAAAGCGCCCTCTGTATAGCAACGTTATTTTCAGACGCTGATTCTCTACACAGCTAGCCCCCTCGACTGACTCGCTCATTATTTCCGTGTGTTCCTTTGCTGTGGTCAGTTCGGTCGTACAATTTCTGGAACTCAGATCGAGTGGCGGAAATATTCGTCATTGCCTCCCTAGTAAAACGAAAATGAAGTTACGCGCCGGCTTTCTCGTGCAACCGATAGAAGCTTCATTTGTCAAATGATTTGGCAGTTGCAAAACGTTATTACATGTATGTGTGAGAGTGAGAAGTGTGCGTGTGTGTTGGGGGGGGGGGGGGGGGGGGGGGGCTTCTCGTATCAGCTCTGCGCCGCAAATTCGCTATGTGCTAAAACAACTAAACGATATTCAAGTAACGTACGCGCCGCTTGGTGATTTGTCGGCTCATGGCGCTCAATAAGCGTGTTCAAAACGCCGCGGCGAAATCACAGATAACCGGAGGTTGCAATAAAGACAATGTTTACTCTTTTCTAAAAGTACTACAAACTTCTGGAACAACGGTGTGACCTATAGCCAACATCACGCGTTTCACAGCGTGAGAATGCCTTTCCGACCGAGAGTAGCAACCCGCCAGATATAAGTACAATGTGCAGCTACTACGCCTTTTATATTCTTTGACTCGCTTCTTTCGAAATTTCATAGAAGCGAAGTGTCATCTGACAAGAAAGCAAAGCCATGATTCCTGTACTGTCATTATCTTCCGACCAAATTACGAATTTCATAACGTGGAGCTTTCCAATTATTTTAAACACACGCGTACTGTCAATACCAAGTAAAAACAATTCAGTCAGTGTTCTTAAAGTAGTCATCTAGGATGTGGTTATTTGTTTTGCATGATCTCTCCTTTTCTATGTGTATATGTAGCATATGTTTATATGAGTAATGATGGTTGCATTAGAAATAGCATACGATAGAAGCATGAGCTACTTGACACCTAGAATAAAAGTTGTAAACAATCTTTTTTTTATTTTTATTCTATGGCTTCAGTTGATATATTGCCCAAATTATGCGTATGTTCCGCAATAACTAAGCTTATACTAGTGCATCATTTAGCCAGCACTCAGTATCCTAATAAATTGCTTTATTAGAGCATATATGTACATTATTTAGCCAACGTCGAAAGTCATCACGTACCTGGCCTCAGTCGAACTGTATGCAAACAGCTTTCTTGCCAGGTACCAATATCAGAATTTTTACGTGCGAAAAAAAAAAAGATTGAACTATAAGCTTGTCTTAGTGGTTAATTTGAAATCAGTTGCAATAGGGCGTAATTTTAAGTACGGGGTGCTCAAAGCAGTTCTGAATCTGGCCCCTGGATTCGCGCCGTAACGCTCGCTTTCAATTCAATTCATTTTACTTCGCAAAAGCCCTGCATGGTCTCCTGGGCTAAAAGCTGCTCAAGCAGCTTGACTAAGGCCCTGGAAACCAATTAAGTTTATTTCCTATTCCCCTTCTTCTCTGATTAAATGACAGAACGCTAAACCTACGTCCGCTGTATCCCGACCAACACACCACATAGGGTTACGTAGAAGAATATCTTCATTTGGAAACGGGTGTTTTGTTTTTTAATTGGACAGAGATAAGAAGCTACCATCTCTGGCTATTAAAGACATTACCACGCTTAGCCCAACATATCCCCGACGGCCCTCGAGCAGAAAGGGCATGATTGCTTGCTGGGAGGAGCTGGCATACTGTGCCGGCAACGGAAAGGAAGTAAGCACATTAGACATTAGCTATCTGGGGTCAAAGAGGGCAAAAATGTTTTTGACAACGTTCCCCACGTGTAGCAGATATACGATGAGCAAGCTTTCAAAGCAAGACTGGCACATCGTGACCAACATTTCCGTTATCGTTGCCAAGACAGTTTGGAGTGCATCTCGATATGTATCCGCATTGTGCATACCTGCCGTCTGCGCTGACAACGAATTTGGGCGTATTGCTAAAAGACCGGGCTCGTAGCCATTTTCGTACCATTCATTTACAGAGTGAAAGGGAGTTGATTAAGTAAATGCTGGCATAATTTTCAAAAGGGTACTGGTTTTGATATTTTCATTCATATAATTCTAAAGTATGCGTCACGGGCTATTACAGGGACGCACATGTTGGTAGTTTTCTTCCAGCTCCGATACACAGGTACTTCCTAATAGGTTCCCAAGACTGTCACACAAAAACAGCTCCTACAAAATAATGATTAATGGACTCGTATACCTCAAAGCCTCGCAGCTTGAACTATAAGGCTTCGAAACATTCCTCTAATTTTAACTTTATTTTATCATTTTCTTCGAAACTGCTCATCCTCTGGGGCATGCGTACTGCAGCCAACAACCGAGGCAGAATTAACGAGTAACTCCTGATAAATCCGAGAACGTGAGAATAGGGTGAATCCTCGTGAATCCAGCGTTTCTCTTTTCAAATAAACCTGCTTGTTTCCTACGTTTATTGGTAAAAATAAGCCTCCACGCTAAAGGCCCGCGGTGTACGATGCATGGAAATGTCTCCTAGGCAGCAGCGGTCTCTTTTTTTCGAAAGTAATCTGCACAAGTGCGGTGCTTTAGCTGCGATGTATGAGCCCCTAGTCTTCCACCTGGCTTGCGGAAACCGACTGATATATTTCTTGCTTACCGAGAAAAAAAAAATTACTTTTCTTTTTCGCACTCTCTACATGCGCCTCTTTGAGCCAACCTACGAGCGAACTCCTTTGGTCTTACTTTTGTGACGAAGTACTTTGAGTAACAAAAAATACCTCCGATCGCGCTTCTCTCCGCGTAAAGTTCCCTGGTTCTATAAAGCTGGCGCCAATGCGAGAGAAACAGCTAGCGGTGTCTGCCCTGAGACGCTTCGCCGCGTCCCAAAATTGAACGGGGTGGCCCGCCGCACATACCGAAGTCTGGGTACGCCGTAGTACTGAAGCAGTTCTCAAGAAATCTGCGCTTTCCTTCTTTATCGGCGGCACCGGGGACTCCGCTCGCGTGGAAGCGGAAGAAAGAATTACAAAGGTGGAACCGTGTGGTACCCGCGGGCGCACATATGATAACGCCCACAAAAATGCTCGGCGTCCACGTATGCACTCACGCACACGCGCGCACGCTGGGAAAAAAAAAGGAGGGGGGGGGGGGGGGAAGACTCCTGTGCCTTTTGATGTCATACGCCGCTCAGCGCCCGACGCTGCGGGTGTCAGAGCAACGTTTCAAAGACACGCGACCGCCAGCGCTGAGGCGATGATGCTATGCGTGGCTGTGCCGATAAAGGACTGCGAGCTAATGCTGTGAGCTATCCATACGGGAATGAGCCGTCGCTTCAAACCGCGCTCAACCTCGCTGTTCTGCATACCGCCTGCGCGGTAGGCACGCAGCCATAGCTGGCCATGCGGCGACGGCAGCGGTGCAAGCTGTTTTGTCTGTAAGAAATGTAAAGCGAAACGGAAGGGAAAAAAAAAAAAAAAAAACCAGGCCATAATCCTGTCAGAGAGCGCCGCCTCCATAGTACGCTGGCTATGACGTGCGCTCGACTGGTCCAATTTAGCGACGTTTTTTCCGCCCCTGCAACGGTGCGCTTCCTTTCCTATGCTCCGTTCCTATCTTTTGTCAGCCTTTATACTCTGTTAATATTTTCATAGCATTTTTTCTTGCGGCAGGCTCCTGATACCTGATATGTCGGCGCCGCCTCCGAGCGCCTCCGTCCTAACTAAGTTAGCGCAGAGTGAATCGTAGCGTAGAGAAAGAAATGAAGTAACGAATAGTGACAAGGGAGAAGTCACGTGGTCATTTATATTAAGCAGGTCTCGTGGGTCACGAGCACGAGTCGCTCTATTTCTTTCGCGTCTCTATCCGCGCGACTGATTCGAGGGAGACGCACTACGGTCCACTCGATATGTTCGATTACTGTTTTGCAAAGCATCGACGGCCTGTAGGCAGCGGGGAAGAGGGGATCTCAAAGACTGGCAGCACCGGAAGCCCTGCAGCGGGAATCTGTCCCGTCTGCTTTACGGCGGTGGAGATAGAAAACAAGAGAATGACTGACGCGCGGGTTGCTCAGGAAGACCCCATCAAGAAACTGTGCGGCTCGAAGAAAGAGATTCAACGCACAAATGTAGAACGCCTCTGATCGGAGAGGAAGAAATAGCGAGGAATAAGCGGCTCGCCGTTTAATTCGTGCATAGCAGGCAGCAAGGACATGTCAAGAAAGCTGACAGGCCTCGGAGTGCTTGAGGAGCGCGCCAGTACGAGGACGGATGGAAATAAAATAGGAATTATTAAATGTAGCACGACGGTGATGTGAATTAAGAACGGCGTTGTCCCAGAGGGTACGCTCGTTCTTTCGCAAAAAGAGTAAAAAGAAAATTCACTCCGAGGCTAAAGTCGTTCACTTGCAGAACGCCGACAGAAAAGGTACCAGTCAAAATGCAGGGCCGACCGCAATCAATCAATCCAAAAGTGGCGAGCGCGCGCAGGGAACTCTTCGCGTTGTGAGTGCCAGGGTTCTCGACAGGCAAGCCACGCACCACCTGCGTGTAATCTGTCGACGTATTGTGTGTGTATGCGCATTTTGCAGTGCAGCCTGTTTTCCTCGTCTACGTATCCCCCCGTCGAGAGCGCTTTAAACGGAAAGTAATACATCGCTTGGCTGTGCGCGCTGCAAAGCCGACGGCTGTCAACCGTAAACTGCGCACCATATTTAGCAGACCTCGCTGGATACGTCTGCATGCAGCGCTGAGCGGCCGGCAAGCGGCAGGGCGGGGAAAGTAAGGAGTATGTCTGCCGAACAGAACTTGCAACATTCCTCCTCTAAGAGCATATACGCGTCACCAAACAGCCTTGCGGTAGGGTCACCTGTGAAGCGTACCATGCTTTAGCCGCGCTATTGTCATGTCAATTAAAAGAAAAGAAAACCAGGCCAAATCGCAAGTCGCGCCTTCCCAGTCACGCACGTTTTGGGTGCTCTCGGGTAAAGAGCCGTAGTACAAGCCAAAGAGCGATGATAAGGACGTAGCGGTATACTACCTAACGGACCTCCAAAGCAAAAATATTCGTAACATTGCAGCTTCTATGCGCGTATCGACACAGCGCCCCCTTATTTCTCAAAACAATCAGGCAACCACGAAAGATGCTGCAGATTTAAGAAACGGCACAGCGCTTCCGCTCACTAAATGGCAAAATCGCGCGACTCGCGAACTCGGTATAAGGTCGATAAAAGACAGACCGTCTGGCTACTTTGCGACAGTTTATTCTTGACGATCTTGTTCATCGTGGATTCCTTTGGTAACTTTCTACCTTGAAAGAAAATCACCATGGTACAGTTGCGCCTCGGCAGTCGAAGACTGCAGTCAGTAACAGAGCACCACCATCATCCTCAGCTGGAGTACACCAACTGCAGAGCGAATGCCTTTCCATACTTCTCCAATTAACACGGTCTTGTGCTAGCTGCACCCACTTGACGAAGGGATACTACCCCGACATCTCAAATTGTTGTCTTTACCTCTTTTACAAGCGCGAAGTTCTGCGTTTTCCTGGGCATGTTCAGTAAATTGTGCCCACGTGCGCACCAAAATGCCCCTGCTTTGCCGCAATCATCCGCCTTGTGGATCCTTATACGACTCTGTCGACCCGCATCCCGTTGTGCGCGAAGGGCGGCCCACTCAAAGCCGTTCCTGCGAGCGGACTACCGCCAGTGAAGGCCGTCGCAACACTCGAACTGAGCTGGACGTGTTCTGGCTGCAAATGTTCTCACAGGGCTACCGAAACCGCACGTGGTGCAAGTTCCCCTGCCTGGCTATGAAGTCGGTAGAAAGAAGAAGAGAACCGAGAGAGAAGCGCCAGAAAGTCAGTTTGGCCACCTCTCGTTCTCGGACTCATCGAGTACACGAGCGCAATGGGGTAAAAGAAAATAAAGGCACAGCGGGCGGACTCCAACACCGCGCTCACTTACGCTATCCCGAGGCTATTTGCGATGCGTTTTCGCAGCAGCCGGAGCGCAGCGGATCAATTTCGACTACACGCTTCCGCGCTCGGCCTTTCCCACCTATCCGCGTCTTAGGGCGTACAAGGAAGCTTGATGTCATCAGCCCACAGGCTTCTCAAAGTCGAGCTGAGTGCAATGCGCCAGATCTTATGTCAAACCACATGTTAGACAGCTCACCAAAGCTCTTTTTATGCTTGTACACTGTCTTCATTTGCTTGGTTCTCTCCCCGCTTGCATATTCAAAACGAACCAGTGATGAGTAAGTAGCGTGTGCGTCATATCACCATCCCACTCCTTCTCTAGTTCTTGTTTTGCTTCGTTTTCATATATATTACACATCAGGGCTGCTTCTTTTTTGCGCCATTCGCGACAACCGGGGCATAGTTGCGATGACTGGCACAACTTCGTGTAACGAGGCCGATGCACGAGTGGTCAGAAAATGCGAAAACATGGAAAGCTGTGGAGAATATGCTAAAAAAAAATAAGAAGCAAAAGCGAAGGGGTAATGTAAGAAAGAACGTCAGAAGGAAATCTTCATACCTATTCCGCAAACTCACGTGCGGACCTTATAGGATGAGCAGCGCCAAACTTGCGGCGCCTCCAGATCAAGGTTGGTGCAAGGATAGCCAGACTTAGGTCACTATTCACTTCACGCGAAAAATGAAGGTCTGCCAAAGACGCAGCCACTCGGGTTTGTCACCGATCACGCACGTTATTCATTGACGTTTGCTGCGAAACAAAACGCTCAGGCGCCATGGGGATTTCATTCCAGGTAGAAATTATTCTGGCACCGAAGTGCATTTGTTTCCTTAAAATAACTTCCAGAATTTCTGAAATTCGCCGTACGAATAAAAATAGTTTCACGTAACGGACTAGCTATTTTAATGCGACGCCGTGGTAACTGAGTGGTTATGGCGCCCAACTGCTAGACCTCAGGAGGCGGGTTCAATCCCGGCCATGGTGGCAAAGCATGAAGCACCCCTGTACTGCGCGATGTCAGTTCATGTTGAAGACCTTCAGACGCTCTAAGTTTATCCGAAGCCCTCCACTGCGGCGTCCCCCATGGCCACAGTAGCTTTGAAATATTAAGCCCTATGTGCCCTATACCAGCTGCTTCAGTGGTTGAATGGTCGCACGTCAAAATCGCGCGAATCACTCCGTCCAATGCTGGGGCCGCTGCTCGTTGTCCGTATCGCCCACTGGTAGGGTGATATAGTCTCCGACTCCCCGACTTGGCACGGAGAAATTAACGCTCTTTTCTCTCGCTCCCTTATCTCTGACCCAGCGATGAGGAACTCGATAGAATACGGATCAAGGGCGGAACGTGGACAAGAGTCCGATGTGGAAGAAATACAATCTGTAAAGATGCTCGCTGAGGGCGTGTTCCTTTTGAGACATTGTTTAAACAGCGCGGAGAAGACGAGGACGTGCCGGCGCACGGCCCCGAGTCGCAACTCGTTATAATCTCATCTACGCTCACAACTGGCTGATTGTCAAATAGACATTTATTCCGTCAGATGTGTTTAACAGCCGACGCCAAGGTTCCCAAAAGAACCACAAGCCAATTGCCTCGCTGCTGACAGAAAGGATAACTCTTTGTAATAGTGATGTCAATGTATAAATATGAAATTTGTATTTCCCGCGATATTATCTGTCTGAAAAATCCCTTGCGCAAACTAACTACGATTTTTCCTGATGAAAACCCAGTCTTCAAAACGTAGTCCCTACCCGCAGTACTTATACCAGACTTGTACACGCTACAGAAAACAAGTAATCGATTACAATTACAATTGCTCCATCCCAAATGTAATTATTACATGCGTCAATTACAACCCCGCAAAAGTAATAGATTACTTTTGCGTTACTTTTCTTTGAACAGTTTATTCACATAACACAAATGTACAGAGACGACATAGAAACCGCGGATTACTTGATATGCCGTTAAACATCATTAATTTTCAAAAGGAGCTGTTTTTCCATCTTATCGTCGATAATCTTCCCGCGTTTCCTCGTGAAGAGGTCCGCAGCTACACTAAACACTATCTCATTGTATGCGCTGGATGGAAGAGCGGTATAATAGAGAAAGAAAACAAATTTGTGGTTGCGCAAGGCTTCGAGGCTGTTGTCCTGTAAGGAGCCCCGCTCGCTGCTGTTGGTGCTCTGGTTAGGAGTTGCGGGCAGGGCCAACGAAAATCTGAAAGAACCGTCTGTAGGCGATTTCTCCGGAACATCAGATGCGGCCTCTGGCGTGGAGTGATAGCATGGACGACTCAATTCAATTCCTCGGCCCCCTCTTTCAGAGCACCGGAAAATAGTCCCGACTTACAGTAATGAGTTTCATTAATAAACACTTTATATAGCCGATATTGGTCATTTAAGGCATATTTCTAACCCAACTGCCATCTTTCAACTTTAGAAAGTCAAGAAAAAAGCGGTTTTCTTGATTGAAACAAATTCGCTATGCATGTATTGTTACGAAAAGCACCCAGGTATGGCGACACCGTGCACCAAAGACTGAGATCACAGAAGGAGCAACGCGTGAGGCTGACAGGCGCATGCAGCCATACCATTTGCTGGAATGGCACAGTCACTCGCACTTCGCCTCTGTGCCTTCTCTTTATGCAGAAGGAAAGCTTTTTTCCAGTATAATCACCGTATCACTCCGCCTTGTACAAGAGAGCGACCAGCTAAAAAGCAGCTGCGCTATTGGGCCCGGTTCAATCACTTTGACTTGTTTTCAAGTTTTAAAAAGTAATTAATAACCAGTAATAAATTACATAAAAAGTAATCGAATTTTGAAAAAATAATCGTATAAATACAAAAATTACATAAAACGTAATTGATTACAATTAATCAGTTACTTGTAACGCGTTACGTACAAGTCTGACTTATACTGAAAATAGCCCCTAAGTGACATCAAGGAAATATCATGAGCGAGAACAGCAGCCGGTCGCCTGATTGCATCTAACCATAATTGAAGGGTCACTA
Source organism: Amblyomma maculatum (assembly GCF_055883805.1). Lineage (NCBI taxonomy): Eukaryota > Metazoa > Arthropoda > Arachnida > Ixodida > Ixodidae > Amblyomma > Amblyomma maculatum. The sequence goes on from NC_139344.1 coordinate 113,268,491, forward strand.
TGGGAAAACAGCCTTGCTTTTAATACTGTCGCCATTGAATTGACCAAGAATGTTAGGGCAGAACTAAATAATACAAGCCATTCGAGAGCACGTGGTGACGATTCGGTCTTTTACTGCGATCTTTCTTCTTGAGAAAGGGGGGAGGGGAGGGGGGGGAGAGAGAGAGAAGTGAACTCTAAGCCGAATGTGTAGACGGAAGGTTGTAAGGTAAAGCAGCGCCTTAAAGTATTTTGTAAAATGCCCGCACAGAATCCAAAGGAAATATTTCACTCGCTTAAGTTCAGAGCTCTAGTTCGGAAACTTCCTATACGGTCCATGTATTAAAAAAAAAAAAAAAAAACACGTCTCTGGTTGGTCAAAATTCGGGTGTTTGCGGATAGTGGCGGAGCCCGCGATCAGTAAAGTAAACTGTATCCAAGTTATAAGCTTTCAGATTGTTGATAAATACACGAGCACCTGGCGAATAAAATCAGTTAAAGAGATGCAGCAGCAGCAAAAATTATTGGACCTAACAGCCATAGAGATAATTAAGAGAAGTGGGTTCGGCAGCTCAGCGATGACTCCAGCTAACTCGTATTTCGTCTTCCTGATGCAGTTCTGCGCGTTGCTCGGCCTGGCTGATGTTCCGCCTAGCCCGGCTGATGCCGACCCAACAGAAATCCTGTCACTTACCCTGCTCACTTACCCTGCTCACTGTGCCGTCCGGAGCGTGGTTCCCCTTTGAACCACTGCGTGCGGAATTCGGCGCACTGCTGGGCGGCTTCACGTCACGACCTACCCGACCAGACCAACACCCATCCCTGTATCTGGAGAGACGATTGCCTCATCGTTGTCAAGCGACAAGCGTCTTTTTTCTTGAAAACAGCTCCAGACTGGAATGGTCTTCCATCCGAAGTGGCAATCATCACCAACTTCAGCCATTAAAAACCGCCATCGAAGATATTTTGTATTCATATTAAATTTCACAGCCCACCCCTCATGTAATGGCCCCATACCTTTGAGGAATAAATAAATGAATTAATTAATGAAAAACTATCTGACTACGACAAAACTTTCGAAGACCTGAGAACCAGACTAGGAAAAATTGAATCGAGTTGGTCTCTATCGTCCTTAAAGTCCGAGTAGAGCGACATGCAGTCGGCAACCAATGAGTGCGTAGCTCAGGTACCTGCGTTGTCTGCCCGCGTTGTTGATGCTCAAAATACATAGGTTTCGCCACAGCAGCCTAGTGTTTTATCGTTTGAAGGACAGCCCAAACAAATATTGATCAGAAAGCAAGAACAAATCATTGACCCCCATCATCATTTCCTTGATGCTAACCGCAGCTAAGTGATGTCGAACATGCTCGCAGATCGGACACTTACTCAGATGAAAAAATAGGTTCATCATCGCCAAGTTTGACCACTACGAGGACAAAGATTACGTACTTACTTTCCTTGTGCAAAAATTTTAAGGGAACGAATTACAGTGCCAGTGAAGGCTCCTCGCCTGAAGCACGTCGGCGTGAAAAAGATATTAGTTTGCAAATTAACATGACTTTAAGATCAAATTACGACATGACAAACTGATCGCGAACAAGAAACACTTATGAACGTGTCATACAAAAGGTGGCCGAAAAATTCTAGCGCAAAGTGCAAGTACAACGCGAATTCTCAAATGTTACTCATTCCTCTGTACATTTCTTGCGCACTAATATCCGCTGCATTACACTGAAGCTTGATTAAATTTGTAGCTTCATTTTTCTTCTTCTAATGATTTGCTACTTCTTAACATGGCTCAGTGCTTCAATAACCTCCCTCGTTACCTTCATTCTCTCACTTCGATGTTTTCGCAAAGCTAGATCTGGAAAAGCACGTGATGGTGATGTTCTTATCGTTGCTAACCGATCACTGCGCTGCATACTTGTCAGTATTCCTTCTCCGCTAGAAATGGTTTAGATTTGTTGTAACACTACTTTTCCGCACTTGCTGATTGGTGTTTGTTATCGATCCCCATCTAACGACTCTTTCATATCTTTATTTCATGACCCACTGAAAGTTTTAACAACTATGTATCATAATACCCCCGTCATTCTTTCTACTGATTCTAATTATCTTTCGATAAACTGGTCTAATCCGGCTTCTGCCCTGTCAAAGTGCAACACTGAAAGTGAATTCTTTAAGACGTGCCTGACTTTCGCTCTACCGAAGCTGGTCACTGAACCTACTCGTATTACCCAGCAGTCATCTAATATTCTTGAACTAATATTAACAGATCCCAATACCTTTCCTTCGCTTACATTTCTTCCTTCCCCTAGCAATCACCCTGTAAGCTGCGGCTGTCTCCATTGCAGTTGAGTCAGAAACAAAACAACGACTAAGATAGCATTAACACTGTATGCGGTTATTATACAGGTATAAATGCTGAGCTAGTATCTTTTTGTGAAGCATTCGCAACCTAGTTATCGAGAGCGTCCTGTTAAAGTTAACTGGCAACTTTTTAACAAAGAATTCTACGTCTAATCGCAAAGTAGGTACATGCATCACTATAAAAGAGCATGCGCAGTCGCCATGGTGTAAATCAGTACTAAAGCGTTTAAACAATAATAAAAAAAGTGTATCGATCTGCTAAGCACTCAACCAATGCCTCTACATGGAATAAGTATTTTTGCGCTACTAGCGAGTATAACAAGTTACTGCACACCTCTAAACACTTCTTCAATAACTCTCTGCCTTTTATGATGTGTAATGACCTCAAAAAGTTTTGGAACACAATCAATCATTTCGTGTCAACCAATATATTTATTTGCTTCGTAGCGACTGCTGCAATGTACAAGGGTAGTCAAAAGTTCCCAGGCCAGATGGTCTTCTTCTGAGCAATATAGTCAGACAGCTACGACGGCCTCAAATCTGAAAATACCTGTGGAGGGTATAAGAAGCATTATTCTAACCTCCAAGATAATTGATACCTGTAATGGGATCTCACGTGCCAGAATATGCCGACCGGAAGCAAAACCTGTGGCCTGGCAACTTTTGACTACCCTTGTACATGACCACGAAAGTTTTGAAATGCTGAATGTGTGCTGCCTTCTCTAACGAGACCTTTGGTAACCTCCCATCGACACCTGTAATGTAATGGTGTATCTGATGTTGGCAGGGTTGATGATAGCTTAAAAATGAATCAAAGTCCTTTGAAGCATAATAATTTTGGTGGAACAATAAGGTCCAGATTTTTTTAGTTGTTCTCGGGCGTGGTCATTTTCGGCCGACTGACATGCTGCAAAGCGGCCGTTTCCTTGGGGACTGCTTGGCTGAGGTATCTCCATGTCCACCCTGGACGATAGCCACAATTAGCTAGTCTTCGGGAGCACGAAAATATCATCAAATATATTTTCACTGCACGGTTTTGTTGAAGCAAGTTTATTTACGTTGTCGTAGAGATAAACTCGACGTGTTATTTATGGGGCTTAGTTTGACACCAACGACAATTGTACGCAGCCGCGCTAAGGCTTCCTTTTAGGTACCCTACAGGTGTGAAACCGTTTTTGAACAATTGTAAGCATTACGCTCGTGTACGGCACACATATAATTCAACTTCCAATGTACTCTTCATCGTTCCTGTCAGCCACAGTGAGCCTCACCAATTCTGTGTTGTCACCTGCCTGGTGGTGTGCCAGTCGCATCAAATTACCGCTGTGTACTCATTTCAGTTGCCAAGCTGACGGCAGGAAAGTTTGTTGCGCTTTATAAACACCACCGTATTAGGATCGTTTCTATTTATGCCTCAAAAACCTATAGCGCCTATCAAACTGTTCCGACTGCATGTCATGCATGATACGTCTTTTAAATCCGGCAAGTACATTGTCGTACGTGCCAAAGAAAGAAACAGCACCAAAGAAATGCTAACTAGAGCATAACAACTTAGTTTTCGTATGATATATGGAGTTTAGTTTCCCAAAGTGGGATTGCCTATGAGGCACGCCTTCTTGAAGTGTTCCGGAAATTTAGGACCTATGGGGTATGTGCGCTGACATCGCACACTACACTGGCGCCTTCCGCTTCGCTTTCACCGAAACACGTCCGTCACCGCTGTGATCGAACCCAAGTCTTCCCGATCAACTGTCAAGAGACCTAACCACTGAGCCATCGCCGTGGGGCACACTGTTCCATTTCAGTAATTGTAAATTAAGTCATGGATAAATATTAACAGAGCCAACTCTTGCGGCTTCATGCAGACAGAAGACGAGTATATTTTATTTCGAAGCTATTGATGTGTGCGAAAGCGCTACCTAGCTGTTCGGGCCGGCGTCTCGGCATATAATGAAACTGTGTTTATTTGTTGTGTCTCAGGCAGATGCTAACAGCAAACCGGTATACTACGATCAACTGTTTTCCATTCCCACATTTCTCTGAAATACGGAAATAACAATTTTGATTACTGGTAGCCATGCTTACACTCCTGCAAAAGAACCCTAAAAGAAAGCCAAAGACGAAACAGTGGTGATTGAAAACAAGCGTTTTGCATAAGAACCGTAAGCGTGAAGGTCGCCGATCCGGTTACCTCTCACACCACGGGGTCGGATAAAGAAAAATCGCATCCCCATGCACAAATCAAAAACGATTTAAAAAAGAATTATGTGTGCATTTATCACATGTGAAGAACAGCGTCAGAAAAAAAGAGCAGGAGCGCATTTCTGCATAGAAAGTGTGTTTTACGGTTCGTAACCTGCGTGGTACACTACCCTCGGATATCGCGTTAACGAGGGAGCAGTACGCTTTATTTATTTATTTATTTATTTATTGCACTTTGTAGCAAAAAATACAATTTTGCCGTGGGAGCGAGGCTAAAGGTGACGTACAAGTCACCTGACGGGGCCTTCAAACTGTTGTACTACTCTCTGAAACAGTGGAAATTGTGAGTAGCAATGCACAGCACACACCTACGTGCATATGGTGGAGCGCGTTAACGACAGAACTGAAAAGTGCCTACTCAGAAATTAAACACGCATTCTACGCGACACGCCCGCGCCACCCGCAGACCTCGGGCCGCGTGCATCCGACAGATGGCGCCTGGTGTCGAGAGGCAAAGAAGGCACAGCTGTCGCGGGAGAAAATAGACCAAAAATGGGAATCATGTCGACAAAAGAACTAGCCGTACAGGCCCTGGTCAAAAGCAAAATAAAGCAGTCCACCGACTGCTGGATGGCTGAAATCACCGATGCAACTAAAGGAGAAAGAAAATTCTGGAACCATGTTAGCAGGCTGGGTAAAAAGAATGAAAAGGAATGAGAAAAATCAGGAACGAATTCTAGATACCGATGGAAAATGTTTAGAGGAAGACGACGCTGTAAACAACATTATGTCAGTTATAGCTCAGTCATTTAGGAGTGACGATAATGAAATCTCTCTATATACCAACACAGATAAACGAGATAGAAAGAAGCTTAAAACTTACAAATTTGAACTAGAAAAAGACGTAAGCAAACATTTCTGAATGCACATCCGTAGGGATTGACGAAATTCTAATCAAGCGGATTAATGCACTTGGTCCACGAAGCAAGTAAGCGCTATTAAAAAGTTTGAAAACAGTCATCGCGAAAAACCGAATTTCGGTCAGCTGGCGGCAAAGTAAAATGAATCTGATTTATAAAGGGGAAGGAGATATAGAAATAGAAGTGATAGGTGATTGGATGTTAACCTGCTCGTGCTTACCCAATGCATAGCTAGGGCGGAAACCAAACCTTTCTATTTAGCCTTCTTAGACATAAACGGGGCATACGACAAAGTAAACAGGGAACTTTTGAGGAACATATTGAGATATGAAAGCATAGGTCATGAGGTCACCGATTTCCTACAGGAAATATACCGGAATAATGAAGTAGAGATTTCTTGGGAATGCGTAAGAAATACGGAAACTGTCGAGATATGCAAAGGATTAAGACAAGGTTGTCCTCTATCACAACTACTATTCATGCATTATATGGCAAATATGGAACGAAGGCTACGTGAGGTTAATCTGGATTTTTATTTATTGTATAGTTTAGGTGGGAAAGTAGATCAGCGCCTCTCCGTTTTAATGTATGAGGGTAATATTGTACTGCTAGCAGGTAGCCAGGAAGACTTGCAAACTCTGATTAAGTATTGCGGAGACGAAGGGACACTTTAGGCTTCAGTTTTACCGCAATTAAGTCGGGTCTGATAATTTTCAATGGTTCAACCAATCAGTTGGTTTTCAGATCATGAAATACTCAGAGTGACAGAATATAAATATCTCAGGGTATGAATAAACGAAGGACTGGCATGCTTGAAAAAGCACGAGCAGTATGCTATCGCAAAAGGTCGAAAAGATGCCGGGATAATGAAGCATAGGGCTTTGTGGGAATACAACAGGTATAAGGTGCTGGGGTATATTTGGAAAGTAATTATGGTTTGCAGGTCGAGCCAACGTTTCGACAAGTGGACTTGTCTTCATCTGGGCCATCATAAATTCATCATACAGTATGCCTCATACTGATGCGGGACGCATTCCTAACAAAAATAATATTAATAGCAGAAAATTATTGGCAGAAGACAAGTGTCTTTCTGGTTCATTCTGTGCTTCAAGGACATCACTGGTCGAAGTGTTTTGCAACGTAAAGTTTCATGACATGACCTGCGCTACACTGTCGTGGTGGGACCTGGTGCTCCAACAGCGAGCATCGCCGTCTACGGCGCCCTCGCTTTCACCTTTGTTTTTGTTTTGTTTTTGTTTTTTTCGAGATAGAGGGAGCGCTGATTATCGCCTACAGGTGGCCGGACGCTGCGAATAACGCTTCAGGTGGCCCAGGTGAACGACCGGTTAGGGCTGGGCCTGCTGTCCTAGTTCAGCATCTCCATCACCACCGAAAGTGCGGCGAGAATTCTACGCTGTCACCATCGAAAGGGTTGACGTCAATCCCCAGAACAAATGTGAGGGCCTTCCAGTGATCTCGCCTGCCGTGGGGGATACTCAAAAACTACCAGTTCAACCAAATGAGTAATATTACCCAGCTGATGAGGCCTGTCTTACTGAGTGCTTAAAAAGCTGTGGAACTGCGGACCAGACATCAGCCATTTATTTTTATTTTATTGATTATTATTTCATTTTTATTTACTTTTTGCCGAAGTGAACTCCACAACCCTTTTTATGGTTGGCTTGAGGGACGTTTTTTTCCTGGGGCCCGTTTCATCAGAGGCCTTTTCTTTCGGGGACGTTTTTTTTTTTTTTTTTTTTTCCGGGGCCTTACCTTCCGGTGACATTTTTTCCGGAGACATTTTTACCTGCAGGGCAGGGTGATATGGGCTGGCGGATTTAGGTAAAAACATCCTCGGAAGATTCAACCCCGGGAAAAAAAAAAAAACATACCTGGAAGAAAAGGCCCCTGAGGAAGCGGCTCCTAGGAGAAATTATCCCAAGGAAAAAAATTTCCCAGAGAATATAACCTTCCAAAACTCACTTAGGAAAAACAAAAAAAAAAAAAACATTTTATTGCATTTTGTGCTGGCTTTGACAATAGACGTAACCAGTCTATGGGGTCTAGGTCCTTTTCATGTCTGATTAGTAGCCTTGTATAACCGCTCACAAGAGAAAGCGCTACTTAAACACCCTCGTAGATCTTTCAGTGACGAGGGTCGGCAGTTTCGATCGCCATGGTGCATAATGCTAAGCTGCATCACCGGTGGTAATGAAGATGGTTTGCTAGGGAAATCTGGATGGCCACCATGAAGCCCCATTCCCAGCTTCCGCCGCCAAAGCTGGTGGTCAGCGCACAAACAAGACAAAGACGAGGCCACTTTCGGAGTACCAAACCATGACACGATAATGCAATGCAGATCAAGCAACGAAACACCACACTGCCACTAGAAGACACTTCCTTTAGTGACGTCGTTGAAGCGTAGAATGATCCAGATATGCACATATCCCTGGTCACTCTTCTCCGCTGCCATCACGTTTTTGTCGTTGTTGTTGTTGTTGTCATTGTTGTGAACGCTCCGTATCAACATAATTTATTGCAGCTCGCCATGTAGAATCATAGTCTACGTCTTTATAGCCCAATGAGGAACTATACAGCACACGAAACGAGAAAATGGGTCGAGAAACACACACAAAAAGCTGAGATCAGATTCTAGTTAAAAGCATAAAAGGAGATGCAAGGTCCAATAAGCAAACGGGTGCGACACTAGTGTCCTCTTGTTAATTCATCGCCTAAAAGCTCACTTGTGGCCGTTGTTCACACTATGTTAGTTAGGCAAAGCACCTATTTTCCGAGCAATTCATTCCTGAGAAGATGAGTCCCAGGCCGACCTCGCAAAAGGGGACATTTTTCCCGGGGGCATTTGTTCCGGGGACATTTTTATTTTTTCGGGTACATTTACTCCGGGGACCTTTTTCCAGGAATGTTTCTACCGGAACCTAAGAGCTGGCATCCTCCAAAGCACGGAAAGCACAGAGTAAAGTATTTTATAACGAACGCCTGAGGAAAATGGTGAGTAGCTTGTGGGCAGCTAGAGTATTTAAATACTTAAGTTATACCTAAAAAGCGCTGACTCAAATACGAGGAAAATAATTAACAAATTAACCAGTAAACACGTATACAGGGCACAAAGACGGAGAAATAAAGAGCGTTAAACAGCCGGTAAAAAAAAATGCCGACGATTACGTTACTTCCTAATGCGAATTTTCAGCGCAGCACGTCAGCTGTTTCACCTTTTTTGATAAATTGAGGCAAATATTTCGAGCAAGACACATGAGTACAATTACAGACTATTTTATTTTTCCCACATATTCCTTCAAGAAACACTCCACTAACAGTTCTTGACTGTCATGAAGAAAGCTTTGTGGTCAGAGAAGTGAAGAAAGCAATTAAGTTATTGGCAGGTTGCGGGAGACAGCGCGGGGGACCATAGAAACGCTGCGCAGCGAAGAGACTAATGCCACAAGCTGCAGACGAGAAAAAAGAACCTTCGCAAATATCTTAAACTTACTTGAAAACGCTGTAGCCAAAGCTAGCAAGTGCCTCATCGAATTTCCAGCAATATATACGTTAAAGGAAAATGAGAGCAGGCTAGATCCGGGTCAGGCCTTCCTCGAAAGCGAAGAGACGATCGGCTAGAGATCCGGACTATCAAACTAGCTGTATATACGCAAACTACATCAAAATATGATGCTTTTCTCTGGGAGTGTGTGAATTCTCGGTTGCTGCACATATGTTACCCTGCAGTTCGGTGTAAGCACTAGCATTATTCATGAATTATTATCTTAGCAGTGTGTACCATGTGTGGTCACGTCTTCCACTTCAGCTCTGAAACGTGCCTTTCATAATTAGTTCACGTGAATGGAAAGGCGCGGTATCCGTCACACTTGCTTCTGTGGACACCTGAATCGCGCCCCAAGAGAGGGAAGGAAGGTGGGAGTGAAAGTAGAGCTGGTTACGAGGGATAACGCCGACGCCGCAAAACCCAGGAACGGGTGCCAAAGAGCTGCGCTCTAAGACAACACAAGGTAAAAATTGTATAAAGTTATTGGAAAAGAAGCAGAGTGTAGGATTATATTGAAATTGAAAAAGGCAGATTAGGAAACAACCTTTCTTTGATAACTCAATAGACAGCGCACAAATTTTTGAAGCTAGATCTGGGTGCCTTACAACATGCGGCTACCAAAGACAAAAATAGAAATTTAACCAAGAAACTGATACATGTGCAGTCTGTGGTAAATCCGTAGAAACAACTTAATTTCTTATACTCGAGAAAGCTATGTTATCCATCCGGATCTCGATGCAGGCGCAGTCACTTTCCCTTAGGTTTTTGGTTACAGACACCAATGGTAGGGTGAATGAATCTGCAGTGTCAGCAAAAAACGATTGGATGATTGCTGCATGAAAAGCAGAAAACTGACATAAGGATAGAAATAAAAATTTAGTAACAGAAATGACGAAATACTTGAGGGATCTATAACAACGTTCAAGATATAGGCAAAAAAGGAAAGAAAGAAATGTCCAGCATGGTGGCAACTGCCGGGTTCCTGTGAAAACTACACCGTAAAAAATGTCCCCGCAGTATATGTTCCCTGAAAAAATGACCCCGGAAGATACGCCCCTGGATAAAAAGTCCCCATTTACGAAATAGGAAAAAATGTCCCCAAACGGTTGCAGTCAAACGTACTGCAAAGTGAAGCTTTCGCCATGCCTGGTTCCCGGCTCGTCAGGTGTGAATTATATTTCTTTTTTTACTTCTTTTTATCTTACGTCTTCGTTTATGGATTTTTGAAACCTTATTTGTATCTTTAAACCCCGTCGTTTTTCTTTTCGACGTTCTGCAGTTTTGTGTACTACAAGGCGTAGACTGAGTTTCCCAGTGGCAAGCCGCAATGATGTTTGTCATAGAGCTTGAAAGACACAAAACATGGAACTCATGCCATGCGCTCGTAACAAAAAAAAAGAAAAAAAAAGTGGTGGCAACAAAAAAAAAGTGTTGCCGAGGGCAAGTACGTGTCTAGATCTTTCTGCGCATCAAGGACATCACTGGTCGAAACATTGGATTGCGGCATTTTTTTTTTTTTCGGTAGGATCTGCGCTCCATGATAGAAGTCTGATCTGGTACTCCAACAGCGGCCCCGTTAACATCGGCCTTGTTTTTGCTTCAGTCGCGGTAGAAAGGGACTGGGGAACATGCATTATGTACATAATACTAGCCAGATGTCACGTTGTGCTGGTGATTTTCACCGTGCTCCCTCGCCAAACCTTCTCCAGTTCCTGTAAATATGCCAGGAACCCATGAGGACCCAGGTCCTGAGCAAGGGGTTCATCTAAATAGATGAATTGCACATTTGCACATTTTAATGGATTTTGTTATTGAAAATTCAATAACAAAATCCATTAAAATGTGCAATTTTGGGGGAAGTGAGTTCCTGACAGATTTACTCGAGTTACTTTCGGCCTCGGGGACGTTTTTTTCCTAGTGGCCGTTTCCTGGGTGGACCTTTTCTTCTGAGGACGCTTTTTCCAGGGCCGTACCTTGTGGGGACCTCCTTTTTTTCTGTGGAACGTTTTTACTCACACCCGAAACTGCCATCACCCTATCTCAAAACGGACGCTCTTATAATCCATCTATCCACCCGAAAAATGCAAACCAAACTAGTCATATTTTGAAGCGGAGTTTCTCAACTAGCTGTCCACGGGCGGCGGGTAACTTGTATAGGTGAATTGCCTGTATCCGTCGGACAATAAAGTTTTCCCGTCCGACCGTCTAAGTGGCATGATCAAAAAGCACCAGTTTAAGGCTACGCTATCCACTAGATGCCGTGGCATGAAATAAAACGTGTAAGGTCAGAGGAAATTCTTATCTTAAATGTACCAAATCGGCTAGAAAAGAGGAGGTGTGTGAAATGTGCAGAACTAGCGGCGGCACTACATTATCTGAGCTCTTCAAGAGATCAAGAAACTACAACACCGCCAGCAGTGCTATGACTGAAGGAAACTCCGGTCCAAAGTTTGTCTTTCTTGGTAAATCCAAAGTAGGTTTGTGTTCATAGTGAAAACAGCGCGGAAGAGCAAGACAAACGAAGAGCGACACAACACAAGCGCTGACTCGCAACAGAATTTTTATTGGAAGAAAATGTTCTTTAAATGCTCTCCTAACCAGGAAAACATCAAAAGCAAAGGAAGACAGCAAAAACTACTAATCAAACATGATGGTGACATGACACACACATCATCTCCATGGCGCATACACGTGAGACAGTTAGATGTCTTTTCCGGATAAATAAGAGAACTCTTTATCATTGAGCGCGATAGAAGGATCGCTGATGCACCTGCCACTGTTATCATGAATATGAAATGCCTCTACAATTTCACGTGTTAGCCTATCTTTATGTTTGACGAGGATGGCGGTGTTAGAGAAAAGAGGAGTGCATGTACTTTTCTTCCAATGACGGGCAAGATTGCATTTGGACCGGCAGTTGTAATGTATTCGCTCAAACGAACATGTATGCATCGCCTCGTCTGGCTTATGTAAACCGCTCCGCAAGTACAAGGTATCATTTACACCACCCCCACACTGCTTGGTACAAAGCGACTCTGATGGTTGATCTGGCAATCACTCACCGTTTTGTTTTTTGTGAATGTTCCCTTCGATTTTACCTCCACTTGTCTGCACACGCAGTGAAGTTTTCTCAGTGCGAAAAAAACTACGTCAACGTTATATCTTCCTCCAACATTCTTAAACCCATGCGCTACACCATGAGTGTACGGCACTACCACAAACTTCTTTCTTTCTCGTTTCGGCTTATCACCATTCTTCACCCATGCAATACGTTTATCACATGCCCCGGAAATCAAATGGGAGGAGTGGCCGGTAGACCTTAATCGGGCAGCCTGACACATCACACTCTCATTAATTCTATCTTACAGGATTTAGAAATGGCGGATTTAAGGCACGAGAAAATAATGCCAGTTTTTACCAGTTTTGTATCAGCCGACTCGTAGTTCAAGTTTGGTCGACCAAGCAGAGTATAACCAGCACACATGGTGTGCTTCTAAGTGTACTCTTTAGTCAAGAAATCGGAGTGCCCCATCCTTTAGAAGTTCTGTCGTAACCGTGAATCCTTGCGCGCTTTCTTTAAAAACCTTCGATACGTCTATTAGCCTTTTGGTAATTTTTCCCTTGTGAGTGAATACGATGGTAGCCATCTACGTAGCCAAAAAACTTCAAAGCTAACCTTCCATACCTACTTTCAATTAATTCCTCAACCTGGGCGAGGAAGATGTTGGATAGCGCTGGGCCTACTTTAGACCCGGCCTGCCATTCCATTCGGTTACAGTCGACTGGAGGTAAAAGAATAGGATCTCTAGGAAGCTCTCAATGGAAACTCTACAGCTTGCAATGAATTCTGTTTCATCATTGTCTTCAGATATGCACAGTTTGACACTTTTCATTCGTTCACCATGCGGTAACGAGTAGTACAGGTCTTACACGTCCACACCGAAGACATCGCACCTACCCAGATTGTCGATCTTTAGAAAGTTAACCACAGCTTCGGAGTTAGGAACGTAGAAAGGATCTTCAATTCGACAAGTGTTTCTGAACATAGCCTGACACCAAAAACTGTCATGTACCGTGTTCAGACACGACAGAATGAAAAGGAACATTATATATCCTTGTGCGTCTTTGCAGTGAAGAAGACCTGAAGGCGCATCCCCTTCTTCTTCTCAACACTAGCTGCGAGACGTATCAAGTCGTTTTGCTCCAAAAGACGAACGGCACTTGCCTTGGCTTTTCTTGCATTGAATGTCACAGCCTTGAAATGTTTTATTATGGCATTGTCTGCGTTTTCTTCAAAGGTGCCAGCAGGAAGGACGACAAAGCACTCTTCCTTATCAAACACCCTAACCCTACGCCGCCGGATGCCGCGAAGTCGACGAGTCTCTTCATGCTTCGGTTGTTCCCTTGTGTTTCCTTAGTCCTTTCGAAAACATCGACACACTCCGAGACGCACTGCTACTGACTCTTCTTGTGAGCGAGCCCAGAAATTTTCGTAGAAAAGGAAATTTTTTCGGCGGACTTGACATATGGCTCCTGAGCAAACTTCGGGTCCTTCCTAAGTGTTCGTAGGTGTTCGTCCGGTAACTCGGAGTCGCCCAAGATGACAACCTGTATTGGCATGGTGGCGTGTATGTTCCTTCTTGGAAAAGTATAGGACGAAGTGTATTCCACAGGACCTCAGTGACGCGCTCCGATGTGGTGCACCAGTCTGAGTAATCCCGCTGCCTACCCGTCCTGCTGCAGGTCATAGATGATCTTTGAACACCCGTGCCTGTCGCCATAATTCCACCTTCATGATCTTGCAAACTCTTCTGGTATGCCCTCTTGTGGGCTCCAAAAACCCACACACCATTTGAACGTCAGGTGGGCAAGAACCGTACCTTGTGTGCCAAATAAATTCTGGCTTTGCACACACACACGGCGGTGATGGACGCGATGATGGCAGGATTGGTTACACTGAGATGGCTACAGAGAGGAGAGGAGAGCCCACGGTACTAGATATTAAGTTAATTAAGGCTGTGATTTGGGCGAGTTGGTACCGATTCATAGTGAAAACTGCGCGGGAAAAACGAGATGAATGCAGAAAGACATAACACAAGCGCTGACTCGAAACTGAATTTTTATTGGAAGAAAACGTTCTTTGAATGCTCTCCTAACCAGGAAAACTCCAAAAGCAAAGGAAGACAAAAAAAAAACTAATAATCAAACATGACGGTGACAAGACACACATATCATCGCCATGGCGCATTCACGCGAGACAGATATATAGATGTCTGTGCGCCATGGCGACGATTTGTGTCTTGTCACCGTCATGTTTGATTTGTACTTTTTGTTGTCTCCCTTTGCTTTTGTTGTCTTCCTTTGACATGCAGCAGGACGGGTAGGCAGCGTGATTTCTTAGCCTGGTGCAACACATCGGAGCGCATCACTGAGGTCCTGTGGAATACACTCGTCCTACTTTGCCAAGAAGGAAGATACACGCCGCCAGTCCAATAAAGGTTGTCATCTTGGGCGACTCCGAGGTACCGAACGAACACCTACGAACATTTAGGAAGGGCCCGAAGTTTGCCCAGGAGCCATATGTCAAGTCCGCCGAAAAAATTTCCTTTTCTACGAAAATTTCTAGGCTCGCTCACAAGAAGAGTCAGTAGCAGTGCGTCTCGGAGTGTGTCGATGTTTTCGAAAGGACTGAGGAAACGCAAGGGAACAACCGAAGCATGAAGAGACTCGTCGACTTCGCGGCATCCTGCGGCATAGGGTTATGGTGTTTGATAAGGAAGGGGGCTTTGTCGTCCTTCCTGCTGACACCTTTGAAGAAAACGCAGACAATGCCATAATAAAACATTTCAAGGCTGTGACATTCAATGCAAGAAAAGACAAGGCAAGTGCTGTTCGTCTTTTGGAGCAAAACGACTTGCTACGTCTCGCAGCTGGTGTTGAGAAGGAGAAGGGGATGCACCTTCAGGTCTTCTTCACTGCAAAGACCCATAAGGATAATGTTCCTTTTCGTTCTGTCGTGTCTGAACACGGTCATAATCATCAGCCTGACTATACCCACTGCAGGGCGAAGGCCTCTCCCATATTCCTCCATTAACCCGGTCCTGTGCTAGCTGCATCCACTAGACCCGTGCGAACTTCTTAACCTCATCCGCCCATCTAACTCTCTGCCGCCCCCTGTTACGTTTTCTTTTTCTTGGAATTCAGTTTGTTACCCTAAGCGATCATCAGTTATCCTTTCTTCGCACTACATGGGCCTGCCCATTCCCATTTCTTCTCCTTGATTTCCACTAGAATGTCAGTGATCAGTTATTTCTTGGTCCCACTCTGCACGTTTCCTATCTCTTAACGTTATCCCTACCATTTTTCTTCCCATAGCCTTCTGCGTTGTCCTCAACTTAAGTAGAACCCTCTTTGTTAGCCTCCACGTTTCAGCCCCTAGGTAAGTACAGGTAAGATGCAACTGTTGTAGACTTTCCTCTTGAGCGATACCGGCAAGCTGTTAGTCATAATCAGGAAGTGCTTGCTAAATGCGCTCCATCCCAATCTTATTCTCCTTGTTATTTCCCTTTCGTGGTCCGGATCTGTGGTTACTACCTTCCCTAAGTAGACATATTCGCCTATACTACTTCCAGTGCTTCTCTACCTAACGTAAGCTGCTGTTTCTTCCCTAGGCCGTTGAACATTGCCTTAGTCTTCTGCATATTGATTTTCAAGCCTGCCTTTCTACTTCCCTGCCAAGGTCATCAATCATTCTTTGCAGTTCATCCCCAGAGTTACTTAGCAAGGCAATGACATCAGCAAATCGCCGATTACTGAGGTATAGGCCAGACGGGGCGATGCATACATGTTCGTTTGAGCGAATACATTACAACTGCCGGTCCAATGGTCGATTCTTCATGCAATCTTGCCCGTCATTGGAAGAAAGGTACATGCACTCTTTTCTCTAACATCGCCATCCTCGCAAAAATAACTATACGTTAACACGTTAAATTATAGAGGAATTTCATATTCACGATAACAGTGGCGGGCGTATCAGCGATCCTTCTATCGCACTCAATGATAAAAAGTTCGCTTTTATATCCGGAAAAGACAAATAACTGTCTCACGTGTAAGCGCCATGGCGATGATGTGTGTGTCTTTTCACCATCATGTTTGATTAGTAATATTGATGTCTTCCTTTGCTTTTGGTGTTTTCCTGGTTAGGAAAGCATTTAAAGAACGTTTTCTTCCCATAAAAATTCAGTTGCGAGTCAGCGCTTGTGTTGTGTCTTTCGGTTTGGTTTGGTTGTTTGTGGGGTTTAACGTCCCAAAGCGACTCAGTCTATGAGAGACGCCGTAGTGGAGTACTCTAGAAATTTCGACCACCTGGGGTTGTTTAACGTGCACTGACATCGGACAGCACACGGGCGCCTTGCTTTTCGCCTCCATCGAAAAGCGGCCACCGAGGCCGGAATGTATTGTGTCTTTGCTCGTTCGTCTCGTTTTCCCGCGCTGTTTTCACTATGAATCAGTACCAACTCTCCCAAATCGCAGCTTTAATTATGTTCGTGTTTCAGCGCTCCCCGGAACTATTTCCATGAGTAGCATAAGCACCGGGCGAAGAATTGAGTGGTGAATCCTTGTGTGAGAAAGTACAAAATAGCTGTAGAAAAAGCTCCTTTTTTTTTTTTTCGTCTAAGCTAGAAAAGAGGCAATGTGCGATATATTTTAGTAATTGTTTTATTATGGTTTCTGACTTCCACATTCAAGCACTTCCAACTTCTAATATTTGCTTTTAGAAAATTTTACATTTTATATTTTTCGTTTTATTTGTAACGTTCAAGCATTTAACTTTTTCGTGAAATCTCATTTATTTAGCTGCAGGTTGGTGATCCATAAGAATTGCCTTTTCTTCCACGATCCCCCAAGGGTTTTAACACCAAAGAAAGAAGCCTGCAGATAGGCGTCCCAAATCACTACAACCGAAAAAAAAAAAAAAAAAGACAGTTTTCCCATTTTTGCATATATTCTGTGCCCTTTATGGCGGTTATTTTACTTGCAGTATTCAAGGCATTAAAACGTTTGAAAGTGTCAGCAATTTTGATAAGGAACTAATTTTTTTCAGCGCATTTATTCCGCCGCATTATGCTATAATCTATACTAAGTGCAGAAATTTGGTTTGCAATGCACATTTTCTAACAATTATCAGAATAAGCTGCTCTTCAATCGGTCCTGAAAAGGTTAAAGGTACCTCCAACTTGGCGCTAAATGTAAGGTAACTCTTGTAAAATATAACGTAACTAGTTTCCCATAAAAAAAAAAAAATGAGCTTAATGTCACTGTCGTGTAATGGCGGCACTCCACCAAAGTAGCGTAAAAAAGAAAAATGTCGCAATCGATCTCGCTGTCAAGAGTTGACGTTAGCATGAATTTAATTAAAAGAAAGGCATACCGCGCTCCAGGGCGTCTCATTTCTGCTTCGCCACGTATATAGTGTGAAGGCGCGTTCGAGGTGGTTGACCGATAAGTGAGATTGCTTTGTAACTGCTCAGAGTTGCTTTGTAACTCCTCTGAAAAATAAATAAATGAAATGAATAAATGAATAATTGTGTGCAAAAGCATCTCATGCTTAACAGTGTTGCTCAAGATCGAGTTCATACGGTACGCGGGAGATATAAGTGGGCCCTTCGTCGAGCGTTTCGTGAAAGATGGCTAATACGTACGAAGCACAGCCCTTCCCGTAAAGCGCCACGGTAAGGTCAACAATCAGCGAGAGTACACGCACGCCCCCTGCACTTCACAGTAGTCTGGCACAGGGTGAGCGAGGCCTATTCACTGGACGTTTGAGGGGCGGGCGCTTGTCGCTCGCTCTTCACCCACGCATCGGTTGAGGCCGGGTATTGAGGTGAACGCCGGCGGGCGGAAGTGTTTGGCGCACCGACGGCAGCGGCGTCGCATCGCAGCGTAAGACCAAACCGAACAAGAGAAACGGCGGTGTGCCTTGACAGGCGCGCCGTCGCCGCCACCGCAACCACTAAGTGGAAGGGCGACGAGGATGCAGGCACGACGCAAAAAGCTGCGGCGGTACTCGCACACGGCCAAAGGGGTAATCCCCGAGCCACTATCGCGCGAAGCGCTCACGTCGCTTTGGCTGGAAACGGCGACCGACAGACAGGCAGCGCGACGGAAGAGCACTTCTGACGCCGAGAGAAAAATAACCAGATCAGGAACAGATCGATGGCCGTATGGAAGAATGAAAAGTGAAGGCAGAAGGGGCGATACCGCGAAGTGGGCGGGTGTCATCGGCGCATCGTTTGCTTGCGCGGAACACAGCAGGCAACGTGCGGGGAACAAATGCAACTGCGCGAAGACAACAAGCACGGTCGGGATGGCGCTACATTTGCGCCGCAGACGTCCCTCGACAACTCTCGCGTAACAGCACGCGCAGCGGGTGACGCTGTTGCGTAATTGCCAACGCGGGAAAAAATTTGCCCCTTCGTGCGGACGCGCTTGTCATCCCTCCGGAAACAGCTCGGGAACTGAAAGCAATTAGTAATACCCCTTTTTCTTCCTAGAAGCGCGGAAGGGGAGGAGAACGATAGGGCGGAAACACGAACGGAAGAGGGGAGAGCCGGAGAGAAAATGGTTCCCGCTGATTTACACTTTGCACTTAGTGCTCAGTGACCTAAGGCATTTGCGGGCGGGCCTTAAGCATACCACTCTATATAATGTCATAGTGTATATGTTTATTTTTATCTACCCTGTCCTCTCTTCCTGTCGCTTACATCTGTAATATCCTCTGCCGCTTTCTCACTATCCCTTTATTTCCGCCGCCCCTGTTGAGGTGCTTCAGATATCAGATGGCAGATACCGGGGCTGGCAAAGATATTTTAGTTCTATTTGGATATATAATAAAAAATGACCACAATAAAAAATTTCGGGCGATAAGGTGTTTCGACCTCGGCGTTTGGCGAGAAGCTGCGACGACGGCTAAAGCATGAAACGCTCGGCGTTTATTCTACCTATGCGTTGACTGATCATGCGTCGACCTTATTTTCCTGAGTTGACACTACGTAGATACAGATGCCTACGATAAACTTCCCTGCCTACACTTCACTGCCCTTGCAGCGTTTTCGATTTTCGTCATTTTCCAATAGTTAAAAGCCGTAAAGCAATCGTCGCTTCAATCTCCACCAGCTCAAGGGATCCAATGTTAAAGCTGCTCACGTCCCTTTTATTTTTTACTTCAAGCATAACTGAAAAAATTAAAAATTGGAGAAAGGGTGTTCAGAGGCGTCAAATGCTCAGAATTCTGACTGACTGACGGAAAAACTTTACACCGCTTATTTTTCTATGCGCAGCTTCTACTCGACCGATTTTAGGTAAAGACTGTTCTTTAAACTATGTTCGAAAGTGTGCAAATTATAACTCCTTATAGCAGTTATCTTGCTACTGAGAGATAAGGGAGGCTGATACCCTCAGAATGAAAAGGCAATGCTTGATTATTGCAATTAAGATAATATAGAGCGTGCAATTGCAAGCTCTATATTATCTTAATGAATTATTTACTTCGAGAAATTTAAAAAGTGAGAATAGGAGAAAGGGATTAGAAGGTATTAAAATGTTGAAAATGAAAAGCCAATGCTTTATTATTAATAAAGGAAATTTAGAGAGCGTAATTGAATAATTATTTAAAATAGTTGGAAAAATAAAAAAATTCACACCCGGGGCTTCAAAGATGTCAAATTGCTCGGATTGAAAAGTCAATGCTTGATGATACTAATTACGAAAGTTTAGATTGTGTAATTGATGAATCAAATATCTGAAATAATCGAAAAAATTAAAATGAATACGGGGCTTAAAGGTGTCAGAATGCTCAGAAGTAAACGCCAATGCTTGATATCCTCATTGATGGAATATAGTGGGTTTAATTGATCAATTACTGAATTAAACTAATTGAAAAATGAAAACAGTGAAAAGAGGGTTCAAAGGTCTCAAAATTTTCTGAATGAAAATTCGATACGTCAAGATGGTAGCGAAAAATTTTCAAAATGTGTGTTATGAATTTATTATTTGAAATAATTTAATAAAATGAAAAATGCTTTCAATCGTATCTAACCGCTCAGAACGGAAAACCAATGTTTGCTGATGCGAAGTATTAATGTATAAAAAGAAAACAAGCTAACAAAAACAAAATAAATATAACAAAACAAAAGAATGCGAAAATATCCGCTATGGTGTCATATCTGTAGCGGCGAAGCTAAAGTGATTCCTTAATTTGTTACAGTTGTTACCGGGTGATCACGAAGCTATATCTCATATTTGACCCATGTATGAATACTTTGATGGAAAACGATCTTTTGGAGATTTTGTTTTAGCTCGCGTGTGCTTTGCAATGCGTTACGTTATTTTAACTTAGCGACGGACGCCATAGGGATGCAACGGAGGTTGGCGGCAATTTTGAATTGCGGCGCCAGTCCTTCGTGTCTTAATTGTCATCTGGATTTTGCACAAAGCCAATATTTGATAACAGTGTTATCAATTGACTTTTAGTAGGCTAGGTGATGTGTGTTATTTGTGTTCGCGCGAAAACAGTGAGGTTTCAGAGATACCGCTGACTCCGAGGATTTATGAACGTTTACCTGAGTTTGAGCCGGAGAGACCTGGGTAAGTTGTTGCAAAGTGTCCCGTGGAGCACATTGCGTGGAAAAATATTTTAGGTCTTGGCGTACCATCACGATAATAAAGTTAAATAATTGATCAATTACACACTCCAAATTTTTTAATTAGCGTCATCAAGCATTAGCTTTTTTATTCTGAACACTTTTAAACCTACGAAGCCCTTTTTGTAATTTGCGTGTCTATTTTCGTTCAATTAACTAATTCATCAATTACATTTTCTGAATATTTTAAATAGCACCAGCAAGCATTGGCTTTTCATTCTGAGCTTTTTGACACCTTTGAACCCATCTTTACAAATTTTCTATCCCAAGTTCACCAATTAATCAAATAATTATAATGATTTCATAGCTTGTAATCGCCTATCACACTCGAATGTGTCATCAATCACTACAATCAAATATCAGCAGGATAGATACTTTTTCGGAGCCCCCGAATATTTTCTACACGAGTTGCCGACTACTACAATTATTACAACGATGACGGCGTCAGCGGCTTTTCGGCCGAACGAGCTGAAAAGCTACACATAAAACCGGAGTTGCTTTTCCCTCGTGCTATTGTTATGGCATCCAGGAACGTAACAGGTGAATTTTCCCGATGCAGTCGGGCATACACACGAGCTTTTAAAAACTGTTCGGAAACGCGGCACACAGGCCCTCCAGGCGGGTGCACGAAGCGGCCGAATGACTACATTTACCAACATGCACCGCGGCAGCGGCGGCATCGTGAAGCTGTTCGGTGGGATCGGTCTATTACTTACAATGCAGCGTTCCCAGGAGTGTCATGACGTCGTTTAGCACTGTTATCTGCAGAGTTTACAGGTGTCAACAGAGAGTTAAAGCGGCTGGAGGAAGTGGAGTCACAGACAATGAATTTCCCGCAGCTAAAAGACACCCTCGGCTCTCGAAAGCGTAAAAAAAAAAAAAAAGGGGGGGGGGGGATACTGTGTTTAAATCTGTCGTGTTAAATTTTCTGGCGAGCTCCGTTACAACAACCCAGCTTTGATGCGGATCTCGTACTGCTGAGCCAACTTACAAAGCAGAACATGAGCAAGAAGCGAAGTAATGACGGCACTCAGCCGTTTTCATTAAACATTTGGGCGAAATAAAATTTCTCTTGAAATGGGCCAAAAAAGTGACGATAAAATAAGTGTCGACTGATCCAGCTGGTATAAACGCTGTTCAACTAAAGGAAGCGGCTACAAAAGCGTGCAACAGAAATGAAAGAACCAAACGACTCATGTCCTTCTCGTTTCCATTTTGTTTTTTATTTGCCAGATCGAGTTCACTGCGACGGTTTTCAAATGTGCTAATACTCTATATTTTTGAAGTAGATCATTTGTTCGTCATGGCTGTGAAATTATTTTTTCGATTATGCATAAAACAGCTGCACAATCACTGATTGAAAACGCGCAACTCAAATATCCCGCGCCCCTCGCGACCGCTACAGAAGAGGGAAGCAGGGAGAGAAACTTCGCTTCTCCGTCCGTTGTGACGCCACTTTGAGGATCCGGAGGCATTCAGAGCCACTCGAGGGAGCTTTCGGCATGCTCTGCTTCTCGCCTTGCGTGCGTTTTGGGCGTACAAAGGACGTCAATTTGTGTGCGCCCCGCCGCGGTGATGCAGTGGTAAGACGCCCGACTACTGTGCCGTAGTTCCCGAGTTCGATGCCGACCGCGGCGGCTGCGGTTCGATGGAGGCGAAACGACTCCCCTTCTCTATTTCCACTTTCCCTTCCTTCCTTCCCTTACGGCGCGGTTCAGGTGTCCACAGCGTGTGACAGTGTGACGTCTTTCCCTTTCGGTGAACCAGTTATTATTATTATTATTATTATTATTATTATTATTATTATTATTATTATTATTATTATTATTATTATTATTATTATTATTATTATTATTATTATTATTATTAACACTGCGTGCCCGATACAACACTGCTCTGCATGTGTTCGGATGCACGAGCAGCTGTGATCGCGATGAAGTCGTCTTCCATCGTTTCTTGCAATGTCAAACGTTCGCGGCGCAATGGAAGGCTGCTGAGAAGAGCGATTAATTCAAGCCGACTAAAGGAAACATTCTACTCGAAGCATTTTCGTGACTTTGACTACGTGCAGTTTCGTCTTAAGGCGATTTCTGTAGGGCTTTGTCAAAAAGGCATGACTGAACCATGATGCGGTTCCTTCCATTTCCTCGCACAATAGGGTCGTTCCAGTCACCATTCCCTCGAACCGCGATTATTGAATGAAGAAAATGGAGATAAGGCTTGTACTTCTGACTGTAGTTCCATTACTTTCTGGTCTCATTCGCATGTGAACCGTCACGTTTAGCGTTGACTGCGATCTGTTAACAGAGTGCAATCTCGCTGTGGGATGGGCACACAGCGTCGGCTCGTGCGTAATTGCGTGTCTCGAATTCTTCTTTTTTTTTTTTTTTTGCGCAAAGGTATGCGCAGTGGCTTCTTTGCTAAACATTGGATTACTCATCAGCCGCACGCGCTGATGATCCTTTACGAACAAGCAGATGATTAAGGAGAGCCCACTTCTGTGTCGCAGCTAGGTTGTGACGGCTTTGCGAGATCCGTTCCAGCACGGCACGTGCCTGATATGTTCGTGGGGCACCTATTAGAGCGTTATTAGAAGATAAGGCGTGTATCGCTTAGCTGAGTATGGGCGCATTCAAATAGAGCGCATTGAGTGAGCTAGATTTCCTTCGATGGGTCCAAGCAAGCAATAATCGAAGTTTATATATGGCCTCGTGATTTTGCACCTGTTGCGTCTTCGTCATTTTACATAGTTCTGTATTGTTTGAGGATGCAAATGAAATTAGAAAAGAAACCGACAGGGGCTCTTGTAATTAACATTTAAAAACGTGGTTTCCTCGTGAAGGTATATGGGGGCGGTGGAGCTGCAGATTGGCTTTCCACATATGTCAGCCGTCAATTCCCTATCTTATATTGTGAACGTACGATAAAAGGTAGAGGTTCTCTACGTCGTCTAATTGTCCCATGACTCAAGCAGTATTCTGCGCGTGTTTGACTTTGTCTCCAGCACAATAGCTCCGTCAATGCCTCGCGTGCATCGCAGAGCTCGGCAACAGCGCTTCTTTTACTGTTGATTTGTCTGGTGGCAGCTGTGTACTACGAAGCATGGCACTCAAAGCAGGATATGGTGCGCCACGCCTCGGGCCCTTTTTTTTTTTCTTTTTTTTTTTCACAACAATGACTTTTCTGGCGGCCGGGAGGCCTGAGACGGGAGTAGTCGGCTAGTGCATTGATTGTCGCCCTTCCTTCCCAGGAATATGCGCGCCGAGGTTTCGCTGAAGGCCATGTAGATTCTGCTAATAATGACACGCACTACGTTTCACAATGTATTCTATACCACAGGAAGATTTCATGCAAAGGCTGCGCTCCTCATCGCGGAAGTGCTGCATCGTTTGTGGGCGCGTCTGGTACAAGGAGGTTTAACCTCCTTGTTCTGGTACGGATACATGTGGTGAAAAGCCTGATGGTCATTCGAGTGGAAATGGCGTGCCATAATGGCTTTCACAAAGCCGCAGAGAGCTGCGATCGGCACGCAACGCAACGGCGGAGCCCGCATCGGCAGCTTCCCCGGTCCTCGAAATGACGTCACGCGACGCCTTGGCCAATCACAGGCGGCGGCGCAACCCAAGGTGAGCCCCGTCGCGTAGGCTGCGTATTTCTGCCGGAAAAAGGCCACTTCTGCTTTTCTCTGTCTGATTTCAATCTGATATTCGAGTTTGCAGCATGAAAAACTGTGAGTTTCTGCTGAAAGCCCGATTTTTGCAAACAGTGGTGAAGTGTCCCTTTAATGTTTCCGCTGATTTTAGTCGCAAAATGACGTAAATTTCTGGCATCCCCTTCGAATTTAACGCGAATTTCATGTTCATGTATATTTCAATTCTAGCTGAAAAAAAAAAATAATAACCCTCCCCCGCCGCATCAGAGCCCACCGAACTCGTTCTCCATTCAACAATGACTAGCCTATATTCGACTACTTTTCTCGAGAGCCCCGATGCTGATTCAACAAACACATCCGCATTCAATTCAAGCGCGCAGATGGCTATTCTATGCCAGGTCATTCCGCCATTGATGCTTGCCTGAGGGTTAAGGCAGTCGCATGCGTATCGGTGGTCCTCTAGAGCTGAGAGATGGAAGTCATTTCGATCTGGACATAAGAGAGTGAGCACGATGATCTCGGCTTACAAAACGCAGCGCTATCTAATAAATGAAAAAACAAGCTCCAGTTTTCGCCCACACATTCCGTATACCTCCTAAGTTAGCGATCCTAATATTTCAGTGGTGCAATGACTGATATAATGCCAAGGGCAAAGAAGCTAATCACGTCGGTAGTCTCCTAGCAAGTAGTGATTCACCAGCCGAGAAAAACCCAGCTTTATTGTCAAACTCCGTTTTAATCACGACTGCAAGAAAAAAAAAAAGAATAAAGAATATACGAATCCACTTTCGCGCACTCAAGATGCCATTGTGAAGAGGCAACCGCACGCGCGAGACTATGGACAAAGAACTATCTGGATGCAAGCCAAAAGCTCACGAGAAAGCTTGGCGCTACCTGTCATCATTCCACTACGCAATATTGATAAACACTTCACATACTTTTCAATCATTTAATGCGCTTACCCAAAGAGTAGCGCCTCCATTCGCAAGGTGATTAGATGTTTGCAGCGAGTACTTGTTAGACGGAAAGCTTTCCACTTGTCGCGCATCAAGCAGAAGGTGGTGAAAATAGAGAGGAGGAATGGGAGTTTTGCGAAATAGCAAGAGGCGCCTGTCTGAAGCGCAAACACGTTGAGCGTTCCATCTTTCAAACAAAGAGCTACGTCTGTACGCTCTTGATGACTGCGTCGCTTTTCCGAAGGACAGCCGTATGACGGATGCATATAGCTATAGGACTGGCCTTAGCAGTTTTATCAAGGAACGTCTGACTTAAGTTTCCTTTTTTTTTTTTTTTGGTGCTAGGAACCGCAGCGCATGCTATACTTAATGCATGCCTAAACCATACAGTAGTTTTAGGTATTTGTGAAATGACAGTAGTAATAGCATTTGATGGCGGCTGAGCGAGCGCTTCTCAGCTCAGCACTGCTCAGGGGACGAGAAGATGAAGATCCCGTAACGAAGCAGTAGTAGAGGATATGCCGTTTTCTCGCCACCTCGCAAGCTTCTTGTTCGACTGAGTCCTCTTTTTCATCACATATGCGGTTGTAATTAGTGTGCTGAGAGATTGCAGCTTTCGGCGGCTGGACCGATGGTCGCGGAATCGAATTCCGTTCGCAGAGGTCGCCTTTCGATGGAGAAGTTGAATAACCCTAGGTTGTGGAAATTGATTCGGATCCCTCCACGACGGCGTATCTTAGAGCCCGCATGCAAGTACGGGCCCACATGACGCCAAATCCACGAGGAGGAAAGATCCAAGTCATCGGATGTTCGAATATGTAACGGCAATTTGCTTCTTGCTTTGTAAAAAAATAATAAATAATCAAAATCAATCCGCTGATTCACTGCGCTTGCTCATGATCTATTCCGAAAAAAAAAAAAAAAACTGCAGTGAAAAAGAGCCGAAGCATGTAAACGCTATATTTTTCGCAGCAAAAGGAATTATAAGTGCCGCATCGTTCTCTAGCAATGTCGTTGCGGCGCTTATCTGCTTCCCTGCGGTGGGAGGCAGTAACACGTGTAGGCGGTAACACACGTAGCAATAGCCTTCATGGCATCAGGCATGCGGGCCATAGTGCGCAATGGCTAGAGCATCGCCCAATGCGGGATATTATTCCCCGAGATCAGGTCGCATAATGGATCGCGAAAGTTCCATCCAGCCCGCGCTATCGATAGAGGGCTTGTGATCCTTTCGAAAGAGGTATTTTCCGCGCCCTAAAAGCGCGGGTAAATCTCAGTCTGGTTTGAAATGGTTCCACTGTACAGAAAGCGTATAGGAGCGCCCTTATGTTCATTTGAGCTATACATGTGCACGATCGAGCTCGAGCATCGCGTTTTCGCGCGGGGCACAACCTCTCGCAAGTATACTTGCCCCTCACGCAAGCACAAGCCCGTGTAGCGAGAAGTGAGCTGCATTCCGCGCAGCGTGCAAGCCACGGATAGGATTCGGCTATGTATGCGTATACGGGCGCATTGCTTATATCGCAGTTGACGCTTATATGGTACACCTTTTGAACCTTGAGGTAACCGCGCGGAACGTGGACGGGAGCACAAGATTAGAAGACGACACAACGAGCGCTCGTTGTGTCATCTTCCAATCTTGTGCTCCCGCCCACGTTCCGCGCTGTTACCTCAAGATGCATAACCAACATGCCCAAGCTGCTATTCTAGTTACACCTTTTGAGTGAAGAATGAAGATGAACTGCTCAAAAAGCTGCGACGCAAATTAAACGCCAGGACAGCTGTGCTTACAATGAAACATTTGAAGCCCGCATCATCTCCACTGCTTGCACACTGTGCGCGTGCGGCGTTGGCTTCACACGCGTCCGAGTGTGGAGACTGCGCGACGCACATGCTTGCCGGCAGCGTTGACGGATCGAGGCTAAAGGTGTCCTTCCTCTGCACAGATGCGCGGCCGTTCGTGGGCAGCGTCGCAGCGACTGTCACGAGTTTGGCCGACGATCCTGTTGCTGCTTGTCAACGACCGAACTCCTGCATTTCGCACGTGACTTATGGGGCTGACGGGCTGCGACCGTGAAAGAGCAGGGTGCTACTTCAGAAAGAAAGCGATTCATGCGCGGCTTCTGCTGCCACGAAACCCGCTGTGTGCAAGGCAGCGTCAGGCAGTGTCGCATTCGATGCTGTTCATTGTACTTGCAATCACGAGTCTAATCAGGGCAAAACGCTTTGCTAGGCGGAAAGTTTTTCTGGCTATCTCAGGCCCATATGTTACATATGCGCATCTGGTTTACTTTGACGATATCTGGGGCTTAAATATGGATCTCACGAATAGAAACAGATCTCTGATATATGTTACCTCCGTGGCAAGCAAACGATCGGCACAGCCTTCATATGCACTGAATCCAAAGCGGGACACCCGTTTCCATCTTATCTTTTTTTCATTTTTGTCTTCAGAGCACATCTTTCACGGCTTAAAAGATGAACTGCGACCATGCTATAATATCAGCGCTGCTGTACAACAGGCATTATTTCACACTGTAATTACGATACTGCCTTAGTATAGTCGTACATTTGAGCACTTACTGTACTTTTTCCTGCACACGTAGCATAACCACGAATGAACTGTCCAGAAAAGTGAGAAAAGTTTAGTAGTGCGCCGGGAGATCTTACAGAGGCCATCCACCACGCGTTAACAAAACGCAGTGTTTGCAACACGGATGGAGCTTGACCGCACTAATGCATACTACTACGCGGGACAGAGTGGTACGCAGAGTGATACCGAGTAGTGTGCAGCAAATTTACAGCAGTAAATATAGTAAGAAAAAATCACGAAATAAGCCGCAGATTTCGCCAGCTTTCTTTTTCCTCTTATTTTATGCGTCTATCAACGAAGCATGCGCTCGAAGTTCAGGTTCTGTTCAATCAGCCCTCTGGCGTATACCGCCTCAAGCGACAGTCGCGGCAACCAAAGTTGCAACCAGATCTCTGCAGGGGCGTGCGGAGAAATTGAAACCAGGTGAGCAAATGGCAGGCATCGCGATGGCAACATAGCTAACGCCGTAGGGCAAATGTGTATAGCCTGGAGTTCAGAGCTGCATGCTCGCCTGCGCTACAAACTTAATACGAGAGAAATTTCGGGTTCAAAAAAAGTTTTTGTTTGCTTCTCCACAGCTATAAACATTTCCAATAAGAACTACCGAAGCGTCGCCCTAGTGTTCACTCGACTGCTGCATGCACCTGGCCCTAACACGGTAGAAGCGGCAGCAGAATCGAACTGTTCAGAGAGGAGGCATTTCCACCTCGCCCGTAGGAAAGGTCTAAAAAATTATAGGGGACACTTAAGCTCGCAAGGGTATGAAGCGATAGTGTAGGTTACCAGCCCACATATAAAGCCCCGCTTTAACCTAGCCGCATGAACGTCCCTTAGTGGCCTATAAGTGTTGTCTTGGCAGGCCGATTCTGATATCACATTCTCATATAAAAGGAGAGGCCCGAGTTGGCTACTCTCGCGGACATATCAGCTCCTAGCTACCGCCTGACTGCGCCGTTCCCGTTATTGTTCTCTCACAACGTCGACGACGACGACACCGACAACGCCGGATTTTCTGGTGAAGGGGGCCTTTAATGGCCCCCTTCACCAAAACATCGTGTTAAAACCAGTACAGGTTCCATCAGCTGAATTTTTAGCGGCCCTCACCGCTTAGCTGGTGTTAATTCATACTATAGCTTGCCCTATTTAATAGCCGCTTGTGTACCAACCTCATTAAACCTATAACTGGATTAGCTATGCTATCGTAGTTACGCGTGATATCGACTGCGCTACAAAAAGTGTTGTCACCTTAGGTAACAACCACTTACACTTGAAATACTTTGTTAGTTTGCTCTCGGCTACATTGAGTTACTAACGACAGTGACGCCCAGTCTTGCTATGAGCTCCGCAGGATTCCTTGCAAAGCGCGCCTCAGTTATCTCACATTTACTCAGTTGCACATTCTCCTAAGCTACCACGTTATGAGAAAACCCATTTGACGTAGCTATAAATCCCCACGTTAACTAAGCCGTACGAAGCTGCCTGCATGGCCTAAGACTACCGTGTCTGACTCGGGATTCCGGAAGATTCGATTCATCTCACCCTCCCACCTCAAAGCAGTTGGTCGAGTTGGCAGCCCTACCATATTATGAGACCTCATGACGTCACACAACCAAGCGACCAATCAGTGAGCGGCCACGTCATCCGCCAACCAGCACCTGTCAGAGGCATGCCAGTGATTTTTTTCTCACAACATCGACGGCGGATTTTCTGGAGGACGGGCCTTTAACGCTATCGCATTAAAAAAGGAAGTCAACGAGCATGAAGCCGTGTTTAGTGAACAGCAATATAGAAGCCAAATGCAGCGCCTATGAGAAAAACACCATGCATTTGCAGTACGGCATTTGATGCAGACTCGACTGCTTGCGCAGCAAGCACACTGCTCCGCAAGACATCGGTGTCTGCTGTGCGGTGAGCGGAGGAGTGGAAGTAATAAGCCATTGAGCAATAGAGGACGACTGAAAGCAAAGTTCGTCCCGCTCTCATAGCTCACTTTGACAGAGTGGGATGAGGTAGTGACGAAGGTTAGCTTGGCACCACGAAGCGGGGGCATAGCCATTGACAGCTCTTGAAGGGGCGCTTAGTGTCCCCCCCCCCCCCTCCGCATCAAGCTAAGGCTAGCTTTGCCATCGATATTTTGTCTCTCCCCAGTTTACTTTTTTCCTAAATACTCTACTAATAGCCTATCATAGCCTATCCCCAGGTCAGCCGTAATGCGCCCATTTACTGCCCAAATTTAGAATGCATACACACCCGCGATGAAGAGCTGCGCTGGCGTATAGGAAGATCGCTTCGCTAACCGCTTCTCCCGAGACTGGCGGGCTCGACAGAATCCGATTGTTAGCCGCCTTGCGCCAATATTTTCTGCTCAGTGAGCAATGACACGTATGTATATCCTTTATTTATTGCTAGCCACCTCAAAGGACACGTTGAAAGGGCATTACATAATTGAATGGGTTAGAGGGCGTATGATTGCTTCTATTCATGATATGAATAGCTATGAGTCAATATGAAGCCCGACTTCATAGAGCAAGCCATTCCAGTCTTTCACAGTGCGTACAAAAAAAGCGAATACGTGTGTGTAGATGTGCGGTAAAGAGGAAGACAGGTGGTCTTTCCATGGTTCGTGCGTCGGGAAGTCCGGCGGCAGGGATGATGACAGACTCGTGCTGAACATAACAGAATTTGGATGCATACATAGTCTAGCAACATGAACCGGTCTAGTTAAATCTGGGAGATGAACATTGCAATTTAGTTTGGTGACACAGGACAAGAATTAGCTCAGTGGATGAAGATGGCGGCGCGGTTTCGTAGCACTTCTAATATATTGGTGGGGGTGGTAGTGGTCATCAAAGGAAGGAAAAGGATTGCTATAATATATTACATATTATCTATAATATCTTAAGCACCAGAGCTGCGGCCGGCGGAATAGAAAAAGGATAGTGAGAGGATAGCGAGGAGAAGTATAGCAGCAAAGGAAAGGGGAGGCTTCTATAGCGCCTGCACATGTCTGAACGATAGGGGCCGTACCTGTGTGGCGGGCTTCCCTGCGCGTCGGTGCTTCCCACCCGACTCCCATCGTTATTCTCGATTTCAAGTACACACCGCAGACCTCTGACTACTACGGTCACTAGCGCCGAGGAACCTATCTGTCAACAAGAACGACAAAATCCTCATCAACGATGCAGTTGGGGAGTTTAGTTATTATGCTTCAACAAAAACCACCGGCAAGTAAAAAGGACATGCAGCGCGCTCCGCGCATATTGTGTCGTTGCGCAAAATTTGTTCATCGAGCGAACTGCACTAATTAACGTGCCATGTATGCATTGCATACACCTTCCATCTAGCCAGCATCCTCAGCACACACTGAAATAAACAGAGGCGGTCAGGGACGACCACAAAGGAGAAAAGGCCAAGAATCAAAACTTGCGCAGGTTGCACGTGCGTGAGCGGGTGTATGTGCCGCGTGCATGCCCAGGCTGCCACGATAAGTTTCAATCTCAGGACATATGCAGGAGCATGTTCGTTCCTTCCTTCTATTGTTTCTTAATTGTTACGTGGCCACTGCTAATGCGTGATTTAAGCAACTATAGCCATTGCCCGTAGGCGTATTGTAAGCGGTAAAAGAATGATTTTAGTCCCGGAAGCTTTTCATCGGTAGCGTTGGAACGCGAACTCGTGTGTGGGTAAATGCATGTGTACACAAGCAACGGGCAGCAACGCGGACGTCACGTCTCTCTCCTCTGCAGCTGCCCTCCCATCTTCCCCAGTTCTTTCTTTGTGTCCACCCCGATGACATGAGTACTCAAGCTCCTGAAGACCGACCGCATGCACGTCTCGTTGGGCACACTCAACGGGCAATAATTTCGCTCGCATTTTTCCCACTTGGAGCGCCTGTCACTCAGCTGTCGTACGCTTGTCTCTGAGCGTCCAGATGCAGCGCATTTGAACGTGGCAGGCGGCGCTTTCTTGTCGGGTGCCGGGAGGTACTTATGAGGAAACGAACCGCGCGTGGTAACTGTCGTTCTGGGTGGGCGCCTGAAGGGCGCAGTGAGGAGAGGGAGGTGAAAGACGCGAGAGTGGATGGGTCCGAAGTGCAGTCTTTGTGTCCGCTCTAAGGGGTCTGATGTCGAGCAGTGTCGCTGGGCAAGAGTGCGATCAAGAACTAAGGAACTGAACGGCCGTCATAAGCACCTCGCTACACGGCTCGAACTCAGTAGGCCGAACACTTTTGATCAATGCTTATACGTATACGGTCCACCTTACTTGTGCTTGGTGTCGTTGCTCGCCATGTGTCTGTACGCTGTCGACTCCCATGCGGGCCTGTGGTCAATAATTCATTTACAGGTTGATAATTTCGCATTGCCGTGACAGTCTGCGTTCGGCGTTCTCAGACATCGTTCGGTGGTATGAGGTGGGAAATAAAAGTGCGACATCTCTCTCATTTTGCGAAGACACCTGAAACTGCACGTTAGTGAAGGAGCCGAGGAAAAGTAACGAGAGTGTCTTACAATGTTGCAGTTTTTTCAAAACTATTTTCAATAAACATACGTCACTACGAGCGTAGAAGAAACAATAAAAGCAAATTTTTTTTACGCACCGTAAGTGTAGACCGTTGTGCCTAACGGTATCTTGCAATACTTCACTGTTGGCTTCTCAATTAAAGAATGTCTCATAAAGCTGTGTTTGGTTTCATGGCGCACAAACGCCTTTGTCGCCATTCTGAAATGGGCTGATTTATAAGGAAGCAGTTCGTTTTATGAACAAGAAAACTTGACACAACACCGTCACCAGACAAAATCATACCAGTGGCTGAAAACTGCAATGATCGCGTAGTACTGTAGTCTGAGTATGGAGTCGAGGTTTTTCTCGAGTCTTTCTAAGCCATTAAACACTTCTGTCGAGTGTCAGGCTTAGATACGTCTTATATATATATATATATATATATATATATATATATATATATATATATATATATATATATATATATATATATATATATATATATATATATATTATGAAGGAAAGAAGCCAACAGTCGGAGAGGCCACGGAAAGCGTTGGGGATGGTACTTTATGTTTTTTTTTAATGTTTACTTGGATAATCACAGAAATTAGTAATGTAATCTGTTTAGGGGAAAGATAATTAAACAAAGTAGAAGAAAAAACAACGTGCCGATGGTGGGAACCGAACCCACGACCTCCGAATATCACGTCCGGTGCTCTTCCAACTGAGCTACATCAGCCGCTGTCCCCCCTACTACTTGCTTGGGTATTTATGTTGTCTCTATACGAACCTTGAGAGTGTTCACCAGCGCCACCCTCAACCATAGCGGCGGACGTGGAATGTCCTTTGTTACCGCCAGCGCCACGTAGAACGTGATCAAGAGCGAGGGCGAAAGCTGTGCTAGAACTCTCTTACGCTACCTATGGCTTCAAGACTGCCAGAACCGAGACCCCCGTAAGCTACAAGCAGATCAATTAAGGGGAAATGAGGGTGCTCGTTATAGTACATGAAGGAAAGAAGCCAACAGTCGGCGAGAACAAGGAAAGCGTTGGAGATGGTACTTTATGTATTTTTTTTTAATGTTTACTTGGATAATCACAGAAATTAGTAATGTAATCTGTTTAGGGGAAAGATAATTAAACAAAGTAGAAGAAAAAACAACGTGCCGATGGTGGGAACCGAACCCACGACCTCCGAATATCGCGTCCGGTGCTCTTCCAACTGAGCTACATCGGCCGCTGTCCCCCCTGCTACTTGCTTGGGTATTTATGTTGTATGTATACGAACCTTGAGAGTGTTCACCAGCGCCACCAACCATAGTGGCGGACGTGGAATGTCCTTTGTTATATATATATATATATATATATATATATATATATATATATATATATATATATATATATATATATATATATATATATATATATATATATATATCTTGTCGAAACAATTTATGCCATGATACGAAACTTGTTTAATATAAACTCCGTACAAAATCGATAACCTCTCATATTTCAGTCCAACAGACTCTTGACCCAGGGAAAATATAGAGACATGTTTATGGTGTGGTTTATTAGGAAAGAAAATGGGCTGTTATTAGTTTTCATCTCCATCATAAGCCAGAATACACCCACTGCAATATTCATGCCTGTTCTGTGCCAGCTGCAAGCCCCTTATTCCAGTAAACTTCCCAATCTCATCCGCCCACCTGACTTACTACCGCCCCTTACTACGCTTGCCTCCTCTTGAAATCCAGTGTGTACCCATAGCGACCATCGGTTATCCTCCCTTCGCATTACCTGTGGTCTTGCCCAGTGCTTGAAGTCTAACTCCATCAAAGGAGCGTCTGTAATGATTCAAACACACGTGGAAAGGAAACTAAAGAGGGAGAGAGAAAACGACTGGTGCCTCCTTTGAACATCGTTTTATACAAAAGGCAGAAATTATTTTCTTCTTCTCGGGTTTTAGAAAATATGTTAATGACCTCTTATCAAAACTGAGAGATCGCCGGAACAACAGAGGAGGAATTTTCCGACAACTATTGACAAGAATAAAAGATGGCAGCCTGCTTCGTATTCATGCAGTCCTTATACATTCTAGAGCAGAGGGATCTCAGACCCCTCTTAAATAGTGGTGGGGGGTGTCAGACCCCCCGAGACCCCCCTGACTTTAAGCCCTGGTCTTGCCCATATTCATTTCTTCTCGATTTCGACTAAAATGTTAGTAACTCGCGTTTGTTCCCAAGACTCTAAAAATAACGCTCCTTCTTTTGCATCATCATCATCATCATCATCATCATCATCATCATCATCATCATCATCATCATCAACCTGACTATACCCACTGCAGGGCCAAGGCCTCTCCAATATTTCTCCAATGAACCCGGTTCTGTGCTAGCTGCATCCACCTGATCCCTGCGAACTTAACCTCATCCGCCCACCTAACTTTCTGCCGCCCCTGCTACTCTTTCCTTCCTTTGGAAGGAAAGAGTTACCCTAAGAGTTGTTACCCTAAGCGACCATCGGTTATCCTCTCTTCGCACTACATGTCCTGCCCATGCCCATTTCTTCTTCTTAATTTCCGCTAGAATGTCGGTAACTTGAGTTATTTCTCTGACCCAATCTGCACGCTTCCTATGTCTTAATGTTACCCCTATCATGGGTTGTCCTCAACTTAAGTAGAACCCTCTTGATTAGCCTCCACGTTTCAGCCCCAGAGGTGAGTACAGGTAAGATGCAACTGTTGTATACTTTCCTCTTGAGCGATACCGGTAAGCTGCTAGTCATAATCTGCGAGTGCTTGCCAAATTCGCTCCATCCCAATCTTATTCTTCTTGTTATTTCCTTTCCGTGGTCCGGATCTGCGTTTACTACCTGTCCTAAGTAGACATATTCGCCTACTACTTCCAGTACTTCGCTACCTAATGTAAACTGCTGTTCTTTCCCGAGGCTGTTGAACATTACCTTAGTCTTGTGCATATTGATTTTTAAGCCTACCTTTCTACTTTTCCTGTCTAGGTCATCAATCATTATTTGCAGTTCATCCCCCGAGTTGCCTAGCAAGGCAATGTCATCAGCAAATCGCAGGTTACTGAGGTATTCTCCATCTACCCTTATCCCTAACTGCTCCCATTCTAAGTCTCTGAATACTTCCTCTAAGCAAGCTGTGAATAGTACTGGAGATATTGTATCTCCTTGCCTAACGCCTTTTTATACACCTTAGGATACACCTTCTTTTGTAAGTGTATGCTAACTAGTCCACCTTTTCCCCTGTTAATGCTTACACAACGAGCAAGCGTTACACACTGCATCTCTGTGTACATGCTATCATCTAGCTGAAGAGAAAGAAAGCTATCAGGGAAAGAAATAAGACCACAATTCAAAAACGTTCAAGCATGAACATACATTTTTGTTACTGACACGCTTGATAGAATTTCGAAGCCTCCCAGCCCTATTTTCGTCAATACAGGGATGGACAGAAGCATGTAATCCATCATAGGGCACAGAGTAATGCGATTTGGTCGCATCGATAGACTTATTCGATCGATAGACTCTTTTTTTTTTTTTTTTTTTTTGAAGTAGAATGACGCCAAAGTCAGCCTTGGCTTCATAGCGTCTTTTATCGGCCAAATTGTAAAATTCTAAATGAGAAACGGTTCATTTATGTATCCCAATAATATTTTTGTTTGTTTTCTTTTTCAATACCGCCAACTTCGCCCTGCGAGATCGGTGCTCTTCGAGAGTGAAAAGTTGTGCTCTGGCGTTATAAAATCACACACCATGCAGCTACACAGCCCAGTCAAGCCAGCAATGGCCACAGCCATTTCGTAACCATCTTTTTTGTGTGTGTTTGTTTGCCACGAACAACCTGCGGATCACTGATTTCGTTCAGGATTATAAAAAGCGCAAAAAGACTTTTGGCAGTGGGAGGTGAACATTTTCTAGCAAATAGGGGGCACTATAAACATTTCCCCACTTTTCTTTTTTAGATTGCGTTCTTATTTGCAGCTACACATGAGGGGCCGTCATTGATACACTAGTTCCTTGCAGCACTATGGAATCTAGAGAAGAGCCAATCACGAGAGTGCATTAAGCGTGCTTCATCGCGCCCTGTCTGCGCATCGTCTGCTCACGCAGCACGCATATATGATTGAAAAAAAAGTATAGATAGATGTGGTCGATGTACAAAGCCCTGAAAGTGGATTCGGAAGCTTTAGAATAGCGTTTTGCGTGGTATTACGCTGTTTGTCCCGTGCGTACAAGTAGTTTAGCATGCGCTAATAAATCCACGGCAAAAACTTTGTCCCAGTGGTGTCATGTGGTTACTAGAACTGAAACCAATTTTGTAAACGAACCAACTTTCTTCTTTATGCCTATAGGAAAGGCAGAATCATCGCTCGAAATGAAGTAACCTGAAAGCTCATGGATGTTGCTCGGGTGAGATGAGGAGAAACGAAAGCTCCATGCGCGTTTTCTCATCACTGAATACACTGAAAAGCACAGTAAGAACAAGAACGAGAGTAGTTCACTCCGAGATGAGTTCACTCCGAGACACCCTGCTTCGAAACGCGCCGCCATGCTGACAACGCGATTTTAGCACACGCAGGATCCTCACACTCTAAACTCTGGAATGCCCCAGGACGCGGGATCGAATCCCAGCCTCGGCGGCCACTTTTCGATGGAGGCAAAAAGCAAGGCACCCGTGTGCTGTGCGATGTCAGTGCACGGTAAAGAACCCCAGATGGTCGAAATTTCCGGAGTCCTCCACTACGGCGTCTCTCATAGCCTGAGTCGCTTTGGGACGTTACACCCTACAAACCAACCTAAACTCTGGAAAATAGCGAAAGACTTAAAATAGCGTGTCACGAATGCGCACATTAAAATATATTATCTCATATGTTTTTATAACCATTTTACAGCGGTACCTAATTTCGCAGCGTCCAGAACTTCACTGTGCACTTATCGCAGCTTTGGTAGTGCTGCATGGAACTACTGAGATTGAATATAGGCCAACGGTATGTCAGTGACTGAAACAGACACCCGAGGTTTCTTCAGTAAGCATAGCTCAGTATCGCATAGGTTGCGAAGAGTGAGCAAAACAACAAAGGTACTCGTATTACCGAATTGACATTATAAGGACGTATTACGTATGCTTCAATAGAAGACGCTGTGTATCAGGCGGCGCAGCAGCTGTCATGTGGGTCTGCAAAGGAACTGCGGGACCATATATAGTGCTACGGTGGCGGGTTTCTTTGATGGCCTTCAAGGGCCCCTACCTTAAAGTGTACAAAACGCTTGGCACTATTTTTGCGATCAAAATAAAAAAGATGCAATAAACGCAAATCTCCGCAAAAGTTAGAACAGCAGTTATAACAGCAGAACACTCTGCACGGAGCTTTAGACGTAATGACAAGAGGAATCTGGAACAGTCACAACTTGAAACAAGGGTGTAGTTCTTGCACTTGGTCTGATTAAGTACGCGCGCAGGTGTTCAGCCATCCTTCTGATAATGCATAAAACCCCTCGTACCTGCATGACGCATTGGTTTCGGGTCACCGGAGTTCTTCTAATACCCCTGTCACACGGTCATTTTCAAAGGCGATTGAGTCGATAGCCTTCGAGATTTTCAATCGCGACTGAACTCGAAGGAGTTGTGCCGCTGCTGCACGGCAAAATCCGAAGGCGGTTGAAATATTTCTGGAGTTTGGCGTCAAACTTCTATAAATGGAAAATAAAATATAACTGTTGCCATTTTTAGTAACTGCAGGTTTTTAGTTGTTATAAAGGACCCCTTTTTTTTTTTTTTTTTACGCCTTGACGTTCGTACGGCTCTGCTTGTCATTGCTTGCTTCTCTCAGCAATGCAGGTTACAGTGGTAGAGAGTACAAATATAAAGCGCCTTAAAAAATAGCTGTGCTATTTTTAAATTATTATGCACACTAATATTTTACCGCATAAATTAAAGATATGAAATAATAACACTTGTTCCTGTTTTTGTATCGTCAACGCGCTGTGCACGAGAGGACGCGTGGACCTCCTCGGGTCAACGCTAGCAACCTTGCGCGACGTTCGAAGGCCTTCGAGATCTCGATAGAGTTCTGAGCTGCTCCGCTGACTCGATAGACTATCGACTCAATGGCCATTGAAAACGCCCGTGTGGCAGTGTTCGAAGGCCTTCGAGTCGATGGACAATCGGTTCGAGGGCCTTCGAAATGCCCGTGTGACAGCGGTATAAAGCGATAAAATAATGTTAAGGAGAGTGAGCAATGAGTTCACTTTCGCTTGTCGCAGCACCATTTGTCACCAAGATGAGTACCGAGCTATGAAATGCGTGTATTTTATGAACGCGTATTTCGTGAACGCGTATTTCGTAAACGCGTATTTCGTAAACGCGTATTTTCTGGCGCAATTTGGAGAATGCTGAATAACGTGCAACAGATATATGTTCGAATGCAGTGATAGCGTCACCAAATTGCCTAATCTGTCCCCACCATATTACAGTTCTGCTGCAATTTTGATCGATTGTTCATGGACTAAACCGGAGAAAAGAGAGAGAGTGAAAAAATACGGGTGCAGTATATTTGAGGAACTCTGGTCATTTAAAAACGCCGTTACGAGCGGTATCGTGCATGTTCCAAAAAATAAGTAACAGATTGCAATTAGAATTACTCCAGCTGAAATGTAACTCATTACAGTGGTCAATAACAGCCCTAGAAAAGCAACTGAGTAATTACAGGACAGTTATCGATTGCGTTACCTTTATTCGAAGTTTATTGCCATGACACAAACTCGCTCAAGCAGCAATGAACTTGTGCGGTTTGCTTGAGTTTTTCTTTTTTCTTTTTTTTTCAATAGGAGGCGTCTTTCAAATGTGTTGTCGCTGATTTTGCAACGTTTCCTCATGAAGACCGCAGCCGCTACATTAAGCCCTATCTCATACTAGGTGCTAGAGGGAAGGGCGGTGGTACACCATGCGAACACTTTGCGCAGTGTTCGCAACAATTGCGCAACGCTTTGACGCCAGTTTATGCGTCTTCTATCAAGCGCCGCGC
This sequence comes from Amblyomma maculatum, assembly GCF_055883805.1. Lineage (NCBI taxonomy): Eukaryota > Metazoa > Arthropoda > Arachnida > Ixodida > Ixodidae > Amblyomma > Amblyomma maculatum. The sequence continues at coordinate 113,307,983 of NC_139344.1, forward strand.
TTCGTTGTTGGCGCTGCGAAAGAGCGCTGCAGGTAAGGCAGCTAAAAAGCTGAAAAAAAAAATCATTTGCAGGTGTTTCCTTTGGGGACACCAGACACGAGAGAGAGAGAGAAAGAGAGAGACGGCAGAGAGGTTAACCAGGAAAGCTTCCGGTTTGCTACCCTGCACTGGGGAAGGGGGATGAGGAGTTTAAAGGAGAAAGATAGAAGAGAATGATAGGAAAGGTAAGGCGGCGAGGAGCACAGTCACAGTTTCTCAATCAAGTTCGTGTCTCTCATGAAACACATAAGTGCTTTGAAGGCTTTGCCGTTAGACGCCTTCTGCGGCCATGGGCCGAGGATTTTCTCCTCTGTGAAAGGACGGCTGTCAAGATGGTCCAGAGCCGAACGCAGCGCATATCTTTCGCTTGAAAAAGCAGGGCACTCGCAAAGGAGATGCTGTGTGGTCTCTTCGCAGCCGCATCTTTCACAGTTAGGGCTATCCGCCATTCTCATCACATAAGCGTATTTTTTGGTGAATGCAACACCGAGCCACATACGGCACATCAGTGTTGTTTCGCGCCGCCCTTTGTTAGGGCGGCGCGACTTACTATAATACACGACACGACTTACTTAATACACATACCCTACTTTCAATATTCGTAATTTCGGGTATATTTTCTAACGCAACAATTAACAAGAAACATTTGCAGTCAAGGAAATAAGTTTTTCTTTTAGTAAAAATTAATTAGCTCGGCGCGACTTGTTTGAAGAAGCATCCGTGCATAAATGGCGCCAGCTTCAGCAAGAACGAAAGCCGCGCAGAGCGCAACGTGCCACGAAGCCATGCGCACCATCGTGCGGCCGAACAATTTGACGCAGTCACATCGTCACGGACACTTCGCCCCTGTAGCTTTTTTCGCAAACAAGTAATTGATCACAATGAATGACATAAAATAATGGAATTGCCCAAAACATAAACACTTCTAAAAGTAGTCAATTGTTTACAAATCACACCAAAATGTAAGTAATTACGAGCAAACAATTCTGGCTCCTAAGAAGCCATTTCGAAGGCGTCTTGCCATCGCAGAAAACAAATAAAACGAGCGCGCACGTTTAGAGTCAAACACGCAATGACTCCCATATGCACGTTGCTGGGAGTTATTGCGCGCTTCACTCTTCGAAATAATTGTTTTTTCTAAAGGAAGAATACCCAGTAAAAGTACTCTTTTTTTTTTGTATAGAAAGTATATTGAGACACCCTGAGGTTGACAATATTTAGCAATAACGCATTCTATTTACGACGCTTGACCATTGTTTCCAAAAGTGAACGATCAGCGCTAAGTTGTGGAGCGTACCAGAGTTCAGGAATTGCTAGATGGTAGGAAATAACTTTAGAAAAAAGCCTAGCTTAACTCCCAGAGCTCTCTCTATAACTTCAGAAATCACTGTGAAAGCGATGTAAACGTTACATCTGCGGGCTGGCAAAAAAAAAACCTACTCTTTGAAAGTGTGAAATACACGAGCTCGGTGAGATTCGCATTGCCCTATTTAACAGTGTCGCTTTTGTGCCCGTGTATTTGGCGTTACCAAAAAGTATACAATTATACCAACTCTCCAAGCTTGAAAAAAAAAAAAAGAATGGCAGCGGCCAATTGGGGGAGGGGGCTCTCCCTTGCAAATATCAGTCATGCTTTCGCCACTACTCACTTTGCAATGCCCATGTCTTGAGTTGCCGAATGGCAAGAAACATCTTGAAGTAGGCCGCCTGGCACTCGGTCGAAATCTCGGCCTCCGATCCCAGCCGCACCAGGTTGGGGAAGAGTATCTTGAAAAACGCCTCAACGCGTGTCTTGAGGCGCCCCTCCTGGTCCTTCCACTGGCGACGGGCTACTTCCATTTCGGTCTCGTTGCTGTTGTCGTCCCCATGTTCGCGTGAGTGTGCTCCCAACACCACGTCCTCGCCATTGCTTTCCTGGGTCCGAAGTTCTTCGGGTGCAGCTGGCAGTGAAGACTCCGCTCCACACTTTTGGCACCACAGCAAGCAGCACAGCAGAAGTGCCATCCACAGCGTCAAAGCCGTGAAACAGTAATGTCCTCTCCGATACATGGCAGCTGCTCGCATCTCCATCACTGGCGGTAAACTTTCGCTTCGCGTCTGCCGACGTTGCTGAGACGTTTGGTGACGCTAGGAGAGACTTTGTTCTGGCTGCGGTCGTAACGACCGCGTCACTCGGCTGTTGTCGTACGTACGCACAGAGGCAACTCCTGAACTAAGATAATTCACTGTAACGATCGCTGTATGACAGGGATTACGCTAGGTACAGGTGCCCGAATAGAGCATACAGTTCGATCTGTAGGCCTGGCACGACAGCAGCTAGCCGTTTCGGCTGGTCCCGACCGGGGGCTATCGGGAGTGAACGCTGGACGAGCACAGCGGACTGAGGATGCCGGAGAGAGCTGTCGGGAGCAGCCGGCTCGCGCTTGTGCGGTGCCAAAGGTTTTCCCTCCTTTTCGGACGCGCGCGCGGCGTGCAACAAGCGCTGCACCCTTTCCCCAAGCCGGCACAGTTTTCTGGTCGGCAGGAAAGGGAGCCGCCGGCACAGGCATCGAAGTGGAAGGGAGAGAAGGTGATGGGCGACACCGCACTCTCGCTCCGCGCTCACTGCAACGCAACGGGTGGGGACCACGAAGGTGGTTGACGCATGGGTCGCGAGGATTGCTACACGCCAAATATGCTGCCGGTGAATACAATGCGAGCGCTTTCTTTCGCGTGGAGACATCGCGATATCTAAGCGTCCGGGCGAAATTTCCCCGTTACATCGATGATGTCAAGGACGCAACAACTATTTCATGTTCTGTCGCTGGGGAGCCTTTGACATATTTACCACCATCGCACGAGCCGAGAACAAAAGTAATACTTGCCTTACCCCTGCGGGGGGTCGCCTCCTTGGCAATATATTGGCCTGTGTAAATGCTAAGTCTGTTTGGTTGCGTGTCAGGCTCTGGGAAGGTACGCCACTATTCTGAGCCGAGACTCACGCGCCGCGAGACAGTCAAACTGTTTCATTTTCGCTAGTCATAGCGAACAAGCTTGTAATCCTATACACGTCTGTAATACTGTGATAGGTACATAAACCCGGCTGGAAACTTTCTATATCATCTACTCGCAAAGAGGATAAGGCTCACCGTCTCGAAGTTCGTCGTCAGAGTAAATATGTTTAGTTGCGACCTACCTAACGTTCATATTTTTGTTTCAACAAAGCTTCCACCGGTGCCGTATATAGTTGCAGCTCTGCTGGAGACTAATTGTTCTGTGGACCCTACAAGGCCGTCTCGTGGGGATTTCCGGCACACTACTTTGCACCAACTACGTTTCTTTCTCAGCACCGCTCTAATGAAACAGTGGCAAACTTGGCACAGCAGTAGGCTTTCGCAGAAGTGCAATGTGACAAATATTAGCACTTGAGTCTACCCACCTTCCCAGAAAGTTCCTCAAAAACAACTGTGGCCATGTCGAAGTTCTTTTTCGTCTTTTTTGTTTGTTTGTTTTTCAGTGGAGGATCTACGGAGCAGTCGAAACAGACAGCATACCCTTTTTTGAAAACAGCTCTGGAGGTAGCAGCCTCAGGACAGTGTCACTCAACTCCCACCAATTTGTTGTAGGATAATAACTAAGATTAAGGAAATTTTCTCTGCCGGAAAAAAAGAAATGTCTCAATGTTGATCTTACGAACGGTTACTGGCAGTGTTTTGAAGTGGCACTCACAACAAGGAACACTACACGAGGCTTTTCCTCTCAAGCGTAACCAGGTACGTCTACGACGGTGTTCGGATGACATTGGAACAAGGAAACAGAAACAAATGCGCTTCACGGCAAATTTTCGAATACATGGCGCAAACTTTTGTGCATGAACTGCCTCACTTGAGCCATACGTGACACATCACGGTGAAGCATTGATGAGTCAAGTTGCCCGCTCTAGTGTTCATGGTTGCTACAATCTGCTGGGATGTGTCTCAAAACTTAATTCGTGGATTTTTCATACCGTGCAGAAGCACTGCTTCTTTTTTTTCCTCATTCCTCCAGGGCTTCTTAACAAAGTAAATTAAGTTCTTACCGCGAGAATGCTTTTTTCATTTCGTCATCATTTTTTGCACTTGAACGTCATAACCACTGCGGCACCCCGAGCGCATGTTTTTTTATTTCATTCGTGCCAGTTAGAATTCATGCAATAATGATTAAATACAGTCGAGCATGCTAATTGAAATGCTTCTAAAATGGGACCAAGCCATATTTACCGACATTAATATGTATGTACTCGTTACAGGCCTTTCAATGCTTTATATAACGCTTTAGTGTTCCTCTTCACGGTGATATTCTATCGGTCGGTTGGCAACGGGCACAACTATTATTCCTGACGGCTCCATTAGCAGTGCGGGCGTTTTCATACACGTCTAATGTGCATGTAATATTCATGTCGATACCTGACGTTTCTCTCAGAAGGTAAGATTATATTCAGCTACGAACCTTTTGAAAACACAGCATCCTATAGCTCAGTGGTAACTAGAAAAGCATTTTCATAATTTATATGTACTGAACCCAGATAATGGACATAATGTGGCTTCTAATAATCGTTCCTTTTTTCTTTTTTTTTCTGCCGCAAGCTTTAACGCTGCCGCGGGAAGGCGGTAAGTATTTAAACAAATATTATACTACTACCGAAACGCCTATCATTATACTTACAGAAGCGGGCTCCGAGCTTCCGGCTTTTTAAAGCTTCACGGCCATACTGCAATGTCCATAGATAAAATTGCATCCTGAACTCAGCCGGAACAGAAGTTCACTACAGACTTATGTTAGAAGCCGCTTACGTACCGTTTTGCTCCGCAACCTAATAATTCAGGTCACCGGCTCTGCTCTCGCCCGCGGCGTTCAGCTTTCTTTTGGCTTTCCTTCCAAATGGAACGGCACGTGTAAAGCCCTGCACTCAAAGCTCACATTTTCTGCTTATTGCTTTAATTCATTATTTCTGACGTGTCTATTTCTCCCAGGTCCTAAATTCATACCTATGCGAGCGTCCTGAATCTGACAATCTTGATGGCCTACTGACGGGAAACCAAGTCAGCACGTTCTGGGTTCAATAATTATCTCGAGACAATTGCAGTCAGAAATCAGCCGTCGTTACTGAGACTGGCGTTAGCAGCTTCTCTACAAACTATGCAAAGCGTCAAGTTACTGAACAATTAGAATGCGTTATATCAATCGCTGTGGCCTTCTGTTAAGTATCGCGCATTAAAAAAGAAAAGGAAAGTTTTACAGCTGAGTTCGACGGGCACAACATCGATTCCGATTCGAGCTCTGGTCTAACTCAATGATGCCCGAGAGAAAAACGGCGAGTTTTAAGTAAACTCGCATCTTACATATGAAGTGCGTTGCCTTAAAATCAAAGGTCTCAGGTTGTTACACTCCTTCACTTCAAGGAACAGCCGCGAACTACATCTGCGCAAGACAAAATGACAACCTGCTGTTGCTGCCTTACCCTTATTCGCTGACCAAGGGTGTCTTGACTCTTATCAGCTCCGTGTCAGAAATGACAAAATGTTCAACTCAACGATACCTACGAAAATAAAGACTCTTTCAGACGTGTAATTGACGTCATGCATTAAATGATACAGGCTTTTATCACGACCAGTTTCTCTCGTCTATTAGTGCATGTTGCTTTCTTTGGTAGCGACTACAAAGCTTATTGTATCTTCGCAACTGCTTCGTAAGTAACAATTTAAGGTTGCTTCAGGAAAGTGATGAAACATCAATTTTGAATTTGTAGAGCGCTTTTCTACGCTGTATTCATTATTACAACAATAGCCTGATCAGTAACTTTGTCCGGGCTGAACAGTGTAGGCGTGGTAGTAGGTCGCAACCATAATTTTCCGAGTTGGCCTGTTGACCAATGAGTACGTTCTTGGAGCTGGCGCCCTTTCCTGCGGTCAGTTTTTCCAGGTGGGTGGATGGGGGGGGGGGGGGGGGAGGGTGCGATTAGCGGGGGTAAAAACTTTCTTTTTTATTGTGGCTCAGCCAAAACGAAGTGATCTTCGTTTATTGTTTTCTTTTTCTGCCTGCACCTCTCTCCGCCCTCCTCCCGCAACATGATGCGGCTGTCCGACAGCGTTCCCGGGGGCGCATTCGGAATCTCCGTCCGGCTCTACTTCTCCTACTTTCTCCCCTCACTCTTCGTACCTCTTCCCCGCCATGGAAAGAAAAGGACAGGTACCTAAGGTATTTCCTCTAATATCACAACCCCGTTTTCCCTCTCACACTCGTCGTGAGACCAGACCCCTACGACGAAGAATGACATTTTTTTTTAGACTTGTCATGGGCCAAACTTCTTCAACACTCGTCGAGAACGGTCACGCAGCTGCGCGTATCGCTAGCAGCGACGTTTCACAGCCTAAAAGCTCTCACCAACTATGCTCTAGCATTCCTGCCGCTAGTGTGCCTTTTCCCAAGAACTGACGGGACACGGTTCCTGACCCCCAACTGTCTACGATAATGCTTGTCGCAGCCGTCGCGCTCGGATCCTCCTGTGCATGCGGGTCGTCAGACGCCCACCACCTGCAGCCGTGAGCTTTAGGCGTTGAAAGCTCAGGACAGCAGCTCGTAGTACATTGCACCCCCAGCGCCTCGACCTCTCCCCGAAATGCAAACATTCCACACGGGCTGAAGTTCGCGCGTCTGAGGAGGCGATGCTTAGAGGAAAGCCGATGCTGTCTGAGCATGTTTGAGCGACAATTCACGCGGCACGTCGGCACGGCGATGTCTTCAGCTCACTTTCTTAGCCGCTTATTGATAACGGCGACAAGTGAAGCGAGAGGCCAGGTTTCACGAATGTACGAAACAAGTCCACCCTTCTACCTCAAAGTAAAACAAAGCCTCTGCAATATATTCAAGTAATCCTGATGAAAACCAACTAAGCGACCTCCTAATTTTATGGCTGATGCTAGATCCCACATCTGAATTGTCACAAGGCTCATTTTTAACATTACTTATGCGCAATAAATTTGAGGAAGCGCTGTTGAAACTAACGCTTGCTCCAGGTCTCGCATCCACATAGCTGCTCAAGTTTTGAAAGATAAAGAATGGTGATAACCGTGGCCCATTGCTAAGCCAGGTGGCCGAGCAATTTCAGGAAGTGAGATGTGCTCGTAATAAAACTGTGTAAAATAGCTTTCTTCTTAAGTTTCTCCAGTTTTGTGAGCAAATATTAAATGCGGTTTATTTTGACCTATTCACCAGGTGAGACGCATGTAGGTTTCTCTTCGGTCGAGATGATAAAGCTGTGTTTATGGTGGGTGCGCCCGATGCAAAAGTGACAAAAAAAAAAAACTGCAAACAAATTTTCCTGGCGTGCATGACTTCCATTCTCCTACGATAAACTTTACCAGATGTATCGTATTATTGACTTTATTGTTCCCTATAAATAATTGATTGCCCTACATCTCTCAGCTTATAGCGTACTGATTGGTTGGTTGGTTCACAGGAAGGGAAAGGCGCAGTATCTGTCACACTTGCTCTGTAGACACCTGAACCGCGCCGTAAGGAAAGGGAGGAAGGTGGGAATGAAAGTGGAAAGAGAGAAAGGGGAGCCGTAGTGGAGGGCTACGGAGTAATTTCGACCACCTGGGGATCTTTAACGTGCGCTGACATCGCACAGTACACGGACGCCACTTCGTTTCGCCTCCATCGAAACGCAGCCGCCGTGGTCGGTTCAAGCAATCTTTTTAGGGATTATATACTTTCTTAATTTAGGGCTCGCGCAGCGCACACGGCGGTTCTTTCATTTACGCTTATCCCTGCAGAAAGGGACTTAGTAAAATCTTGCCTCGGTTCTCTGCATGCTGCCGCCAACTAAGGGTTTGACGGCATTTCCGGAATGTAACGCTGTGAATAGGTTTAGAAAATCAGTGTAGATTATGGGTTTTTGACGCTGTGATTTACTGCCTATGTCAATTCAGCCTATAGACATTTTGCCCCGAGCGAGGAGGATGTCAAAACACCTCATCTCTGGACTGTTGCAAACCGGTTCTGCTACTGCTTCCACCGTGTTGACGTCGGGTGCGCACAACGGCCCTGCGAGCAGTATGGCGACGCCCAGGGGGCCCTCGTTGCAAAGTTCCATGGCTGCACAGACAGTATAACAAGTATAACATGCGGTGCCGAAAGGAATACACGCTCGGCAGCCCTGTTGCTTTTTTTTTTCTATTTACCTTCCAGTTACATTGCTTCAGAAGTAATTGCTGTTCTTGGGATGTCTTTCTAAAAATATGCATTATTCATGCATTTTCTTGTTATGCGATGTATTCTAATATGAGTGCGGTTTTTGCTTTTTATAAAAATGTGTCAATGTGAAGTCACATAGAGTGAGAATCCGGCAGGGGATCGCGTCCTGGGGAAATATCGGGAAGAGCATCTAGTTTTTCTCTTTGTTGTCACTCATCCTGGAAGCCGAGTAGCGAAGGCCTGATTTAGTGGGGTCTATGGATGAACGGTTTATTAACAAGCACACTTTGTAACAATGACGTATCAGGTGTTTCTGTAGGGACCAGTAGGATTGGCTGCCAGCTGCAGCCAATGATGAGATCCGGTCGCCACTGAGCCCGTGATGCAGTAGCTTTCCATGGACGTTTGAAAGCCACAGCTGCGTCACCGAAAAACAGCGACCAATGCCAGCGGACCAAGTAGATCCTAAATTACACATCCATGATGGGTCCTTCTACAATACAAAGCCAAGGTCCAGTCGTTTTAAGCATGGGGGCCCTGCAGAATTTCCTTGGATTCGAGGACAAACATTACGCTAATATTCAGCATGCTTTCGAAAGATTTAGGGCGTGCTGCAGCAGTGATACAAGTCGTGGACATTTCGTTATGTTCGTTTATGCGAAGGGTTCTCAAAAAATTTCGTCTAAGCTGCATTCTGCTTCCAACGTTCGCAGATGGCTCAAGCGTATATGCACAGGCTAGGCGAGAACAGCGCTGCACTCAACTACTGCTTGGAAAATAAGCCCCCCCCCCCCCCCCCCCCCGCTACTAGGAACGAATTTCTGCACAAATTCTCGGTAACCCGTCCCATCAGTCGTACTTAGCCTGGCGGCCGCAAGAGGTATGCGCTACTGGAAAAAGGTCAATTCACAATTCATTCTCAACGTTAACTCTACCCGCAAAAAAAAAAAAAAAAAAAAAAAGGAAAAATAAATAAGAGAGAGGGAGACAGGAAAGTTATGAGAAAGAAGGTGACCTAGAAAGAAGTGAGAGGGAGAGGAGGACAGAAAAAGGCAGAGCATAGAAAAAGAAAAAAAAAAAGAAGTGACTACAGTTTCCCTCGCTCTGGTCATCCTGGGACCACCCGGACAAAAGGCAATACGTTAAAATGCAAAAACAAAAAAGAGGGAGGGGGGGGGGGGGGGGGGTGTTGAAGCCTCAAGCGATGACCGCATGAGGCGAAATACCTTGCGACGACGACTGGTGCGCCCCGCACGAAGCGAAGGGACTCGGCGACAGAGTGACGCGTTTTCAGTGTTGCTCTGTTACCGCCACCTCGTCGTCGCTCAAGGGGTGTACAGTTACGCTAGTATCCCGTTTCTAATACTAAACAGCACGATATGAAGGAGCACTGAACAAGGGTAAATGGCGTACGCCCCAGTTCGCAGGTCGAGCCAACGTTTCGACAAGTGGACTTATCTTCGTCTGGGCAAAGCGATCATCACTGGCAGGGGTTTAAATATGCTTTTGCTTCCGAAGAAAAAAACTGGGGAGGGGAAAGTGGGTGAGAAGAAAATAGGTGTGAAGGAGTGGGGAGGGGAGGATGGGTGAGAAGAAAGTAGGTCATGAAGTACGATAAAACGTTAACGAAAATTCTGGTAACTACATTGCGATGTCGACTTGCAAGAAGTGACTTTCTCCCGCTCCTTTATATAATTAATATCTATAGCCGCACTAGCCTTTCTTTTCTTTTGTTGCCCTGCTTGCGATGCGTTCATGTTTGCTCTGATCAGACGAAGCGAGCGTCTGCAGGTTTTTCGCTCGAACCGGACAAGGAAAACAAACTTCACTCGCAAAAAGGCTAGAACTGAAGTTGCGTACTCAAAAGCCTTCTGCGATTGGTTGCCTCTGTTAACGGGTGACAGGCGAAATTTTCTGGTTTCGTTGACTGGTTTATCGGGCTTGACGTCCCAAAGCGACGCAGGCTATGACAGACCCCGTAGTGGAACTGGAGTGCTCCGGAAATTTCGACCACCTGGGGTCGTGCACTAACATGACACAGCACACGGGCGCCTTGCTTTTCGCCTCCACCGAAAAGCGGCCGCCGAGGCCGGGATTCGATCCCGCTTCCTTGGGAACAGTAGTTTAGCATCCTAACTACTGCGCCACCACGGTGAGCAGGCAAAAATGTCTAAAAAAAGAACCAGAACCTGAACGACGCGACGAGCGGCAATGCTTTAGCGGCCCTCAGGTCACTGCGCGACGCTATCGCGTGGTGCGGTTAGCGCTTTGTGGATGAGGGGAAGTAAAATTGGTTGAAATAGTAGATTAGAAGCTTTGTCTTATTGAATTTAGTGACATGTTAATGACACTTCTACCAAACGCCCCCATGTTGCTTTCTCTGCCGTGCCAGGTGTTTACTGCAAATCTAACCGCATGGATTAACCGACAAAATAATGGTAATCTTCTTCTGACTACACTCACTCCAGAGCAAGGGCTGCTCTGAATACCCCTCCGTTTAGCCTTCTTCTCTACCAATTGCGCCACCCGCAAACCTCCTAATCTCATCCACCCATCTACCTTTCTGCCGCCCTCGCTACACTTGCCTTCTCTTGGGATCAATACAATACAATACAATACAATACAATACAATACAATACAATTTTATTCCAAACAGCATATTACGTACATGTCTGAGGTGAAGGGAGAAAAAGCCGCGTAACAGCGGCTTGACGATGCTCACAGTCCCCTAAGGTTGCTCAACAATGACATTGAATATTAGTAATCACAATATTAAAAATAAAAAAATGGATTCAAGACATGCAATAGATGTTTAACAATTTCAAGAATGGAAAGACAGCTGCGACTTGAATTTTCTCCCTCATTTCTGAAAGGCTAACAAAACACAGAAAAAGCATAAAACAAAGAGGACAAAACTTAACAAACACGAAAACTTACGAAGACGCTACCGAAGCATTTCAGACAGTCTCTTGGAGGGTGTGAATAAGGTTATTTCTAGGACGAAACCAAATTCATTCAAAGTAAAGGGTAGGGTATAAATTAGAACTATATATATATATATATATATATATATATATATATATATATATATATATAAATTTTTTAAGCGGCCAAGTACGTTAAATGCTCTCGCATCATATATATATATATATATATATATATATATATATATATATATATATATATATATATATATATATATATATATATATATATATATTGTTACGACCGTGCATCCGCATTTGCGCGCTCTATTGTTCGCCTGTGGGCATGGAAAAGTATTGTGAATATGTGGTGATGGTCCAATGGCTCTAAGTGAGCCTGTTTCCAGGAATCCTGTTTTGTAAGCCTGTTTTGCTTTGTGGACACCCTGCAAATGCCAAATTGACCCTGTCAAGAGAACGTCTGGAAAAACACAAAGAAACGTCCCCCTGCGGGAAATGCAGGAAGTGCTTTCTTTCTTTTGCTCACCCTTCCAGTCGAGAAGCCCTATCGTCCAGTGAGGAATGTCTACTTTCCAAAGGAGACGACAGAGTGACATGTCCGCTGACGTGCAGGACAAGAAAGGAGCATGACGCATACAGCCATTAAGTGATTTCCCAGGAATGCAGGAAAGATTTGCAATTGTCGAAAACGGACAATGCTGGGAGCGTATGCGGCGCCCACGTGCACTTGGGTTTCTGAGAAGTAAACCCACTTGTCAGAACCAGCCTGTGGTTTCTTTGCTGAAGAATAGAAATGTACCTCCTCTCCTCGCCGTTCCCAAGCTTTTCCCGCCAACAAGTGATCACGCCCAACGAATTAATGCCGGACCAGTCAGTGCTTCAGACCATCAGTGCAGTGATGTGTTCGATTGGATGCCGATATCTGAGGGGCGTGCCCTGGATTTGGTTGGTCAGCATCTTCAGAGAGGGGCTGGACATAGGGGGTTTTAAGGACGCTGCAGAGCACGAAATGTCGCTCTGGGCCCTGGGTAAACGGCTCATCCAGTCGCTTCTCGCTATGAACTCTCAACGCTTGCCATTTTGCTGATGTACCCTTCTTTTTCGTGTAAATAATCTTGTAAATAAGTTTCTCAAAGTGCCATTAAACCTGCTTGTACATATTTCACCAACTTCGAAGATTCAATCCTACTTCAACCCCGAGTCTCTGCACGCTACCAAGTGAAGGCCGGGTCGACATAGCCCCAGCGTCACGACAATATATATATATATATATATATATATATAAATATATATATATATATATATATATATATATACCGGGTGTCCCAGCTACTATATATATATATATATATATATATATATATATATATATATATATATATACCGGGTGTCCCAGCTACTTGAACCAAGGGTTACAAAATAATATATTTTAGGTAGGTCAATAAAACCAGTAGCATACAACTGGCAGTCGCCTTGCGCACTACAGAATTTTTTTTTGTTTTGCAATTACTTTTTTTTTTTTTTTAAGTCGATATTTATTGCCTCAGGGCATCAGTAGGTTATGAGATGAAGGATGAATAAATGATTAAATGAATGGAAAAAGGTTGGCTGATTTTATGAAGTCCAGAAGTGAGCGATGATGAGGTCCCTGCGTCCAAGTGACGTATGAAGCAGGATTGGTTGCTGAAAGGCCAGCTATTCTCAGGTGCCGGAATCGTGTTGGCTTGAGTGCTGGGCAGTCCCACAGCAAGTGGTGGATGTCGGCCTCGACATCTTCGTTGTTACAGATCGGGCATCCTGGGCGAGGATATAAGTGTTGGAAGTATGACCACGTCCTAGTTACAGCTGGTGTAAGGGCAACACCGACCCGGATCCTCCTAAGCGCAACCTCCTCTGCACGGGTGAGACCGCGGGGAAGGGATATCGCACACGGAGGGATAAGTGCACGTGTGCGGCGCCGGAGGTGCTCCTTTCTTGACAAAAGGAGGGTAGCGTCGTCGACTTCGAGAAGCTGTGGGATTGATGCGTCTTGGTTCACGAGGCGGGTTGCAAAATCAGCTTGACTTTGGGAAGGCAGCAGATCCCGTGGGACCCACTCAATGCGTATTGACTGTGGGATGCGCGCCGCAAGCTGGTGGATGTCCTGGCAAATTTTAGGGCAGCGGCTGACACGTCGGAGCAGACGTACTGCTTGAAGTGCGTCAGTGCGGATTACAATGTGGGCTGTAGGGAGCATGGTTATAGAAGTCACGGAGCAGAGTGCCTCTTGAACTGCCACAAGCTCAACGCAGAAAGATGTAAGTGGTTCCGAAAGCTGAAACGTAGTTGTCTGATTCAGGCTAGGCCTCCGTGGACAGTGGATTGCCGTTTTGGCTTCACAGCCTTGCAGGCTTCCATCTACGTACACTACTACGGAATCCTGAGGCAGGTTAGCATCTTGCTCTTCAAATCTCTGGCGTAGCAACGATGCAGAGTTGGCAGACGTCGGTCTGCGGATGTCAGTTGGCTTGTTGTCTCCTAACTGTATAAATTTCCAGGGAGGGAGAACTGGCGTAGGTGGCTGAAGAATAATGTGTGACGTTGCATACGCCCTCAGTGCTTGCGTGGAATGTGACAAAGTGGCCTTGAGTCTGCGAGCATCTCGGCGCTGCTGCACCAATTCATCGATGGTGTTGAGCTGCGCATTCTCCTGTAACGCTACGACCGGTGTGATTCGTGGAAGGCATGTTATGGTCCTCATAGCTTCTCGATTTAAGGCTTCAAGGCGATCCCATTGTGCCCTTGTAAGATGCTGGAACTGGGCCTGATAAACAATACGGGGCTGCAGAACCGCCCTCACTAACTGGCGTGCAACAGACGAGCCAGCGCCACCCGTTTTAGGTGCAATTCTTCTTATTAAACTTATAGTTTGAAGTGCTTGCTTTTTTGCCTGAGAGAGCCAAGCAGTCGCTGATCCTGATTGGTGAATTGTTAAGCCCAGAATTTTCAGGCTCGAACTTTCTTGTATTGGGGTGCCTGATAGAGAGAGACGAATTGGATTTGAGGCAAGTTTACGGCGTCCCCAGCGGTTGGCGACTGACGTGTATGACGTTTTACACACAGAAAGTTGAAGGCCAATGGAGGAGGCGTAATCAGAGGTTACGTCTAATGCTGACTGAAGGGCGGCCTCTTGAGTGAGAAGATCATGGTGAGTGCTCCATACCGTGATATCATCTGCGTACTGCAAAAACTTGATTTCAGGGATATCATGTAAGCGCCACGCCAATGGGATGAAAGTAATATTGAATAACGTCGGAGACAATACTGATCCCTGGGGCACGCCACGTAGTGAAACGAATGAACCAACAGTGTCACCGCTGAGACGTATTGCAAATTTTCGTCCATCCAAAAATGATGCGACAAAAGTGCGTACTCTCGGAGGGAGATGGAGCATGTCAATGGCATTCAGGATTGCAGCATGACTGATGTTGTCATATGCCTTTTCAACATCCATTGCTAATATGGTACGTACATCGCGGCTGCGGGTAGATGACAGAACTGCTGAGGCCAAGACAGCCAACCCGTCCTCTGTACCTATGTATGGACGAAATCCAATTTGAGCAGGGTGATAAAAACCGTGCTGTTCAAGCCACCAAGAAAGTCGTGTGGCTAGCATTTTCTCTGCAAGCTTGCAAAGCGTTGATGTTAAGGAGATTGGTCGCAAGTTGGCGAGGTCCGTTGGAGGCTTCCCAGGTTTGGGAATAGGGATCACGACAGCGGTTTTCCAGCTCTCGGGTACGACACCATCAAGCCACACTTTGTTTATGGTGTCTAGTAGTTGAGGAAGTGCAGCAGTACTGAGGTTCTTGTAAACCTCATACTGAATTTTGTCCAGGCCGGGCGCTGTTTTCCGTTTCGCATCGTCAATTGCAGCCAGCAGCTCGCACATCGAAAAGGGGCTCGCAATTCCATCTGCGTCGGCAGCAGATGGTAATTTCCATGCGTCTGCAGGGATACCTGCCAAATTAAGGTTTACAGCTGAAGGAGGCAGTATATCGTATTTTGGGAAAAATTTTCGAGCAGCTTCTTTGGCGAAATCACCCGGCGACAGATTAGCCGCAAAGCATGCTGTTGCTGCTGCGTCAGTAGAACGACGACCATGTTCCATTGCACGAAACGTTCGCCATAGTGAGGCATTCGATGATTTATCAGAAAATTGTTCACACCATGCATGCCACTGGCGTCGCGATAGATCGCGTTCATATCTCCGAGCCTTCGCGGTGAGATAATTCAGTCGTGTACGTGCCTGCCCCGAAGTAGGGTCTCGTGTAGCAGCCAGCTCAGCTTGACGGCGGGCTGCCCACAGGTTAAGCAGGCCGAGATCTGGTGCCGGTCGACCTACATCAATCCAGGTAGTAGTCGTAGCGCTGTTTAGTGCTCTTTGTATACGGTCAACAAGGAGTGACGGCGAATCTGAAGACATACTGTCGAGACATGAGCGAAAGCTGTCCCAGTTTATCACAGAACATTTGCGGCGTAAAGGGCGGAGGCGGGAGGAATGGAGACCGATGAGGATAGGGTGGTGATCACTTCCCCAGCAGTCCGGCTCCATGTGCCATGAGGGAGTTCCTGCGCCCAACCACCACGTCAAGTCTGGAGCATAAGCAGCACTATGTATGTGACGCACAGGTCGTGTTGCTGTCCCAGGGTGATTAAGCAGAACAAACAGGGCATCAGTGAAGGCGTCCCGCACACGCCTACCACGAGGGCTTGCAGTCGGATACCCCCAATCTGGGTGAGGGGCGTTAAAGTCGCCTCCGACTAAAATTGGACACCCGGGGTATTGCTGACGAACACTTAATAACCAGCCAAGATTAATACGGGAAGAGGCGCCTCCAGCTGGTCGAACGTAATAAGAAACAAGAACAACTGTTCCTTTCAGAAATTTCGCAGCAACTGCTACTACCTCTTGGTATGATGTGCACCAGTTTTCGAGAGAAAGGCGTACATGAGGAATACTCGTTTCGACATATATCGCCGCCTTTCCCGGGGGAGAAGCAGTCTGCACGCGACGGTCGGTCATTGAAGGGGACACGTAGCCGCTGAAGCCAGGAATAGATGGCAAGGCGTTCGTTTCCTGAAGTAACATAGCCCACACCCGAAGCTTGTTAAATCGCAGTCGGGTCCTGAGCTCGGCAACCTTCGTGGAAATGCCTCTACAGTTCCACTGTAGTACACCAGGACGACCGGATTTCGCCATTTTTGTGTGCTAGTCCAAGCGCTGTAGTATCACAGATGTCAGGTTGGATAACTGGTTGACCATATAGCGGAGCAGCGATGTTGCAGAGTTATCATTGGGCGTTGTGCTACACTGGGAAGAGGCAGCAAATGGCCCTGTTGCGCGGAATGAAGGCGGTTGTGTTGGGCAATTACTAGATTTGGCGGTTACTTCTGCAACTCGCCGACGTCGAGCAAGCATTTCGCGGTGTTGTCGGAGCTTAGAGACCTCTGCTAAGAGACGATTGATTTGCTCATCCACTACAGCCATATCGTCGTCTGGTAGATCAGTACACTGCTGTATTGGCTGTTGTCGACGGCGTTTCTTGAGCACCGTATCATTAGACTTTGTCTTAGCTGGAGGTGCATTCGAAGCGGGCTCAGGAAGCTCTGGCCACTCGTCATCATTCCACTGAAGAGCTGCAAAGCGATTGGATGTCTGCACCGGCGTCATGTCCTCTATTGGCCAACGCTTAGTGTTCCGAAGACGAGCCTTCTGCGTTGCCTTTTGCTTTGTCGGACAACTTGGAGATGTTATCTCGTGGTCGTCCGATTTGCAGAGGCCGCATCGGTACGTAACTTTTCCTTCAGACGCACCTTCATCGGCAGTAGCAAAGGGGCAAGATTTGCGCATGTGCCCTGCCCGAAAACAGTTATAACAGTAAACCACACTCGGTTTATACGGCCGTGGCCTTAATATGCAGCCGTAGTAGTACAGACAAGCTGGGAGTGTCGGAGGGCCTTGCAAGGTGATCATGCAGGAACGCCCCTTTCCTATGTGTCGGGCCTGTATGACTCGGTGCGTTGGGCAGTACAGCTCACGTTGAAGGATGGTTTGATCTTCGTTTATGTCGACGTTGTAAACAACGCAACGCTGCAAGTCGGAGCCTTCAACTAGATACACTTGCACAGGCACTGAGATCTCACTTGTGACTGAAATGTAACTAAGCGTTTGGACACGTTCCACCGCAGTAAGTGTCGGGAGCCACACAGCTATAGTGTTTGACTTCTTCCTTGCCGTGAAGCCCCGAAAACCTCTGGTTCCGAGACACGCGTCCAAGTTGGCCTGGATGATCCTGTTTGGTATATCGGTGAGGCTTTTGTTGGCAAGAGATTTAATCGCCACTTTATAAGATGACGATCCCGGTGTAGGTGCAACCTGGTTTTCGATAGTTAAACAGGAGCGCTTTCCTTGATAGCCACCACTTGCCGAGGACGAATTCGGTTGATTATCTTCGGAAGGACGCTTGTGAGGCGCACGGGTGCTCGTTGATACGGATGGTGGAGCCGATAGGTCCATTGAAGAGCTTGTCTCCTCAGGACGCACTGTTGGATGTGCATCTCGTCGTGTTAGCTGAGTGGCCATAGTCGTGCTCCGCCCAGAGAACAGTTCACTTACGGGCTGTTGTCCATTTTGGGAAGGCTGAATGGGCGCTGGTGCTGAAGAACCGGGAGCACCAAGCTGGACCTGAGGCCGATGGTCAGGTTGAGGTGTCGACGGCAGGGCAGGAGTTGCAGCGAGCAACTCCGGCGAAGCTGCCTCTGCCAGCGTGGCAGCAGCAGCACTAGGCCTAGCCTCCGTGCCGACCTGAGCTGCAATCATGCATGAGTAGCATGCGCCGGAGGTCTCGCAACCTGACGCGGAGAGGACGTCTGGAGCTTCCTCGGAAATAGAAGATCTACTTCTTTGGAGACAGGACAGGTGCTTACAGGAACGGCAAGAATTTTCAGAGGAGCGATGAAGCCACCTTAGCAGGAAGATACTTCTTCTTCTTCCATAAACACGGAATAAATTACTTAATTAGCTAATTATGTTAATTTTTCTAATTTATGAACTACTCATCTTAGACCAGAAATGTGAATTGGAAAATTGTAGAGCACCTTCAGAAGCCCCCATTTCATTAATTGTGATAAAGAAAGTCTCACGTGTATCTTTTTTTCCGGGCTCAGAAGAAAGCCCGCGAAATACAAATAATACCACGTGACTAGTGCATTTGTGCACCGCGATTGTGGTGCTCTCAGTCGTGGTTTGAGCGAACGAAATTAGCTGTGGCCGTGTCTTCTTGGCCCCGTTAAAGCGGCAGGCCGATATGCCTGCGATGGCTTCTTCGCCCACGTCAGACAGCCGGCCCACGTGACGGTGCAAGTAGCAGCGAGAGCGGCGAGCCGACACCACCGACATTCTAACAAGGCCTTTGCATCACCTTCTCTCTCATCAGCGAACGTCACGACAAACGGATGAGCGATAAGGTATCAGCCACTGAATCTGCGCATACAGGCTTGGGTAAAGGGGCGAGATGACATCATGTGACTCGACTAAAATTAGCGTTGCACCTTCATTTGCCGGTTGTTTATCGCCATCCGCCTGTCGTGATGTAGGCTGCTGCGGTGCCCAGGCCTGGCCAAAATCGCGGTGGCGACGGGCGAGCGCGAGCTCGCTCGAACCATCGCCAACATTTCTGCCTGCCGCTGCAACGGGACCCTCGGGTCACGGCCGCAGCTGATTTCGTTCGCTCAAACCACGACTGAGAGCACCACAATCGCGGCGCACAAATGCGCTAGTCACGTGGTATTATTTGTATTTCGCGGGCTTTCTTCTGAGCCCGGAAAAAAAGATACACGTGAGACTTTCTTTATAGCAATTAATGGAATGGGGGTTTCTGAAGGTGCTCTACAACTTTCCAATTCACATTTTTGGTCTAAAGTCGATATTTAATAAATTAGAGAAATTAACATAATTAGCTAATTAAGCAATTGCCAAACAAAAAGTTGCCTGTAGTGCGCAAACAGGCTGGCAGTTGTATGCAATTGATTTCACTGACCTACCTCAAATATATTATTTTGTAACCCTTGGTTCAAGTTAGCTGGCACACCTGGTATATATATATATATATATCGCTCTTGATCGTGGTATATACCAATATTCATGATGGCGTATTAGGTTGAGCTGTTGGACTCTCTCAGATGTCAGATATGAATGTGAGTGAACTAACGTTATGACGAATTTGAGTGTTATAAACTGTTAATAATCGGTACTCATATAACCAGCGAACATATAATACAGAGTATCGAGAAAATAGCGGTGCTGATGACGATAAATATTAACCACTTGCTACTGATGTTCGTGATATAATACAAGAAGTTGCTACTAAGGTAGTTCCAAAGCAAAAGAAATGCAAAAAAGCAAACTGGTTATCTGAAGAGGCTTTGCAAATAGCTGAGGAAAGGAGGATGGCAAAAGGTATGGGGGAAAGAGAAAGATACAAGGTTCTCAATGCGGATTTTCAGAAAATAGCAAGGAGAGATAAGAATGCCTTCCTGAACATACAGTGTCAAGCAGTTGAGGACAACAGCCAATTAAGGAACACAAGAGCTCTGTATAAGACAATCAAAGATATCAAAGGAAGCTTCTGTGCTAAGCTGGGCGTGATTAAGGACAAACGAGGCAAGGACCTCACTGAAGTCTCAGAGATAAAGAAGAGGTGGTAGGAATACACAGAAGAACTGTACAAGAAGGACCCGGATGTGCAAACCCAACATAGGACGGTTGTGATTGCTGATCTCGAGCCGGGCATCCTGAAGAGTGAAGTTGAATGGGCCTTAGCCAGCCTTGCTAAGAACAAAGCTAGCGGAATTGATGGTATTCCAGCTGAGTTGCTTCAAAACCTCAACCACGACGCTGTTAACACACTGCATACATTATGTCAAAAGATTTGGACAACCCTGCAGTGGCCACAGGGTTGGAGGAGGTCAGTTTACATCCCCATTCCAAAGAAAGGCAGTGCCAAAGATTGTTCCAACTACCGCACGATCGCGCTTATTTCGCATGCTAGCAAGGTGATGTTAAAAATCCTGCAAGGCAGGTTGCAGCAGTATGTGAATCGGGAGCTTCCGGACGTGCAAGCTGGGTTTCGCAAGGGCAGAGGAACTAGAGACCAAATTTCCAACCTTCGCTGGATCATGGAAAAAGCAAGAGAGTTCCAGAAACCCATTTACTTCTGCTTTATTGATTATGCGAAAGCGTTTGACTGCGTAGATCACAGCAGATTGTGGCAAGCTCTCCAAGAGATGGGAGTTCCAATTCACCTCATCTGTCTCCTCAGGAACCTTTATGAAGGGCAAGAGGCCACAGTCGGAACTGGGCATGGTCTTACTGATTGGTTTCCGATTGAGAAAGGGGTGAGGCAAGGCTGCATACTGTCGCCCTGCCTATTTAACCTATATGCAGAGTGCATCATGAGGAAGGCCGGTCTGGACGAGTCTTCAGCTGGAGTGAAGATTGCTGGAAAACGTATCAACAACCTTAGATATGCGGATGATACCACTTTAATGGCAGAAAGTGAAGTGGAACTCAAGAGACTTCTGATGCGCGTACAAGAAGAGAGTGAGAAGTTTGGGCTTAAACTGAACATTAAAAAAACGAAGATCATGGCGTCTTGCCCTATCAAGTCCTGGAGCATCAATGGACAAGAAGTGGAAGCTGTGACAGATTTTCTGTTCTTGGGCGCCAAGATTACCTCGGAAGGAGACTGCAGCCATGAAATTAGGAGACGCCTGCTTCTGGGAAAGAGAGCAATGGTTAGCCTTGACCGCCTAGTAAAGAGCAGAGACATTAGTCTGCCAACCAAGATCCGTATAACCCGTGCTATGGTCTTTCCAGTTGTGATGTATGGATGCGAGAGTTGGACTGTGAAAAAGGCTGACCGCCGAAGAATTGACGCGTTTGAATTGTGGTGCTGGCGAAGACTCTTAAGAGTTCCTTGGACTGCCAGAAGATCAAATCAGTCGATATTGTCAACCATTAACCCTGACTGCTCATGGGAGGGTCAAATTCTAAAGTTAAAGCTCAGCTACTTTGGTCATCTGATGAGAAGAGAGGAGTCGCTGGAGAAAGATTTGATGTTGGGAAAGGTTGAGGGTCGCCGGAGAAGGGGTAGGCAGCGAACGCGATGGTTAGATGGCATTCTCGAGGCATTGCAGATGAAGCTATGTGATGTTAAGAAGATAGTGAGAGACCGGAAAGCGTGGCGTGACATGGTCCATAGGGTCACGAAGAGTCGGGCACGACTGAACGCCTGAACTGAACTGATAGCCCTCAGTGCCTTTTTCTGAAGCACAAATAATTTCTTAATATTGGTTAGAGTAGTGCCTTCCCATATTAAGTGGGAGAGAGAACATTGGTTTGAAACTGGGCATGATATAGCACAAGCTTAGTTTGGTCAGCTACATTTCTCAACACCTTCGCTAAATTCCTACCACATGAACAATTTTGATTTGTAAGTTTTCTATGTGACGGCCCCAGAGCATGTGTTAATTGAAGTACACGCTTGGTGTTTTAACTGTGCGCAGCCTATATTACGTTATTGTCAAGGGGTGGATGAATGTCACAGGTATATTGATAAATCTTTGGTCTAAAATATACTGCCTCTGTTTTATTGATGTTTAGTAACGCATTCCTCTTTGACCATTTATGTAGTTTATCTAAAATCTCGTTACTCTTTCGCATCATACATACTGGTGTCGTCTGCTTATACTATGTGCTCGACACCCCTGTTAGTTTCGACCAAATCATTAATATAAATGTAAATTAAAATTGGATCCAGTATTCTACCCTGGGGTTCTCCATGATGGACAAATTTATATTTCTAACTATGTTTATCAAAGCAAACGCACTGACTACGGTTTTGTAAGTACCTTTCTACAATATCAAGTGCCTTTCCTCGAATACCGTATAGTGATAACTTTTCAATAAAGGTAACCCGATTAAACTTGTCGAAGGACTTAGGAAAGTGGGCAGAAACTCCCAGGGTAAGGTTTCTGTGTTCTATGTTGTCAATAATAATTTCTTTTTGCTTCAATAACGTCATTTATATAGAATATTTAGATTTGAAATCATACTGATTGTTCATTATAACATTAAATTTAACACAACTTTGAAAGCATCTTGAATATAAACTTTTCAAAACCTTTAGAGAAGAAGGGTAGCACCAATATCGATTGGTAATTTATAAGAACGTTTCAACGCTATGCTTGTAAATGACAACCACTTTAGCTTATTTCATTTCTGAAGGGAATGTGCCTGACAGAAAAGGCAAAAATTTGAGATAAAACAGGGGATGTAACGCGTATCCCATGTAAAATAAGCTTCAACTTGACATCGAACATGTCCTCGATTTCTGCTGGTTCTCAGGTTTCTAAATATGGATCGTATACTTCAGCGCCATCACATGACTGCAAAAACATACTGCTATGTACTACATGGTTAGACAAGTATTCGATAACATCTAAATCGTGGACTGCATACACTAATGAGATAAAGAAGTCGTTAAATTTGTCCGCAAGTGCAGAACAACTAAATTTAATGCCATCAAGTATTAGTGTGCAGGGGCTATCAGAAGCGGTTCGGCTCAGGAGTATATTAGGCTTTTGCCACACGTTCTTAGGGTCCATAATGACACGAAACATATTGATGGGATAATTATTTTAGCCTTCCTTCATGCAGGGTTAAGTTTTTTGGGGAAATCTTTAGGAGTATTGATATAGTTTATGTTTTTATAAATCATTTTAAGAATGCACGCTGTAAACCAATTTTTCGCAGCTTTTTTTTTTTTTCTTTTTTTTTACAACCTTACGTGGAACGTGATTTCTGCAAATTGAAATAAACGTCTTCAAGAAGCTATTGAATGCGTCATCTGTTATCTTCTGTTCGTAAACTTCACCCCAGTTGACGGCATTACGAAAGGAACCTATAGTCTCCACGGGCAAGTGCATGTCCTGTGTTGTCGCGCATGCAACTTGTTTATATCTGGATACATAGTTATTGTTGCACACAAAGTAGACAAGAGTGTGACCAATAATGGAATATGCTGACTCCTCCATGCAAGGAGTGGCAAGTAGAGCTTGTTATAAGTAAGTCGAAAATTACTGCTGATTCAGAAATTACACGTGTAGGTAGGTTATAATGTTTAGTAAAGAATAGTATTATAATAGGACCTGAAATTGATTCCTGCAATGTGACTGTTGGTTTGTGTTGATTCCGAACTCGGCCCAAAAAAATCACAGTAGTTATGAAATTGATTCCTGCAATGTGACTGTTGGTTTGTGTTGATTCCGAACTCGGCCCAAAAAAATCACAGTAGTTATTCTCAATACATAATATAGATATATATATATATATATATATATATATATATATATATATATATTGTCGTGGGTTCGGTTCCCACCATCGGCACGTTGTTTTTTCTTCTACTTTGTGTTTAATTATCTTTCCCCTAAACAGATTACATTACTAATTTCTGTGATTATCCAAGTAAACATTTCAAAAAAAAATTAAAAAAAAGACAAAGTACCATCCCCAACGCTTTCCTTGGCCTCGCCGACTGTTGGCTTCTTTCCTTCATGTATTATAACGAGCACCCTCATTTCCCCTTAATTGATCTGCTTGTAGCTTACGGGGGTCTCGGTTCTGGCAGTCTTGAAGCCATAGGTAGCGTAAGAGGGTTCTAGCACAGCTTTCGCCCTCGCTCTTGATCACGTTCTACGTGGCGCTGGCGGTAACAAAGGACATTCCACGTCCGCTGCTATGGTTGAGGGTGGCGCTGGTGAACACTCTCAAGGTTCGTATAGAGACAACATAAATACCCAAGCAAGTAGTAGGGGGGACAGCGGCTGATGTAGCTCAGTTGGAAGAGCACCGGACGTGATATTCGGAGGTCGTGGGTTCGGTTCCCACCATCGGCACGTTGTTTTTTCTTCTACTTTGTTTAATTATCTTTCCCCTAAACAGATTACATTACTAATTTCTGTGATTATCCAAGTAAACATTAAAAAAAATTAAAAAAAAAGACAAAGTACCATCCCCAACGCTTTCCTTGGCCTCGCCGACTGTTGGCTTCTTTCCTTCATGTATTATAACGAGCACCCTCATTTCCCCTTAATTGATCTGCTATATATATATATATATATATATATATATATATATATATATATATATATATATATATATATATATATATATATATATATATATATATATATATATATTCTAAATGCTCGCAAAACTTTATATAATACAACTATCTGGTTGTCGGTATACGCTACATCAAGCAAGCTTTTGGCAGATCGCACGGATAACGCTTCACAGTTTTCAACGCTTTTACACAGTTTCAACGCTTTTTTAATGGTCCCAGACCTCCGAGCTGCAAGCTTCATTCGATTTTGTTTTTAGGAAGCACAACTTCTGTATAGTGATAAACAGAGCGTGAGAAAAGCAGTTGATTTCACTAAATTATAAAATTTTCGCCCCGTGTGACCGCGCTCTGGGCGAAGCAAAACTGCTGAATTTTTCAAAACGTCTGTTCTTCAGGCCCGTTCTAACAAAAAGCAAATTGTGCAATACGAGAATGCAGCATGCATGATTTCATAGCTATAAACACCGGGTTAGTTTGCTACTAGATTATAATGCTAAATCAAGCGCAGTTTTTGCAATTTCTGATTTTTTTTTTTTTTTTTTTGCGCAGCCATTCATCACACTCTCAGTGCTGGCGGGAATAACTATTTATTAAATTTAGCAATGACCGTTATACTCGACGTGATTTCTTTCCCAGCTTCTCATGCGTCGGGCAGAAAACATTCCCTCCCCCCCCCCCCCTTCCCCAAACAAAACTTTTTTTTTTTTAAGCCTTCCCATTACTATAGCTACAGCCCGCAGTAGTAATATAAAACATTTATATGGGAAAATGGGTTATGGGTTAAGAGCGGGATTGGTCGGGTCCTCAGTCCGGGACTCCGTTGGCTGATGCCGCTGCCCGAGCTCTCGCAATCGAGGTCCTTTGTGCCGCAAGGCCGAAGCTGGACACGGCCACCTTCCAATCCGCTCACGTTGGGTTTTATTTACGAGGTATGACTTGGTTTTCTTGGCAAGCCCATACCATATGCTAAAGGTCCACTTTATGGCCGCAGAATGGGCACTCAGCTAAGAAAGTACCTAGACTAATTGTGTGCAGTCTAGCTGGGCTGTTGTGGGACAATGTTTGTAACCGCCTGAGGTGACACTCCTCTGATTTATCGAGTCCTTTAGCAGGTGCTGGAAGTGTTTGTCTCGCTAAGCCCACGTGCTGCAGTATCTCGCGATGTGTAGTGCGGGGCTGGGGGTGGTCTTGTGAGGGGAGGATGAGAAATCCCGAAGAAGAATGCTCGGGCTGCGGCACATGCACATTGTTTTTTCTCTACCAAAAAAAAAAACAAAAAAAAAAACTATTGTCCGTTTATCTCATCCCTGGTCCCAAATAGCTGAAGCCGTTTACGCCGGTGACGAAAAAAGAAAACTGAAACAAAATGTCATGAAATGTGGCTCTGGGCTTAAATCAGTCCGCCAGCTGCTTCTAATACAGTATCCAAATTCACCCTTTCAGCGCACTGAGGAAATATTCATCGTGCAAGAAAGAATAATTATAAGATACAATTAATCCAGCTGTCCATACACTCTCGCTTCAATGGGGCAGCGTTGTGAAACGTGCAGTTGGCATCAGTGAGCCGAATTCTGCAAGCCAAGGATGCAGCTTAAGGTAAAGGACACACCTAGGCCCACGGGTATCTGAATTTCCCCTCCATCAAAGTGCAGCCTTCGCGGCCAGGTTCAAACTCATGAGCTCGTGCTCTGCAGGTGAACGTCATAGTCATTAATTGACTAGGGCCACTCGTTAAGCACTAGTTAGAGTTTATAGCAAAGCTTCCGGTTCCTGTTCACAATATCGCCGCCTCGGTGATATCGTGATGCGAAAAAGGAAGTTACACGTCCGCTCCGCCTGCCATGAGTAGATGACAGCGCAGGATTCGTACAAGCAAATAAACAAGTATTAACTTGCACGAGTGTATACGGTACTCACAACCCGGTAAAAGCGATCAAACGTATCCTTAGCGAATCGTCCCGCCTCACGAACATCGGATCAAATGCAGACAGGCTTCCCGGCTGTCTCTTTAGCGGTCCCAAATAGAAAGGCGGCTGCCGATAGACGGGAAGAGAAGGCTGCGGGAGTTGAGCGATCACGAATTGGCGCTTCTTTCCTCCGACTTCTCTCTACTATTTATCCCCCTCTTTTTCAGTCATGATCAGTGATATACTGAAGCCAAATTCTAGTGGCCAGTCGTTGTGCCTGCAGAGGGGCACCTGCGGTGGAAGCAGTGTCGAATGACTTGTATTTGAGTACCTGGGTTCATCTGCTGCTTGTGTCGGAAGGAACATGAGCAGAATGAGCACAATAGACACCCAGTGAGCTGACTTGGCGAGAGCGAGGATAAATATTTGGGGGACGCTTAATCTCCGCCATTGATTGCGTGACGTAACAGAGTTTGCGTCTTCCGTCCACGGCTCCCCTTGCGGATCCTCGTTCGCGTATACGCACTTCGCTGCTCGCTTAATCACTAATCCCTTATTTTTTGCCTCTTATTGTACTGAATTTTGTACTGAAGTTCGCAGACAGAACATTCAAGCATATAAATCCCGTTGTTTTCTCATTCACGTTTTCTCATTCTTATTCTCAAACCACTATTTCTTTTCTAGACGTGAGAGTGTCAATAAAGAATGGCAAACTAATCACTGATCTATACCGGAAACCCAGTGACAGACCTTAGTACTTGCACTTCGACAGCAGCCATCTTAAATACTGGAAGACTAGCATCCCATATGGACAAGCCGTCCGCTTTAAACGGATATTTTCAGACGATCGCGACATTGAATTTCACTGTGCCAACCTTGGTAACACCCTAATTGAACGCAAATATCCAGAGCGCCTAATAAATGATGCAGTGAAACGAGCAAGCCTCCTTGATCGCATTGCTTTGCTCAAAGCGGAAAAGGAACCATCCGGCCAGTCACGAATCAATCTCGTGCTAACGCATTCAGCTTCGGCCCCCAACGTTGCAGGCATATTAAAGAAACATCATAGTATTCTCATGAAAACTGAGCGTCTAAAAGAAATTTATGAGCAAGCCCCCGTGTTGTCTATCGCCGTAACAAGAACCTCAGTGATATTTTAACTTCGTCTAAAGCTAGCCCCACCGCACCAATCGGCTGCCATCCTTGCAACAAGTCACGGTGCAAAGTTTGAGCACAAATGACTACATCGGTGAAAGCTTTAAGCGCTGCATCGAACTTTAATGTAAAAATTCGGGGCAACTTCTCATACGATGCGGAAAACATGATTTATATGCTTGAATGTTCTATCTGCAAAATTCAGTACATTGGCCAAACCCAAAAACCCTTCAGATACCAATTTAATAATCATAAAGCTCATTGTAATACACTGCCTAACCTTCCTATCTCTAAGCATGTAAACATTACCAAGCACCTCTTTGAAAAAATGCAAGTAACTTTACTGGAATCAGGTTTCAGAACCCACCATGAACGCGAAGTTCGCGAATCATTTTTAATACACAAGTTTAACACGGTTTCTTGTGGTCTGAATGAAAACATTCGCAAGCTAACTTGCCTCTCGTCGTAGCATTTTTAACTAAATGGTAGCACCTGTGGCAGCTTCTTAAAAGATATTATGTTTAATCGACATTGGCTCCATTTTGCAGTGTTTGCCTCTTCGCTTGCGTTCTTACGGTCACAGCCCAAAGCCCCTCACAGGATGTCATGCTTTACTTGCACTGATCTTTTTCCTGTTTGTCAGTTTCTCCCGAGCATATTGCTTTCCGCCACAACATGGACTGATCATTACAACTTATCCAATAATTTTGCACACGATTCCTTGCGTAATCAACACTGGTACGAATAATTAACTTCTTTAACTGATTCTCTTTGTCTCCGTAGCATTGAGCACACAATCGTGTTTTGTCACTATGCCGCGATTTGAGTGAGTGTTTACTTTTTCTTTTTTTTTTGTACCGCGCTAAGTCACAGTTACATTTCACTGTTAAATTCTACTGACGTGTTATCTGCTACTGTTGACTGCCAATGAGAACGATATTTCAGTATATGAATCCCCCCTCCCCCTCTTGAATATTGCAGGATTAAGTGTGACGTATACTCCACCCATTCTAACCTCGTTATATTTTGTGTTTTGTGCGCTGATAGTGACAACAATCTTTTAAGTGATAGATCTTACTTTCTTTGTGCAACAGATTAAGATGCATGACCTAAGCGCAACACGTGTCATTCTGTCTATATACCTTGCACCGCTATTACATGACGCGTGTGGAATCTTGTTTTGATATTTTGATGGTTATTTTTTTATAGTGGCTGGTCACGTGCTCTTCGATTGTGCATGTATATAAGAAATGAGAACCGACAGCTTCTTTCTACATTCCTTGATAAAGGCCGGAACGTCGGAATAAAGTTTACTGTTTTTCCACCGTGTGTCACCTCCTTTACTTTTATGCCCTACCGGACCCATTCGAGCTTCAACCCCCTATATATATATATATATATATATATATATATATATATATATATATATATATATATATATATATATATATATATATATATTACCAGGCGAAAACGACGCCTAGTGCAATAAAAAGGCTTCCTTGTGACTGTGACGTCTTTATAAAGCCTCTAGACGCGTCCGAGATAACAAAATCCATTGTTCTGTGCAGTTCCCTTTACGATGAAGCTGGTTGTACGCTCTTGCGAACGATTTAAGGGAACAGGGTAGGTCCTATTCTTGCCATGCATTTTAGGCTATGTTCGTGACCCTTTTTCTCATGATCTGCTGGGGTTAGAACATTAACAATGGTGGCATTGTAATCAGCAATGTTAGGTAGTGTTACTGAACTAGGATATTTTTTTTTAAAGGTTAGTTTTTTGTTATCGCTTTTTTTACTGGACCCACCAAATTTTAGAGCCATAATCTGCAGTAAATAGCCTGTAAATAAAAATCGTCTGCAATAATATTTATAATCCTAGTTCAGTAGACTATCTGTAATGTTTGCTCATGTCTGTAAAATTTTCTCTTCCTTGCGCCAGTAGTTTCTTAAAAAAAGGGTCAAATGCAGCAAAATTTGGTGTTTTGAGATAATTGGCTTTGAAGTGGAAGAAAGAGCTTTATTGCAATATAGGACTATAGAAACAAATTCTCGCGCATTTTTTCAATAGCCACCAGCCTTGTAGTCCCCTCAATCATCAACACTTCTTTTCTGCGCTAGCTGCCTTGTTTTCCGGGCCTCCTTAGTGGCCAGTCGTGTAGCCCTCTCTGCAAAGTACAGTCGCCGCCGGTCAGCTTCGCGCAACCATTGGACTGTAAACCGTCCTGGAGAAACTCTGAATGACCTAAGAATCTCGGCTCGAGCAATGCTGCCATCATTGAAAGTTAGCACCGCATCCATTGTTGCTATTTTCAGCGTCTTGAGACCAAGAAAGACATTTTTCGGAGCACGCTCCCATACAACGTTGTTGAACGCCTCATTCGCGTTCTGTGTTTTTCCATGGAGACATTTCCGGAGAAGCTCAGGCTTTGAGAGCTGCTGAAACACCGGCTTCACTGCTTCAAGGACCGCTGCAGACGCGCAGACGCAGACGCGCACGTGGTGCAGACGCAGACGTGGTGGCCGCGGCGCCCACTCCTGGGTTGTGTTGCGGAGAATTGGCGTCATTGGAGATCCGACTTATGCGGGTTTCCGTAGAAGAGACATTTTTTAAAGCACTTCTTTGGCTTTGTCATTACATTACCGCTAAATAACCAGCACAAAGGTATAAACAAACTCGTATGTCCGCGAAAACACGCCGAAACACAAGCAAAATGCCGCGCGTTGCGAGTAATCCAGCTGCGTCTTAGGATTCGTTTGGCTAAGTGAAGTATGCTAGCTAGGTTTTCACTGTTGCCAGATGAGTAACTGCCATTCCGCTAAACGTGACAAAAAATAGGCGTTGAAAAAAAAAAATTTTTTTAGCTTAGGAAAGGCACAGATCCCGAGCATGTGTCAAAGGGGGTGTGGCTGGATGCTGCCTAGGTTTCGAAAAATGTTGATTTTGAGGTAAATATTTTGCGTGCGCGCAAATGAAAGACTGGGCTATGTTAAGGAAAAAATAGAGATTTTAAATTACACAAAAACAAAAAATTGATTTTTTTCTGAAATTTTGCCTACCCTGTTCCCTTAAAGGAACAGCTGGTCACGTGACAACATTATTTGAAGGCCTATAGATAAGGCGGTGTAAGCCGTAGCGTGATAGAAAGAACGTATAGCTATCTGTTTTTCGAGAATATCTACAACTTTTGTATTGACACTTTTTCTCTCATGACAATAATAAAAAATATCTAAGTAGTCTTTACTAATTAATTAACTTTAGTAAATGAATAAAAAAATTGGCAGTGGCTTAGCTCTGCTATGCCTGGATATACGTAGCGTAAGGTTACAGTTATGCTTGGTGCTGAGTTTGCATTTTCCCCGGGTTTTATCGCGTGTTCAGTGTACCGACGAGTCTTGGAATCACTCTCTTCATCTTCCTCGTCATCTTCCTCACTTTCCTCCGGCTGCTGTTGCTGTTGCAGCTTTCTGACGACGTCTTTTCGCTAGGCATTATTCTCGTTCTGGGAAGATTCAGTGTGCGGGGCCTCCCTCGCGGCCGCTCCGGAAAATCGTCCTGTCATGACGGTACATCGCGCGCCCCATGTCGAACGCAACCAGCATTTCATTGAACGAATTAAAGTCCACCGGCGTCCTATAATTCGTCTACAGGAAAGTAAAGGTGCAGTATCTGTCACTCGCTGAATCCCGCTATCATTCTCACTGTAGACAAGAGGAATTATGAAGAGCGTTCCACGATCTAAGGCGTGGCGCAACAAAGTAAAAAAACATGATCTATCGTTTTTGGAATGTATTACAACGCACCATAAAGAAGGATATTCCACTAGACTAGCACGGCATTCGATATTTAAGCATAGAGATTGAGGATGGGAGTTCCATTTGACGCAATTATGCTTATGTGTCTCCACTGTATATGGCACTCCAGAATGACAGGCTATCACTGTGACAGGGATGCCAGACCTACTCAGATTTATTTTCAAGGGAGCATGGAGTGGTATATTGCTATTCAAAAAGTGGCTGCAGAACCTCCCGAATGGATCTCGAGGGTAGAGCCTTTGTTGTCGCTGCGGCAGTTTTAAAGAGACGAGGCCAGTCTAACACTGGCGGATCATGACATTCATTCATGTAAATTGCCTTATGTGACTTTTTTCATGTTTTTATCGAAGTTTCATTTTGTGTTATGGCGTGTGCCAAAGCCAGGCAATAAAGAAAAAAAAAAAACCCGGGGCGTGGCGCAGTGGTAAAGCGCTGGGCTGGGGATCGAAGGGATGAAGGTTTTATTCACCGATGGAAGACAAGGTTTATTAATTTATTTTTTAAGTATCGGTACAATGATGATTAGGCATGAGACTTCTGGTTGGTCGCTTCAAATTTGGCGGCTCTCGCGCATGCGCATAACCGGTGGCTTAGACTCACGCGAAACTCGGCTCTGACCCGCGTAGTGTAGCTTAACGCTATAAAATGCTGGAGGTTAGCATAGGCGACTCTGAGCAGCACTGCATTGGTATCACTGGGCTGGGGCTCACCTAAAACCTTGGTCCAAGTTAGCTGGGACATCTGGTATATATGTTTGGTTTGGTTTGGTTTGTGGGGTTTAACGTCCCAAAGGGACTCGACCTATGAGAGACGCTGTAGTGGAGGGTTCCAGAGATTTCAACCACCTGGGATTCTTTAACGTGCACTGACATCGCGCAGCACACGGGCGCCTTGCTTTTCTCCTCCATCGAAAAGCGGCCGCCGAGGCCGGGATTCGATCCCGCTTCCTTGGGAACAGTTAGTCGAGCGCCGTAAGTATATATAATATATATATATATATATATATATATATATATATATATATATATATATATATATATATATATATATATATATATATATATATATATATATATAAATATATATATATATATATATATTTGTTTCATAAAAGTCTTCCAGGATTCAGAAATATGTATAAGATGAGGTCCCAGGCAGCACATTTCATCGGCCCAATAATGGGGATTGATAGGGGATTACTGGCCCACAAGTGGCCCAATGGTGCCATTGAGCTACCAATAATGTGCAGCCACGCTATACCATAATCATTATTGGCCCAGTGAACTTCACCCATATCCGTTATTGGCATTCAACCGGCTAAGAGCAGTCAATAATGCCCATTCATATTGAACAGTTTGCCATTATTGTATACACAATGAGGCAGCCTGGTCATTATTGGCC
Organism: Amblyomma maculatum; assembly: GCF_055883805.1. NCBI lineage: Eukaryota > Metazoa > Arthropoda > Arachnida > Ixodida > Ixodidae > Amblyomma > Amblyomma maculatum. The sequence continues at coordinate 113,340,691 of NC_139344.1, forward strand.
AACCAGCTGCAATTGTTTGCCAATATCTTCCACACCATGGTATAACCTGGTAAATATTGTCCGGTCAATAACAACGGCTTCTCAATATTGAATATATCTAGGCATACAGTGGTCAATAATGTCCAACCAACTTTGCCGGCTTCCTAACATTGTAATATCTTGGTTTCTAGTGGTCGATATTGTCTAATGAGCCTTGATGGCCGACCAGCATTGCACATATCATGGCATAGCTTGGCTAATATTCTCCGGCCATTATGGTTGCCTCGTCAACATTGAATATATCTTGGCATACATTGGTCAATATTGCCCCACCTGCTTTGGTGGCATCCTAACATTGTATATATCTTGGATTATAGCGGTCAATATTGCCTAATGAGGTCTGATGGCTGGCCAGCATTGCACATATAATGGCATAAATAGGTTAATATTGTCCGGCCATTATGGTTGTCTTGTCAGCAATAAATAAATCATGGCATATATTGGTCAATAGTGACCCGCCTGTCATGGCGGCCTGCCAACAATGTATACATATGCATTATATTGTTGAATATTGTTCGATGGACTGTGATGGCTAGCCAGCATTGCACCTTAATGGCATAGGTTGGGCAATAATGTTCTGCCAATATGGATGGCTTGTCAACATTGCATATATCTTGACATAGATTGGTCAATATTGTCCCATCAGCTTTGATGGCATCCCAACATTGTATATATCATGGTTTCTAGTGGTCGATATTGTGTAACGAGCTTTGATGGCTGGCCACCTTTGCACATTTCAGGCTGCAGCGGCGCTAAAAAAACAGTAGAAGCAGCTCTGACCGACAGAGACATTTCTAATGCTTGCATCTCAATATGACAGTGTGTTGGGGCTAATTTCGTCGCAGCTAAATTTTTCGCTGGCCCGGACGTCAGTTGTTCAACTGTAGAAGATATTCATACGCCATACGTAATTTGGGCCACCATATATATATATATAATGTTTATTGGGGTTAATGTATAGATTGTCCTAAAATTGTTTGACTGAGCTGACCAGACAAAATGAACAGAAGTGCCCATCACGGAAAATGTAGAATATATTTTTCTGAATACATTTTTCGTGATTCGCTAATTGTTGTGGATGACCTGCGATTATACTTGGCAATTTTGGTAAAGAACTCTTTTATTTACGACTTTAGGCACGATTAATTGTTATGTAAAATTCTCCATATAATATCTTCGAGACAATTCCTGCAGACTAGAGGCCCGGATGTCGATCACGCGTGGACGTAGCTAACACAGATAGTGTTCCAAACTTTAGCCAAGTGTTGAAAAAATTCTGACAGCACGTGGAATCTACACTGCAGAAATTAGCGAAGGCGAGATTAATGCTACTGCATACGGTGCATTACGTATCATTATCGTTATCAACTAAACGCAGCGTCATTACCATTGATTCTGTCATCATTGTCATTATCACTAATTGCAGCGTCATTCTCGTCGCTATCCTCACGGTAGACAATGAGAATTACGTATGGTGCTAGTTTCGCGATCCAGGGTTTAGCGCAGTTGGTTAAAGGGTTAACTAGGCTAGGAATTCGATTCCCGGTGGAGACGATCTGTTTTTCTGTTCTCGTCAAATCCGGATGATTGAAAGTGATTGACACATCAATGCACAGATCCGATGCACAGATCTCGAACAAATCTCGCGCACAGCTCTCGCGCACGGGATTTCGTTCCATGGGCCTATTTATACGCATACGAGTACAAGCATACGCGCACGCTCGAGCACACATCTGATCTGACAAGCAAATGTTTAATAGATGCGTGTCCGCGAAAAAAATCCTGCGCAGTCAAGAAACGCGGTACTCAAATGCAAAGAACGCAACAGAACGTGTGTGTCGCTTGAACACCAGGGGTTACGTTTGGATAGTAAACGCAGAAACGATCGAATATATCCGGTGAATCCACATCCCGTAAACGTTTGTCCATGATTGGAAACACGCACGCGTAGCATCATTATTTCCGTCTTTTTTTACGTGATGGAAAGAAACCCAACATGTTCAAGCTAAGCAGAGGTGGGAGAGATTGATCGCGCTAGCCAATAAAACACGCACTGCATGATTCGCCATTACCCTAGCTGTTTCCGGCATTCAGCATAAGCACCGACTATACCACGCCTCAGTACTAGCTGTTCTTATAGACAGATATGTTGGGCTGCTTTCAGGGCCTTCGAGTTCTAATATCTACTAAACACAAATTTGCACTGTACTCTTTTGCGCTCTGCTGTGGTCTTCAGCAACAGACAAAGACTGAACGACTTTGGCCATCGGTGCAGCAGCGCATAAAATATTTCAGCTAAAAGAAAAAATACAAGCAACATATATTCTACGTTATGTCTAGCTAATTCACTTGACAAGAAAACAAATCTGAACTGTCCTGGAATGGTTCGTATTCTAATGCGACGTAAATCGCACACTGCCAAAAAGTAGTGTACATGTAAAAGATAATAAAAAAAAATCAACAGCACTGCATGGGGCAAGGCAAACGAAAAAAAAAATTTAGAACAATTACCTACAGTGTAATGAATGCGCGCACATGTGTCGCCAGCATATATGGTAACAAAATTGAAATTGCATAATAACGATGTTCTTTACGGAAGTTATTTTTGTTCGAAAGCTGTAATATATGGCTCATAATGATGCATTTGACCACAGCGTTTGACAGCGCTCTCTTAAGCATTCTTCAGAAACTATTCTTCAAACATTCATTGCCTTATTATCCAACCATATAATCACCGCACCGAAGGCGTTTCCCTTCAGAGAACTAAATAATTCTATCCCATCATGTCAACCAGGCAGCTAATTGCAATTCATATATATTAAAAGTAATGCGAGTGCGTTACTTTAGCAGTTTTGAGGCATTTTTAGAGAACACCACTCTCGAAGAATTTAACACATGATTGAGAATTAGGGTTCCTTTGTGAAATATTCTGCCGCTTTCACAAGCGCTGCTTCCGCGGGCTGAAAGATGATTATACCGCGCTTCTTTCTGAGGACAACCTTGTCCCAAGTTCGTAGATAAAGTTTCAATGTTGATCCTTGCTTTCTTTCTATTTTTTCTTTACTGCAAATTTAGTTCTTCAGATCTTAGCTCGTCGAGTATTTTGTATTTCTTGATATGCCCACGCTTAGTTCTACGCGGATTTTTTCTTGCTCTAAATGTCCACCTGATTAAAAAAAAATAAAAATGAATAACATGGGAATTTTTAACCTGGAAGTACTCGTAGTTATGGTCGTTTTCGCTTTTCTTTTGGAATACAGCAAGTATACGGGCTTTTGCATCGCTCAGTTGCGCGTGATGACGTTTCAAGAGCACTCCGTCATGAACAGCGACCTGTGTGCCATCTTTAATAAAAAAAAAAATATGTCCATTTGTTTGAACCGAGGACGATTCCGTGAAAACTGAAGATTGTTTTACGTATGTGATTATTATTTGAAACTATCAGGTAAAACGTATTTTGCATTAACAAAAAAAAAATATAGCGAAATTATTATTCCACTGAAAACGTTACCGAGCCAACAGTCGAGGCGACCAAAGAGCTCCGAACGCACTCCTCGTTGTTTTAGCGAAGCCAAGGGCAAAACTCTGCGCCTTCCTCCTCACAAGCTTGGCGCAAAGAACATATGGTTTCCATTCTCTGGTCCTTTTGTCGCCTCTCCGCCCGAGGGCCTTGACTAAAGCAATTCTCCAAACCGCTTTCAACTTCCCGTCTTGTAGCCTTTTCTTCCCGTAAAGCAGTCATCGCGGAAGGGCAGCGACCTTCACTGCCCTCTCTTTCCTCCCGCTAGGCAGGCGTTGCTCACAATGCCCCCCACTCTACTCCCCCTCACTCTTCCCTTCCTTCCCGCCAACTTTCCTGGCCGGCAGCCTTCTGGGCTCACGTGGTCCTGCGGGACCTCTTTCATTTCTCTCACCCCCTTTCGAGCTTTATGCCTACTCTTTCGACAGACCTCAAGCAAAAAAAAAAAAAAAAAAAAAAAAAAAGAGGGGAGAAAACACAACCATCCTTCTGCCCCCTTCGAACCGTGCCTCAAAACTCGACACAAGCCGCTGATTCAGAGGCGTCTGGTCGGCCACACCATCCCCACCCGCTCGAGCTGCTCGAGCTCCCGCAGCTTTGGACAGCAGAACCGAAAAACCAAGCCTTGTGAAAGTTCCGATTCGTTTTAATGGCCATGCCTGAAAGAGGATATTTGTGAGTACCACCAGCTTTTTAAGTTGTTTGTTTATAACTGAGCTCTCTGAGATTATTTCTTGCTTTGTCTCCTTGTAAGATCTCTACTTTTTCTTACCAGGTGTATAAAGCATCAGATCCCTGGGATGTACTTTGCGTGGCAGCATTCATTTTGGATCGTTGCAACTGAGGTCTGCAAATCTGCGCTAGCCGTATGGTAAGATACTTTTTTTTTTGCATTATTTGGTGCAGTATGTTGTCAGCCTTGATCATCATGTCAATAACCGATATGCTTGCAAGAACGGAAAGCCATTTATTTGGACCGCACCACGCTAGTCAATTCAGAGCTGTATTTTCAGCGCACTATTTTGTATGCATAAACTCTGGTCACAAAGACAAAATTTACGGCGCAGAGGTGGCCAATTTGTATTGCAAAAGAAAAACGTGGTCCTGTAAAACATGACTCGTGTTTTGTGTGATTTTCAGGTTACAACTTCATCGCGCGTGTGTTGTGTGTCTGAAGTGGCCAGTAAACTCAGAGTTAAGTCTAGCTTTCTGGGACATGATTTTAGTTGCGAGCGAATATTTAATATTGTAATTTGCCGTTATGAATGCGCTATTGGAATGGTCTAAACGACGCGTAGCTTATTCACTTGTTTGATCTTTCTCTTGGGCTAATTCCGAGTAGTAGAAGTGTCATAAAATAGCCGCTTAAAATAGGTTATTTACAGCTGCTACCATAGTTCTTATACTTTACCACACGTACAAACTTGTTCCCACAACAAACGTGATGCTAAGTTACGGATTTCTTTATTTTTTTCAGTTCGAGTGTATCATACAAACCCCAAAGCATCTGTGTCGTACGTTGTTTTGGCTGCAGCTTTGACAACTTTTAAAACGTTCTGTTTGCAGTAATGATGCGGTGCACACTAAATTTAGCAGCCGCGGTCGGAGTGTGACTGCCATTTTTTGTGTCTGCTTTTTCCTTTGTAGTTTCTTTTTAGTTCTTGCGGCAATCTATTCAAAGGAAAGCTATTGATTTGAAGCTTCCAGTTATGACGACGTCTTTCTTCTACAGGTGTTCGATCACAAAGGCACTACAAGTATAAAGGGGCAAGCACTGACTACCGTTTACCGAATAGATAACGGCAAATATCATTTTGTTTTATGTTTCCAGCGTCAACAATACATCCACATGGGAAGCCGTGCACTGCCAGATGTCCCAACCAATGTAACCAAGTTAATATGGCCGGCCTCACTGAGCATGCAGCTTATTTCAACCTGAGTAAATCAGACAAGAAAGTTGCCTGAGGGCCAACAGGTAGTGCTTTATTTTGCATTTTTACTCCACGGTCTAGCTGCACTTCCACTTTCCAAAAGTTTTCTGTCTTAATGGATTTATGAATGTTGCTTTTATTTCGAGGTGCCATCTGCGAAAGGAAATACATTGCTATGCACGCTGCTCAAGTCCATATCTTTAAAGGCTGCATGGAGCTGCTGCCCCTACAACCGACCACAAAACAAGCTGCGATGAACGCAGCGCCTTCCTCCAACCTGGGACCTGAGAACACCTTGCCAAGGGACGCAAAGACAGGAGGAGCACTGAAGTCTAAGAGTTCTGCCTAAATGTTTCCATGCCCTGTAACACGTGCACACCTAATAAATCACCATGCAGTGAACCTTTCAGCTGTATTATTTTCTGTGCATGGATATCCTCAGCATGCTTTATTTAAATAAAAAGCTGCATGAAAAATATCTGCACTGCATAAGTAGGGGATGGCTTTGCAGGTGCCTGTTAGTCATAGCACAAAAAAGCAACTAGCCGGATTGCCAGTTGCTCTGGCTGGATGCCAATAATGCAAAACCACTGGGCAAGATTGGATTGAAAATATTGGGTAGCCGATAAATGTGGCTGGATGCCATTTGTGAATATCCAGTGAATAAGCATGGATACAAGATATTGGATGGCCAGTGAGCTGGGCGGGATGGCCGTGATATAACAACCAGTGAGTGAGCTTGGGTGGAAGATATTGAGTAGCTATTGAGTAGCCATTGAGTGCCGTTGAATGCCAGTAAACAAGGTAGTATGCCAATACTGGTTTTGATAGGAGAGCTGATCAAATTGGTTGGCATATATCTTGGCTCTTTGTGCGCCCCAATCAGACGCCAATATTGACCAATATTGGGACCAATATATCCCAATATTGGACCATTGGCGGTCCATTGACGGCGTGCTGCTTGGGGTAGGGGCGCACAAACGAAAACAAAGGTTTATTTCCGACGTTTCGGCCGGGGCCCGGCCTTCGTCAACGAAGGCCGGGCCCCGGCCGAAACGTCGGAAATAAACCTTTGTTTTCGTTTGTGCGCCCCTACCTCATCTTATATATATATATATATATATATATATATATATATATATATATATATATATATATAATCTTTGGAGCGCTGCATGACGAAATAGTATATACCTTTGTTTTCACCAAGCTTCGCTGCACCGTTCTTTAAATCCTTGGGTCAAGTTGTGTGCGTGTGCGTACGTGTGCATATATATATATATATATATATATACCAAAGGCATATAACGTTTCGTCATGTAGTGCTCCTCAGATTATTTTTACATTCCACTCAATTAACTAAGATAACAAATTTTGCAAAATATTCATTTTCGGGGCCACGTGGGTTTCATCTAACTGCGGAGGGTGTCCCGAAACAACATATGCCGTTTTTTCTGCCAACGTATCTATGACATGGCCATTTTTTTTTTTTTTTGCAGTATTAGAAGAAAGCCCGCGAAATGTTAAAAAAAAGAAAAAGTCACGTGACTGCGCCTGTGCGTTATAATATTGCAGCGCTCCCAACAACGTTTGGATGAACGAAACGTACGCGGTGACCGTGCCCAAGTGAGCGGCCGCCGTTCATTTTACGGGCTGCCCCCCCACCATGATACAAATAAAAAAAAATAAAAACTGCCCTATCTTGAACACCTTACTCCATATCTTGAATTAAGCGACTTGAGCGTTTTTTTCTTCCTTGTTTCTTCAGTGTGCTAGTGCTAGCTCGATCAAATATCCGTCCAAGATTTCTGTCGGTGGCCTGGCCATCGCTTATCGCTGATCGTGGCTCGGGCTTTCTGTGCTTCGGCAAAATGTGCTAACGCAATTTTGAGACTATGCTGATAGTGGAGTCCGTCGGCCGCTCATTTCGAGACTGGTGCATGGCGCATGCTTCATTAATGCCAAACACGTTTGGCAGCGCTGCAGTACGGTAGCGCAAGATTGATGTCACGTGGTATTCTTTCATATTTCGCGGGCTTTCTTTAAATGCTGGAAATAACGATCACGTAGGAGATAAAGTCACGGAAAAAAAACTGGGTCGCTTATATGTTAACCCCCTCTACAACCTAATGAAATGCACTTGGCCCCAAAGTCAAAAATAAAGATTTTACGTAATTCATCTTAGTTAATTATCTAATTGAGCGGAATATAAAAAACACTCCGAGGAGTATATATATATATATATATATATATATATATATATATATAGGAAGGGAGAGGGAGAGAGACCCGCTTCAACCAATCCATTCGAATTGCGTGCCTGCATTGCATAAGGGTAACCTGTGTGACTCGGGTTGTGCCTAGGAGTCCCGAGTGTTCTTAATATGTACATAAGGCGCTTATGAACATTTACGAAGTTCAGAGTAACATGCTAGTTTCTTGCCTGTTTTCTCTTTCTATGAACAGACTATAGTGCTGATGGTTATGATTGCTTGAGCGCTTTACCAGCAATAGTGATCAGGAAATACTTTCTAAGAGGTTTGATAAATGAGCATCCCCCTATAATGAAATATTAATAGTTTGAGGCATCACTTTTAAATATACCAAGCCCCCCACTACAATAAAAAAAAAAATAGAACAAGAATGACAGAAGAGATACATGGTTTTTAGTGCCAGCGGCAACACACTTCAACTTATTGCTTTGTTTGCGCACATATAGGATAAACGAAAAAGCCAGTCCTGACATGACTGGCAGTTTTCGGAATGATGTAGCGATCATCCACCTTTTATACAGTGGACAGCAAAGGGACGCCACCGGAGCAGTGGAGATCGTAACGAACTCTCGTCGGCTCAGTTCCAGCTTAAGCTACTAGCGTCGCATAACGCTGAATGTGAGTCAGCATTCGTTCTGGTCATTACTGCAAAACCCGCGAAGCACTTAGCCATGACGGACATTCGCGTAACAAGCGCCATTCACTAAAGGCAAAATTGCAGGAGTGCGCTTAATTCTGCTTGGGTGCGGAAAGGCGAGAGCATTGCAAGTTTTGTACCTGTTATTTCGACGTTCACACCTTCTTGTCTATAAATGCTGCTGCGACGACGTCAGGTCGTTGTTGTTGACTTTCTATTTCGATGTACGATGCTATTTCGATGTCCACAATTCTTGTCTTGACACGTTTGTTTGATGCTAATGAGACATCGCCAGTATCAAAATTATTTCGATTACGTGACTAACTGGACACGATCACACGATTGGTAAAATAACGTCATTAACTATCACTATTACAAAATATCTGTCTAATCTGAAGAAGCATTATGTTTAGCGCTAATGGTGACCTAAATTCCCATTGAGGTACTGGTCTTATCTCATTTTATTATCATGGCTATCATCAATAGTATTCTGTACATAACGTTACATGACTTATTATCATTAATGGTCCTGTGTTAACAAACTGGTCATCGTTAGTTATCGTCGTTGTCTGATGTACCCATCTCTTGGTCTCACATACTGTCCCTACATCCTGTCCACGCCACCCATGAGCCAAGAAATGATTTCGCATTGAAACGCAGTGCGTTGATCTTCGGCTTCGTACGGAGTAACGAATGAAAGATCATGCAGAGACACCGCCTGCCTCTTGCATGCTGTGCAAATCCTCCACGCAAACAAACGTCAACGGGACGGAGATTCAGACTTCACCGCATTACCGGATGCATGCGGCGAAGTGAATGCATTCGTTATCCCGATGCGTCCCATCCTTGAGGCGTATAGCTCCGAAAAAAAAAAAAAAAAGAAAAAAAAAAAGCCCAGCAGTCTTCTTTCTACTGCCATCGAGTCGGGGCTCTCTCCGTCGACGCCGCGCTCGGTGGCGTGTACAAGCGTTCTCGCATAGGCTTGCGTGTAAGCCGCAGCGAAGCCAGTAAATACGAGGCAGACACGTGCTGCGGAGTGGCCTTGTACCATCGCGGGTAAACTGCCCGGCCCAGACTGTCTAGAGAGAGTGCGTTTGTTGCCTTGTATTTCCCACATCCGCGTGATCTGACGAATGGATATTTCCTTTGTTATATTTCTGGAGTCACCGTATTTGGGTTGGCCACGTGCCGATCGACATGCGAAGGAGCTACCTCGCAGTCGTATACCATCACACAAGAAGCCTCGGACAACGCCAATCTGATCTCTTTTGTTACTATCCTTCCTCCTTCTTCGCCCCCCCCCCCCCCCCTCCTTCCACTTAAGAGTTTTTGAAGCTTCGGCTTCGGCCGCGGTACTGTGCAAAGTCCACGAAAGCCTGCAACCAATTTCCGTCTTACGCCGTGATCAGGAACCGTGCAGTCAGCTGTCAACTGGGCCTGCCTGCTGCATTCGCGCACCCTTTTCCCGTTCCGATATAGAGCACCCCCGTGTTTACGAACATGCCTTCGATCATGCCCGAAGCGAGATTTCTTCGAACTGTCCGTGTCTAAGCGTTCAAACAGATCGTAAAAAATGATGTGTGAACGAAATACATTGAAATAATTTTAGCATAGCACATCCCGCACTCTGCTACCAACATCCGCTTACCTGCAAACCCAACAGCGCCTGCGCCAGGATAGGCGTGTCTCTCTCGGGCAACTTGCGCATGCGCAGTTAGCTCTCACTTCAGCGGATGATGGACCATGCACGCTAAGCCAAAACTTCTCCGAAGAGCCAATTGCGTATTGTGCTCATTATTCGCGCAGACACACTCCTCCACAAATTTTCTTTTAATTCACTTTGAAAAATTAGGAAGCTCAAACAAGGGAACGCGCTTAGCGCAGATAATGAATGCAGCTTTTCCATTTGCAGTGCATAGGAAGTGAACAGGCGTGTCACGTGCACGCAGCAATTATGGGCCGTCGTGCGGCATTCTGTGTCTTAAGCTAGCAGTTCGAACGCGCTCAGTTGTGTATGCATACTGGTACAACGACGTGGCTTCCCTAAATCAGGCACTATTTACAACTCTTAGTTCCAGTAGCGTCACTGCGATCCGCGTGGAAACGCGTTATAAAACTTTCCAGGTCGTTTCCTGTGGCACGGGAACAGGACTGTGCGCAGCCGTGCAGTGACGCTTCGTACTTGGCGCTCTGGATAACAGCCTCCCTCACTCACTCTCTGAATTAGTAAACAAGCCCACGCGACTTATTCGCCAGCAATAGAACGTAGGCTTGGTCCGAAATGGTGTCTCCATCCTTTCCTTCCCCATCGCGGGCTGCCGGCGTTTTGTAATTTCTTTTTCGTCCCAGATATGTACCCGACGTATACGAGGATCACAAATGCAATGCCGCAAGGGCGTTCGCGCAAAGCCTATCAGTCCCTTCCAAAAGTAGCATTTTTCATTAGTGCGGGTCTCCTCAAGGTCGAGCACAAAGCAACTGCCGGCAAGTGGCAGTTCTGGTTCTCCGTCTCTTTGTACAGGTACGTATGGGGAGCGAGAAAACGCGCTGCGAGGAGCCGGCTGCCTTGTTTAATAAACGGCGGCATGGGGAAACTCGCTATTGAGGAGGAAATATACCGTGTGTCCCAGCTAACTTGGAGCAGGGTTTTAAACAATGCTGTGGGCCCCAGCCCAGTGAAACCAATTCAGAGCTGCTCAGAGTCGCCTATGCTAACCTCCAGCATTGTTTTCGTTCCCCAAAGTTAATTAGTAATAACTAATTAGGTATTTTAATTATTGCCTTGAAAACAAAATTGTCAGTAAAAAAAGCTGTAGATCTAGAAAAACAACTAGTTTGTCTCCATCAGGCTGCGACTTCTGGCGCCCTATTTATAGGCCTTGAAAAAAATGCTGCCACGTGACCAGATGTTAATATAAATCATTCGCCAAGTGCGTACAATCAGCTTCATCGTAGAAAGCACGGCACAGAAAAGCGGATTTGTTTTCTCGGACGCGTCATGAGGCTTTAACGGAAGCCGCAATGACGAATAAGTTTTTCATTTATTTATTTATTGCGCCAGGTGTCGTTTTCGGCTGGTGAATTATCCCTTTACGTAAACGCTAGTTTGCATGCCAGACCCCACTCTTTGAAATCACTACTGACCGTCCCTTTAACCTTCTTTCCAAACCAACGTCATATATTTGGACTTCTCCAAAGCATTCGATCTTGTCCCCAACCAAACACCGATGTTTAAACTTTTACGGGTGCGAATTGATACACTGACCTTATCCTGGATTAACTGTTTCCTCATGAACCGCTTTCAATACACAGTCATCAGAGGTTATCATTCCGCCATTCATGAAGTGATCTCGAGGGTGCCTCAAGGCTTTGTCCTTGGCTGGTTGGTTTTCCTAATCTTCCTAAATGACCGCCCATCTGGCATAGCATCTTCCATTCGCCTGTTCGTAGATGACTGCGTGTTATACCGTCGCATTTTTCTCACAGTGTCCATCTAACCCTTCAGAATGACTTACGTAAAATTAAAAATTTATGCTCAGATTGGATGATGGAACTGAGCGTAACTAAATGCAAATTCATGCACCCCCTTACGTAAACGTTCCAATATTTCATATATATATTCACTACATTCAACCGTAATGTCACAGGTTGATTCCTACAAGTATAGATAGGCGTCCAAATCAGCAATAACATGAAATGAGCCTATCAGAAAACTAGCTGGTGACACTTCAAGAACAGTGCGGCCGCTGCCGCTGCCGCCGCCGCTTCTTCTTCTTCTTCTTCCTCTCCTTCTTCTTCTTTCTCCTCTTCTTCCTCTTCTTCCTCTTCTTCCTCTTCTTCCTCTTCTTACTCTTCTTCCTCTTCTTCCTCTTCTTACTCTTCTTCCTCTCCTTCTTCTTCTTTCTCCTCTTCTTCCTCTTCTTCCTCTTCTTACTCTTCCTCCTCCTCTTCCTCCTCCTCTACTTCTTCTTCTTTAGAATCATTCTGCTGCTGATTCATTCATTTGTGCTGCTGGCTTCTTTAGAAGGTCTCTTTCATAGTCACCGCTAATCATCCGTAAACTTGCACAGGAAAATTTCATTCACTCGAGGCTCTAATACGCATCGGCAATTCGGTCCCCTAATCAGGCGTACTTAAATTAACGAAACTGAATAGTCGCGCCATCCCCTTTATATCTTCAAAATATGACTTTCCCTACAGAATTAACACTATTAAGACATCTCTCGGTATCAGCCCACTAGCCCTCAAATGCAAAATTTATCATCTATGCTTGCTCCATAAACTTCCCAACTTCCCAACTTCCCAACTTCCCCAGTCTCCGTGATCCTCTTCTAGTTTCACAAGTGCACACACATTTCGTCGGTTCAAATGCACGAGTATCCAGCGATTAAATTGATTTACTAACGCCTTTAACAAATCTTTTTTTACTAGCCTCAATTTAAGGGTGGAACTAGCTGCCCGAACATAGCAATCAAACACGACCCCGCTAATTCAAAGAATGCCTGACATGTCATCTTACATCATAAATTGTTGTTTCCACTTCCTTTTATTACAGCATCTGTATCATTTAAAGTAATTTTGTACTTGAGCCTGTTCACTGTTTTATACTTCAGTTATTTTGCGTTATTTTTGCATGTACCTACTATTCCCCCCCCCCCCCCCCCCCCACCTCATCCCCTCCTTTGTAATACCCTACCCGGGGCCTTTGAGGGTACAATAAAGGATGACGATTTCATCTAACTGAATAAACCTCCATCTGTCTCAGCGAAACCACAAGCTATGTTAGATCCAAAACCGCTTCGCATAACTGACCAGCATCACATATAGTATGCATCTAATGGTTGTGCCTCTGCATTGCCTGCTCTCTCTTCTAACTGTCCTGAACGCTGTTGGCGCATCTCGACAGTTCTGTAGAACATCTCGCATGTTCTCATCATACTTCCCAAGCCTACCAGCTCTTGATCGGAAGCGTGTATGTACTTCCGCGTATTTCTATCGCACGGTCACTGAATCAGACCACGGCTCAATGGCGCGGCATTAAAACCTACGGCGGCCATTATCCAGCCCGCCTTTTGCTCGGCGAACAGGGCGCAGATACGTTTGGAGTCTTAGGCGCTGATCTCCTCATCGCTTTTTTGTTCCCAGCGTGGGGCGGCGGCGTGATAGAGGAAGAAGCGGACCTCTGGTCACACGTGTTCTAGTAGTCACATTTCGCTCTTGTCACTGTCACGTCGGATTTGATGCGGAGACCAGAACGTGCAGAAGACACCGGCCAGCTTTTTTACAGTATAAGGAACAGGAAGGACTGCGGCGCGTCCATCCAGTATGAGAGGAAAAGGCCGGAAGCTCCGTCAAAGGCGTTGCAGTACACACGCGGCCAGCGTGCGGAAGCTGTACGTGCTTTGCGCGGGAGCGAGGGTGAGGGAGAGAAAGAAAACCATGTAGATGTAAAAGAAAAATTTAAAGATAAATGTAAGGCTGTAACTATTTACGGCTTGGGAATGAAGCAGACAAGGATACTGCCCGTCAAATTCAACTAGTCGGGACATATAGTGCTGGCCCAGAGTGCAAGGAATTAAATACGCTTGGAGGAAGCAGGATATTTATGGAACACCGGTTTGGCTTTAGCCAGAGCTGCAACTGCTTAACGCGCGCTATACGTCCGTGGTAATGTTGTCGACAAAACCAAAACGCAACCTATTTCGCTTTCTTGATCTCCGCCATCCGTGACACGCTGATGTCGCAACTCGAGCCCCGATCGAACATTTAGGTGAACGACGAAACCTGTCTGTCGTTCCGGGTCCTCGTTCTGGGACCTATATTTCCACAACTTGGATACAAGGTTGCACCTGCATCTCTGACAGATATGTTCATGCATAAAGGCTCCCTGGAAGGGGGAGCCGGGAAATCTAAATTGGCATCATGGGCTTGCAGTGCGCGGTCCGCCAGTGTCCGCTTGGGACCACCGAAAAGTTTCATTTTCAGGCTCATTGTGACCAGTTGATTGATTGTTCTCGTAGCTTCGACGTTCCGTGTAAACTTTTTAAGCGAATTGCGCGCATTCATGCTGGTAGCACTACGTCGTGCGAGCCATGTGCGCTGTCGTACAACATCACTCTGGGGTGGCGCAAGGCAGGTATACGTTTCGAGAAGGGAGAGGGAGGGGAGGGGGAGGGGCTGACAGCTATGCAGCTCAGGAGGGGGTCGAAGTGACATGAGACTGCTCGTTTTATATAAGAATAGTCACATATCCAAGAAAGAAACGAGGAGGAAGGCCTAGAGTTCTGCCAACCACCACGTGGGTCCCCCGAAAAATTACACTCCGGCCGGTAGCTTTCGTGCCGCAACGCGTGCCTTTCCATGGGCTTTGATGAGCAGGTCGTTCGCGCCGTTACGAATCGACATATATTATTCCAGATGCAAATGCGACTCCCACCTGTGAGTCGGGGACGTTTTGTCCGCTCTGCACCTGTAGAGACACAAGCCTATACTCATTGTTGCGAGATATACAGTACCTCTTCTTATGTGGAAACACGACAGAAAGGCCTATTTCGGGCAGCGAGCCTTGGGAACAGATCTCATTCAGAGCTCCGCGTGTGTGACGCGAACCCGGCCGCAACGCAGCTAAGGCGACATCCCGTCGGTGAGCTAGCAGCTGGACGCAAGCGCGCAACTCTACTCCGCTCGCTGCACGATGATTCGACGGCAGAATGCGTACATTACTTCTGGGGAAAATCTCGCCAAAATAAGCCACGCTGGAGTGCGACGAGTGGCCATTGTGCGGGTGTCTCGTATCATCGTCGTTCCAGCGCCAATCAGCCATGCATTTCCCGTTGAGTCGCGGAAGGGTCGAGCCGTTAGCCTGCACTGGCCTGCACGCACGGCACTCCCAGCCACTATCCGATCCGTGCTGAATGTAACCTGCCCGCTAAGCCAATCGCGTACAGATAATCAACCAACAGCAATAAACCAGCCTACGGATGCCGCGTCGATTCCGAAGAGAAAGGCCACGGAGGAAGTGTCGTCGTCGCCGATGCAGCAGGATCAGCAGCGCTATATGCAGCGCGCCCTTAAAGAGTTCGCTGCTGTTGTTGCAGGCTGCCGCTGCGTTGAAGCTTTTATTCGTTGGCCAGCTTTCAATCCCGCGACCGCGCTGAAGGCGGCTGGCACGAGCGTCAGCGAGCGTGGCAGTGACGAGCGTTCGAGGAAACGCTCGGGTCGACGGCGACGATGACGCTCGCGGCCCGGGGCTTCCTGCATGCACAAGCACGCACGCGCGATCCAGCGGGCGGGACTGTGTCTTCAGTGACGGGACGATGCCGAAACGAGCTCGAGCAGCACCGCTTTGAGAAAAAAAAAAAAAGAAAAAAAGAAAACCACCCAGTGCAAGGCTCTGTGGTAGTGGATCGCGTAAAGAACAGAGGAACAAACAATTGTCAAGTAGGAAAGACGGCCGGCCTCATTACATCGCTCTTCGTTGCACCATACAGCGGCTACAACGAATCAAAGCGACTCAATGCGGAATAAGATTGAAAAATATGCGTTTTCATTCCTATCAATGAAGAGGAATAAGGTTCTTGCGCAGTCACTGCCGCGATCCACACGGGCGAAGTGCATCGAGCTGCGACTGTACTACCTACGAATTTCTCACGCTTCAGTAACCTTTGCTTCTTTCGGCATGTGGAGAATCTTTTCGCGTCGCCTGTAGACTAGGTAGGAAAACCACCACCTATCGTCCCATGTGCAGGTAACGCCCGCTCTTGAGTGAAATGACCGAGCGCACGTATGTACATCTATGCGAGTGTGGGCGATCAGAAAATAAATGTGAGATTTTCTGGCTTTAACCTGCGCAGCTATGAAAATTATTCGCTTTGCTTTCTATAGATAAGCAATAGATTGGTGACCATATACCAAGCTTCTCCTTGCTCTGCAGTAGCACAGACTTTGAGAAGTAAGCGCTAGCTTTGGGGCAGGCGGCCGATCTGAAAGAAGATGCCTGTAGCTTTTCACTGCCGCGCACGCGATTTCGCGAATACAACGGCTCTTTTCTTTAGCTCAGAATGGCAAGCCCATTCAAAATCGCAGTGCGGGGAGCTCCCGAGAGCGCCTGCGTCTTGCTGGTCTAAAAACGGCAGTCCTGGCTCGAAATCAAACCTGGAACTGCGAAATCGGCGTAACCATGTCTACTATACGCCTAGCCATGTGGCGTCTTGCACGTCGGCGTGTGCCCAGCTGAGTATCCAAGCGGCGCAGAACCGCGCAGTCAACCCCCGACAGCTATCCCATCCGTGGAAAGATGTCCCGGAGCTTGTTCCAGTCGGCCAGAATATGGTAGCTTTATCTCCAGCCCCGTTTTATTATAGCGCTACACAACAAAGACGAATAGTGCGCCGACCTTTGGCGTCTCGTCCATCACGTTACAGTTTCCGTTTAGGAGCGCTCGGACGGCGCTGGTTAGGCGTCCCGAAAATGATAAAAGGAAAAAAAATTGAGGCAAGCTTCCGTAGTCCACGCACTTCTAGCGCCCACCATATGACATAAATATCCGCACGCACCGACTCGTGGCGAATCGAGACGGCAACCCATTACACCCTGGCTGCACGAGCGCGCACATACGCACGAAAGAGCATACGCGCCTCTGCTTGCCTTCTCTCCTTTTTTTCTTCTCATAGGGGAACGCAGTGCACGCAGTTGCGTTCAGCGTGGTTGGAGGTTGCGACGAAATCGCAGAACGCTGCGTAAGCGTTGACTATTCGGCCAAAACCGACTGTCGCAGAGCTGAACATTTATCGAGGAAAGAGCGCAAACAAGAAACACAGTCTGGGGAAATAGCCTGATGAGCGGTTGATTCCAGGCGCTCGTGGGAAGCAACCTTTCTTTTACATTTTCCCGGCATGTTGCTACCTCCTTTGTTTGTGCGTAACGCCTACGTCCGTAACGCCATCCACCAAGATCGTCATTGTGAGGGGCGCTGCTGTGGTGGTCGTTTGTCTAAACTGTCTCCTTGGCTCCGCTCCCGACTCTGATCAACAGCGTCGGCGAACGCTCGTCCGCGGATAGTATACGTTGCTATCTAGTACACGTGGCAATTGGAATGTGTGCCGCATGCCTCGTTAAAATGAGGAGTGGAGCATTTACCTTTTCTGTTCGCTTCAGCAGCGCTGCACCCAACTGCCGAACCGACCTACAAATATCCAACCATGGCTGCTTTCCCAGCCTCGCCTCTAGACGGTGAATTATTGAGCAGAAGAGCGAAGGTCCATGAGCTATGCGAATACACGCCAAATGAAAGAGGGCCGCAGGGCCGCCGTTTCGTTGTCTCCCGCCCAAAAACAGCTTGAACAAAAAGATGAACAGCCGCTCGCACGAGGTGCGTCGGGCGCTGGCGCTTAAGTCGTGAAGCGGTGCTCCGCTATAGCGTCGAGGAATTAGCGTATAATGCAATAATGGAAGCAATGAGAAAAATGAATAACGTTTATTCATCACGCGAGAAAATAAAAGTGAGACAAAATAAAGAGCCCAAAAACGACTGTAGAGAAACGTAGGGAGGCTAACAATCTTATTTATTATTTATTTTTCTCGGCTTCTTAACCTGCAAGAAAACGTGCATGGTCAGGCGTAATACTTTTAATTCAGCAGTCGCGTTTTTAATTGAGTTTCGAGGATGCGCTGCACATATTAATGTGACAGCATTAGAAGCCTCATCACCGAAAATACGAGGCGGGGTTAGCCATACGCTGATTGGCCGAGTACCGGCGTGGTTATCGCATATTGGCCACTAGAGTAATGACGTCACAAGGCCACATGCCGTCAACGTAACTGACTGATCGAGAAAGTGGTCACGTCACATGGTCACCTGACATCACCAGTAGCTTTAAATAAATGCTAAACGCATTATCTACATATGACCATGGGATTCGAGTACACGACGGCGCGAACCGATCAGTTCCACTGGCCGCAGCATTAGACCACTAGGACGTCTCCACAGCTTAACGTCCTGCGTATTAAACAACCAGTGTCTCACGCTCCTCTTTAGGTGCAGTAATCGACTCCATCCATGGGACCAATCGGCCCAGAAGCATGAACACGCGAGCGCTTGTCGCATGGTAAACGGGTAATTATAATTACCGCGACCATGGGTTTCCTCACGTTTTTCAGAGCAGTTGCATGTACACCCTCCCAAATTTTTAATGACTTTAGGTGTTCCACCGCTAAATGTAAAGTATATAACGCGTCTCTCAACTGCGTCGCTTGCTAATTCGTGCTGATATTTACGTACGAAGTGCTACTTAAAGGTCCCTTTCTTTCTAATAACGTAATACTTGCCTGAATCCATCAGAAATAACCTAAAATTCACATCGTCTGATGCGATCTAAAGTCAAACAAGATGCGCACATCTAGCGGTACATCTGCCCTAAAATAACTTGCCAAAATAAATTTGCAGGCGCTTATAGTTTCAGACCGATCTTTTACCCAAATGAAGCGAAATGGATAACAACCACTGCTGCGCGTGCTGTTTGTGTTGGCTCTTTGTCGCAGTAAAAGGATAGTGATCTTTAGTTAATTTTGACGGAATCAAACAAACCTCCCATCCTAGAATATTATTTTATTATTTATTTATTACAAGTTCCTGCAGCGCCCGAAGGCATTATTGCAGGGGGAGAGATGACAAGTAATCTTGCTGGGAGCGCCAGTGATAAAATACATAAAAATGAAGAAAATAACAGGACACAAGTGATAATGCGGAATGAAAAACATGCATCTAAAGGGGGCAACTGCGCGACGAACAAAGTGATGAAAACACTCAAAAACAAAGTAATGAAGGAAACACACGCAAGAGAACTGGGCGCCAGGTCACACATCCGATAAAAAAGCCCGAAATAAATTTTCAGTGCAACACTCAGTGATGCCAGCTGGCAGCCGGTTCCACTCATTGATCGTCAGTGGAAAAAACGAGGTTTTATACACATCTGTCCGGCATTTTATTTCGCGGATCTTCCACTGATGATCAAGTCGTCTAGACAAAAAGTGAGGTTGAAGCAGGTACCGGTCTTTGTCAATGCTGAACTTCCAAAATAAATGCGATACATGATCTGCAGTCTGAAATGTTTTCTGCGGTGAGCTAAAGATTCCCAACCAAGATGATGTTTAATAGACGTGACACTAGATGAAAAATTATAATTATTAGACACAAATCTGGCAGCATTATTTTGGACGCGTTCGAGCATGTCTGATAAGTAAATAAACTGGGGATCCCATACAGGGCAAAGGGACCATTAATTACCATGCCATGCGCTAAATTTCATTACGAATGAGCAATTGAGGAAGGCATAGGCAGCTTAAGACAAGTCCTAAGGTCTGCTGGCCTCTCGTTGTACATGAAAAAGTATTTCTTGAAAGTAAATATTAGCTACTTTGATTACGAGATTTTGGCTTCGAGCGTCAGCCCCGACAGCCTGAAACTAAAAAGCATGGTCAATTTTCCTACTCAAGCAAATATCTGCGACCAAGGATAATTATTTGGCCTTTGTAACTGCATTAGATCCCGGATATATGAAATTATTGCTTATATTGAACTCTCAGATACCCCCTTGAAAATCCCATGCTGAAATGAAGAAAATGTGTTCGCCTTTTTCGAACACCTGTTCAGCGGGAGTTCTTGCGCGCGCGCGCGTGCGTGTGCGTGCGTGCGTGCGTGCGTGCGTGTGTGCGTGTGCGTGTGCGTGTGCGTGTGCGTGTGCGTGTGCGTGTGCGTGTGTGTGTGTGTGTGTGTGTGTGTGTGTGTGTGTGTGTGTGTGTGTGTGTGTGTGTGTGTGTGTGTGTGTGTGTGTGTGTGTGTGTGTGTGTGTGTGTGTGTGTGTGTGTGTGTGTGTGTGTGTGTGTGTGCGCGTGTGCGTGTGTGTGCGAGAGAGAGAGATCTTATACAAGCAAAAAGTTGACCTTTTATAGTCCACGTGAGCGCTGAAAGAATATTCTGATTGGCGCTGATTGGCGGGTTGGAGCGACAGAAAAATACCTCAGTATGAATTAACAGTGACAGATAGTGTGATTTAATACGGTAAAAAAAAAAAAGAGCATTTACACAGTTACCCCCCCGCCCCCCCCCCCCCCCCCCCCCCCATAGCAATCGCGACGTCGCAAAAAGGTTGGTCGTGTACTCAAATACACCCGGAAGCAAACAACAATCAGATAAACAAGAACCATATAGTTTACACAAGGCATGGCGTGAAGGGTACAAGACGACATGAAGGCATGAAGATCAGTGTAGATTAAACACGGCATCCTACGATAGGCTGTAGAATATGATACTATCCATGCCAGCAAAGGAGGCAAACAGTGAAAAATGAAGATATCAAGGTCGGTGTTGATTTAACTTGGCGTCCCATGAGAAGCGGTGAGACGTGATACTACGAAACAAAACTGCTATTGTGAAAGACAACTTAGCTTGTCAAAGTTTTCATTCAGACCGCGAGAAACAATGTTAAACTTGTGTATAAAGGATTATTCGCGAACTTCTCGTTCATTATGAGTACGTAATGAAAAGTAAAATTACCTGCACTTTTTTTTTTTTTTTTTTCAAAAGAGTGCTGGGTGATGTTTACATGCTTAGAGACAGGAAGGTTAGGTAGTGTCTTGCAACTAGCTTTACGATGATTAGAACGGTACCTAAAGATGCTTCATTTTGACCAATGTATTGAATTTTACAAATGGAACATGCAAGCATGTGTATTACGTTGTTAGTATCACATGAGTATTTTCATATATGGCTTTCATTGCGTGACGGCGCAAATGAATGCGGCTGGACGAACGTTTGTTCCTCGAAGCAGGATCACTAGGTTGTTTTACTATTTTCTTTAGAAATTTCGCAGTTTCTCACTTTTCTTTAGCAGTTTCGATAAAGTGCCCGAGTGTTGCTGGCCGAGCGTCGCGGAAGCGATAAAGAAAACGACCACGTGCGATATATCGTGTAAGAAGCAATTTATTGAGCGGCTTGTGAAGGTGCTCTACAACTTTGCGTCCGCACTCGGGGTCTGCAGCCAATATTTAAAAAGTTAAGTAATTAAACATAAGGCAAATAAAAAAAATAGCTGAGTAACTCTTGCCTAGTGAAAAATTTGCACCTGACTCCATTCGGGTCCGAGTTGTCGTTCAGTTTTACAACATTGGCTCAAGTTATGGGAGATAACTTGTAGACATCGGTATATACGGGATGGATTCACGCGAAACTCTTTCTCTAGTCCACGTTTAATGGCAGCTAATTTACGCAGAGAGTCGTCGTCGTCGTTGTTAGGAAGACGGAGTCAGTTCAACACTTCCACGTCCAGTGGCGCACTACCAGCGCGTAACGCTAGATAACACTAGTCCTTCTGCGGAAGCCCAGTCCCGGTGCGTACTATATGGGCGAAAGAGAGCGTGAATGATACGGCTTGAAGCGGGTCACATACACGATTTCGGGGGGTGGCACCGTGTACAAGGACTTTGTATGTAGAGGTGTGATTTCATATGTGATGTCGGTCACTGAGCGCAAGATATGGCAAGGGCCTATGTAACAGGGCAGAAATGTTTCATACAGGCCCACTCAACCGGATGGGAACCCGAGCAAGACGGGAGATCCGGAAGAGTAATGAACATTGCGGAGGCGACTGTTGTAACGGTATTTTTGGAAGCCTTCAGAGACAGAGAACCGGTCAGGATCGATCCAGTGGGCAGCATCAACTCTGTCAAGAGTGGCACGAGCTTTAGTAGTGGTTGTGTAGGCCTCAGGTAGTGAGGTGTCGAAGGACAGTAACGAGTGTTGTTCAAAGTGTCTATAATACGTTCCGAAATCGCAAGGGCGTTATAGTAGGCACTGATTTAAATTATTAAAGCCGTCAGGAATAACGAAGGCGGCTCTTCGTGGTCTCTTTCGTATACATAGATCTTCTATGTAGCCAGAACGATGGTCTATGGAGGAAAACTAGCTGGTTCCATGAAAACAATCAAGCGCATCGGCTACTTGGGGAAGAGGGTAGACATTTTTTTAAGGGTGGGGGGGGGGGGGGGGGGAGGGGGGTGTTGATCCTAATGAGATGCCGATAGTGGGCACAGAGTTTCTAGTTCTGATTTTTATTTTCGCCGAGTAGGACGGGGGACGCCCAGGTGCTATTAGAAGGCAAAACGGAGTGCTAGGGTGCGGGTGTTCCTGTCACTATAGCCAGCTAACACCTGCCAGACATCTCGCTGTGAGGCTTCAAACGGTCGACATCGCCACCGACGGGGACGGACAATTTTTATAGCGAAAGGTCTACTCGGTGCAAAAGTCAATCTCTCTGTCTCTGTCTCGCATACCAACGCCGCGAGGAAGACGAGGACGTATATAGACGTGAGGTGGACGATGCCGCGGTGGAGCGTGAGATGCAGCTCGCCTTAAAACGAAATTTTCTCGGTTTCAATTAATCCGTTCTTTAAAGGAAATATAAGTTCATGTCTTATGGATTCTGAAGATGCGGCCAAGCGTCGAGAACAACTGAATAAAAACTGTGGCCGAGGGGGAGGGGGGGGGGGGGGGGGGGTTAACGCATGGTTTGAACCTAGCAATACGAAGGTAAACTCTGTTATGCACGGTTGTGCATGGCTTACCAAAGTTTTACACGGTTTGACGCTCAAGCTTCGGAAGTAGCTGCGATAGCGCCTAGACCACAGCTTATTCATGATGTTTTTATATTTTTTTATACTTAACTTTTTTGTTGTTGTTTTTAAAGGGAGGTGCAGTACTTGTCTCACTTTTGGTTTGGATAGACATCTGCACTCAATTAGGTCAACGACATTCGGACCCAGTGATTGCGAAATCCGAAGCTGCCCATCAAGTAGTAGAACATACTCGATAAAAACGTATAGGGGCGTCGGAGACACCAGCAGAATGGGTTGCGAAACTAGCTCTTAGACCTTACAAATTGCTTTTCTGATGTGGGGGCATAACGCTCTCGCTTTGAAACACTGCGGCGCTGTGAAGCTCTCAGGAGCACCACGCAGTAGCCGTTGCACACCGCCGCTACCGCGGCACCAACGTCAGAGACATAGCCGAATGTGTCGTCGAGAAATGCCAGTGCTGGGTGGTGCGGCATATCAATTCTATGGTGTAGACTCTCCGGTTTAGTTCATATGGGGCACCATGATCAAATTACGATGGCGGAGCCAGGAATCGAAACTAAAATGATCTATAGACTTTCCGTCCAGTGCTTGCGGACACCGCTAGGAGGGCAAGCTACGTTTTGCGAAAGTAAGGCTATTTTTTTCCACCATAGAACAGCGTGCGAAGGACTTCCGACGATTTACAGACTGCGCCGCTTGTTCTACATGAGCAGAAAGAAGAACAAGGCTAAAAGCCAGTAGCGCGTGCGGCTGAGTCGATAGCACAATTGGAAACAACCGAAATTCCAGAGACCACATTCCACCAACGTGTTCATTAAATATAGGCGCAACCTGAATAGACCTGTATGTGACATTTCAGCTTGACGTATCCCGACGTACCTGGGAAATTATTTTGCTTAATATCAGCTCGTTGTTATCTAACGTCATCTGCGAATGTACACAATGCACGTAATAACAGAGCGATCAATGTCTTCATTCCTGCACGCTAAAGTATGCAGACAAGGCAGCTGTCATATCAATGTGGCTCATATCAAGCAGCTGTCACGCGACCGCTCGTTTGCATATCAGTGCTTTTAGGTGGCCGCGGTAATGAACGCCTGTATCTTGTTTAAAAACCCGCAGTGATGGTTCAGCGATTATGGCACTTTGCTGCTACAAACAATAGTCGCGAGTTTTAGCAACTCCCGGGGCGGCCTCATCCCGGTGAAATCGAAATGCATGAACTCTCTTTTGCCTAGATTTTTACGCCTGCTCAAGAGCCCCAAGCGATCGATGATAGTCCAAGGCCCTTATAATAAGGCAGTTTGTTTTCGGGATCTTTTTTTTTTTTTTCTTAAAAGTAGAGGGGAACAGAAATTGCGCCCCATACTGTCCGATTTTGAATTCGAGTAAAAATTGTGTTACGCAATCAAATTTTTCTCAATCCGGGTTTTTAGGGGTTACATTTCTCAGCAAAATAACTGTTCGAGCACATTCGGCGCATATTGTTGCCTATGGCAGCTTTCACCGAGAAAGGGCTCTCTACGGCGGGTATATATATATATATCTCTTAGTGTGCGCGTAACTGCAGCTATTTCATAGCATACGTTACTATATCCCCTTAGGTAGCCTTTCTGATTCTTTGTTCGACCTGCTTGTCTTGATGCGTTGCGAAATCATTCGACAACACAGTAACCATTTGAAACACCCGACACCCTCGGAACAAGATGTCATTATCACAGGCAGCGCTTGATAAAGTAACGCCAATAAAGCCTCTCGTCTGCGCCTGACTTCTAGATTTTAGCTTCAGAGACCTACTTTTTGAACTTATCCACAAAATTTAAAAAATGCTGTGGATAACAAGCATTAAATGAGGTATATAATCCTCAGTTAACCCAATACGTTACCCTAGAAGAAAAGGCATATGCTAGTGTCTGCGCGGTGCCTCGAGATTTGTACTTTCATTGAGAAACTTCACTTTGAGATCCATCTTGAAGTGTAAATCGAATTTAACCCCCCTTGTTTTACGAACTTGGTGCATGGTGCAAGAAGTGGATTAGTTGAGGGTGTAGAAGTTCGGCGTAAAGATAAATAAGCTTGAGCTGCATGATTAATCTTAGGAAAGCTGGAATGTCTTCATAGTTTTTTGCTCTATATGTTTTGTCCGAATTGCAAAGCTCCCAAACAGATGATGTTTGACACAGGAGTTTCAACTGGCGGTACCTGTATTTGGCTGCTTTCTCTGCCTGGTAGATTTCAGAATGAGTATCCTTGTTGTTCCTCAAATGCATTTATTATTTACGTCATTTAGACGATCTCTCTGGGCCACGTGCTCTTGACTAACGATATCGCAGATAACATTACTCAAGGGAGGTTGATCGAACTCATGCAACAATTGTACATACCAGGAGGATATAACTAAACTGAATGAAACAGGCAAATTTCAATTTTTTTCTCACTGGCAGTCACTTAGCAGCATCGCTCTCAGTGTTGTTTTTTTCTCTTCATCGGTATTTTCATGTGTTTATAAGCACCTGAGAACAATGCAGTGTTACTATTACAAATCTTCATCTACTTCTACCATATTTACTGCCATTTTCCATCTCATAACAATCGCTACGGTAACGATAACAGCGCGAATATTATCTATGCACGGAGGGAGGACGAAGATTCCATTGATATGGAATCGAAAGAGAATTCTCAAGTTCAGTCTCATACCCCAGTGACCTGCATTTCTATCAATGTACGCATCTCAAACTAACCTTAGGACGGCGCACAGCTCAGTTTAAGTCGCACTTCTGATGTGTGCTTATTTCTGCATGTTACGCACACCCCATTGCCACCCACGGCGCAACGACGCACGGGGATAGCTCGACAGCGCATCACTCGTCGGGAAACCGTTTAGGGGATTATAACTGCTGGGAATTGGCTCGTCCCTCTCCTTCTTTCTCTTTTTTTCCTATTTCTGTAGCGACAGCAGTCGTTCTTGTCCTCACTGGCGATGCACTTGAACGAGCGGGCTGGGTGCACTCTACACGTGAGGAAATGACTGGCCTGTGACGCAACGCTCCGCTCACGTCTGTCAGGAACACAGGAACGGAGACCCTTCGATCTTCGCCCCCTTCGCGACGGCTGAGAGGCGAAATTCGGCCACGTCAGCGAGCGCGCGAGGAAGGCCCACACGGACCGCGGACGCGAAGGAGAGGACAGAGACGGGCCGAGAGAAATGGAGATGTGCAGCGAAGCACGAGCACCGGGCGCGGTCAGCGGCAGGAGAAGGAGTGAAATGTAAGGCATGTGTAACAAGCCCTGACATGTGGCATCTAGTGTGACAGGACAAGACCACTGAAGGCTCGCTCGGAGCGTATTTCTCGGTGCGCGGCCAATCCATCGTCGGAGATCGCGGCCAGTTAATCGGGGCTTGCCACGTTTGAAGCAGTGGCATCCATCCGCTACATGCGTTTCACTAGCGACGCTTGAACGAGTACCATCAAGGCACCTCTCCCCGCATCGTGTCAGCCTGCTCCCTTTCATCTCCTTCCGGGCATCTGTCGTGTTGCTTCAGTGCATGCGGTTTGTTTCTGCTCATATTATTTGCGTGTACGCGCGTGTAAGCGTTTGAAGTGTCCTGCTCGCTGTTCCAGTGCCTGCGAGTATGCGCTAAATATATTCTTAACAGCTGCATAAAATTAGGGGTCAACTTTACGGTTTTCAATTTTCGTAGATTTAGCAGGCGTTTTCTGATGTTTATTTCACCACGCAGTTTACAGTTGTTTTCTTTCTTTTTTTTTCTGCTAACATTTTCTACGGATCAACGACCATTTCTTTCTCGCAGATAAAATGTGATTTCATTTTCCCGTGTGATCAAAGGGCATTAAAGGTTTATCTGATTTTTTTTTTTTTCAGCACGAGCAGTCTATTTACCAGTAATTACTCATTTCGCGCTCTTCTTGCTGTAGTAAGCTCTATGGCCGCTAATAAAAAAAAGTACCACGAGTGGTGAAGCGACTGGCCATCAAATAAAAACGCAAACGCAAGCTTACTCACAAAAAAAAAAAAAAATGGGTTGCTACGTTAGCGCTCAGCTGTTGAGTTGTGTCGAGAGGGACCATGACACCACGGAGTCGGTGTTTTAAGCGATGGAACTGTGACTAAACTGAGAGCATGACTTTTTTCGGGCAGAGTGAGAAGTGAGAGCATGACTTTTTTCGTGCCGCTTGTGCAGAGTTTCCCGTTAGTATCCTTAAGTGATGTAGACCAACCTCTGCGACGAAGTAACTTATGCTCTGCGCGGCGATGGCTGTCAACAGGACAGCACTTGGATAGCGCACAATGTAGAGTTGAGGCCTTCCGATGTGCAGAGGAGTGTGAGGTTAGATTCCATACTTCGTTATTTTCTACCACATTTCCCTGTATTTTTCTCCTGCGTAGCTAAACGCGGGCTTCGGTTCTAGCTGCGTGCCTTGATGTCACGGGGAACATAAGCGGGTTCTCGGACAGCTGCTGTCTTCACCGTTCTATCACGTTGCACGTGGCACATGCGGTATAATACAGGACATTCCATGTCCGCCTCTAGTTCGAGGATGAAGTAGATGAAAATTTCAACTTTAGACGGAAAACAGTTATAGATGAATGAGGGGCCCGTCATGAGATGAGGGGCCCGTCATGAGATACGTACAAATAGAACCAACATCCGCTGTCACCAAAAAAATTATTGGGGATTTTTTGTTTTTTATTTGCAGAGTATTGGACAGGCGTGCAGTTGGAGATAGAAAGAACAACCAGGGCAGCAAAGTTCGACGCAGTATTGGATGGTGTGTGCTCCAAAATTGTGGAGTCCTTTTTGCTGGCGCTACTAAAGTGCCAAACGATTGCTGATCTGCGTCGCGCCAGGAGAGAGGTGCACAGACACTGTGAATGATGCTGCGTTCACAAGCTCTCGCACTCTCATCATTGCCACTACGGAACGCTAACCTCTTGCGATAATTTTTCGGTAGTGAGAAAATGTTGCCATAGGGAGTGAAGAACCTGACAGAAAATTCCGATACTTGCGCATGTTTGGGCGTAAGCAAGTTAGCGCTTTGTTTCATCGCTTAAGTTAAAGAAATGATCCCTGTATGTGCCAATTTCGTGTAGGCCAGTTCATGTTTGACGCAAATATGTGTCCTGCAGCTTTGCAGTGACGAAGTGACGACAGTCTTTTCCAACCCATGAGTTGTAGTTATCACTTTTGGAAGTAAGCACTTTCAATATGTGCAGCTGAAAAATGTCAACCCAAATTAGCACTAAGGTACGGCGCCAGACCCTTAGCAATATGCAGCTCCTGCTCCGTTATCACCGCGTAATTTAACTGCAACTATGCAAGCGCCGAAATCGTGCAGGTACGTACGCTGCGCAAACTACATATGATCTATATAGCTGTGCGCTAAGCATGAGTCAGTTTCTGTGGTAATAACACCCGTGTGCAACGCTCTGCGTCACAGAAGGTGAAAGACGCTTATGTGCTTAGGAGGCCGCCCGTGCAAGGTGTGTATAGTATACAGCAAACGAAGCGTATTCCACTGTCCTTTCCACAGGCTCAACTACGGACCCGTGCTTAAAAACTTGGGAGGCCAAATTTATTCAAAAACGATTAAGCAGCGTCATCATCACGTTCCTAATTGCACATATGAAATGACAATACGAAAGAAGGGTTGAAATCTGGGTCAGTTGGTACATTGTCTTAGAGAATAATAACCAGCCAAGGGACGAGGACGAAGAAAGACGATGTACACACGGTAGCTGGACTAACAACTGTCCGTTAGTAGACAGTTGTTAGTCCAGCTACCGTGTGTACATCGTCTTTTTTCGTCCTCGCCCCTTGGCTGGTTATTATTCTCTAAGACAATACGAAAAAAATACAATATTGTAGAATGCCAGTCAGCTGTCCATACTCGTGGTTGATAAAATAACTTCCAAGGCGGCACAGTCTTGCGAACACAGGCGGCACAGTCAGGCTACACGTGCCGTCGATGCCGAAAATTATCGATAAAAGAGAGTGAAAGCAATCACTCCTGCCAGCTTGTCGCCAACGCCAAGACAGAGCTGGTGGCGAACGCTTACGTATCCCCTCGCCCTTCTTTTTTGCCGTCTTCGCTGCGAATGGCCCCCAAAGCGGAGAACGAACGCGGTACGTGGCGGCCGCAAACAGCCTCTCTGTGGGCAGCAGCGACAGTCCCATTAACGTCGCCTTTGGTTTGCCATCCTGCAATCGAACGTGAAAGCGCAAAAAAAGACGAGGACTATGGCAAAAGACACACGAGCGCTCGTGTGTCTGTCCTTGGTCCGCGTCCTTCTTAAGCTTTCATGATAAATACGTTAAACCAACTCGCCCAAACGTGGGCTGCCCAAGTCGAATGCAAGCAAGGTGGGCGGTTCAGTTAATTAAAGAGGGCGCTGTTGCGGCCTAGTTATTAACTCTGCTAAGGAACGACGGTTGTTAAAACAACGGCCGTCCTTCTCAGCATCTGATGGCATGACCAGATTCAGAGAATGGTAACGCATGAGGCTCGTCGTCAGGCCGTTGATTGAGTCTCTCGCGAGACAATGTTGCCGCCTGTATAAAGTGCAGGCTGGTCGCCGTCTTGTACACCAAAGCTTTCTATCAGTCGTCATGCCGAGAAACTGCTTGCATGCAGAACTTATACGTGCGCTTTAGCCAGGAATGGCGGTCGAGATACAGGGCAGAGTGCCCTTTTGGACTGCCTTGAACGTTTGCGCTTTCCCTGTACTTCTGCGTTAAAGATGTTCATGCCATCGTATTTATGTGAGAAATGCGAGGGAGCCAAGCGACTTCTCATTTCACGGCTCAGCAATCGGCTTATTTTCCTCCTTCAAAAAGCTGTCAATTTACTTTGGGAGATCAAACAGTCTTTAGCACTTTTCCGTGGTTCAGTATTTTTCCTCTTGTAACGAAGAGCTGAACTGACTGTGGCTGATTAGTGACTGAGCCCCCTTGAACAGAGGAAGGCGCTGCGTGATGCTTCGTGATGTAAGGCTTGATGTAAGCAACTCCTTCAAGCATCGAAATGGTGTCCGCTGCTGTAGTGGACCTTTTATCGGGACGATGTCCAGTAGTACTTTTGTTACGTTGGTATCTTTGTCTACGCCCTAATAAGAAGGTACAGCCGCCTTGAGTTTTAACAATATAGCGCCAGCGTCGAACAAACTAGCCCAAACTGCTGGCCAGCACCTTACAACGGCGATTAATGTGGAACACGGCGAGAGTTCGCGCACGCGCGCGGAGAGCGTCTTCTGCTACGCTGTTCCGATCACAAATACGCACCATGCCACAACATCTGTTCGCGAAAACCAGAAGGGCAGTAGGGCAGATGCGCTGTTATTTTTTTTCCTGGGAGGCCGCGGGCGAAGCCCAGCTAAGATAAGAAAAAAAAAATCTAAAGAAAGGAAATGCGGAAGCACGTGGAAAGCATTGCATGGAGTGCGAACCTTCTGATTTGAGTATCATAAATGAGGCCGGAAAACAACAAAAGAGGCGCCAAGCAAAGCACATGTGCCATAGTGCCCGCCGCGTTTTTCTTTCTATAAACCGATATTGATGGCAGGGTGTGTGTATTCGCGATCGGAACAGCGTAGCAGACGACGTTCCACAATCTTGTGCGTGAGCGAACTCTCGCCGTGTTACAAGCTTATCGCCGTTGTAAGGCGCTGACCAGCAGTATGGTCGACGCCCGCGCTATCTTGTTAAAAATCAGGGCGGCGGTACACTGGCCGTTATCTGTAATCTCGGTACTTCTGTCAACTGGACGAGAAGAGGCTTCGGATTTTAATGTATTGGGTATTAAGCTTTTCATTTCTAATTCTTTTTTTTTTTTTTCAGGACTGATAGCGCGTGTGCCTTCAAGCAAGTAGTTTTCTCATATAACTCACTGTTGAAAGGCTTTGTAGATTTTCCGGTTGTTTTGCAGTGGTTTTGTAGATATTTTAGTCCCATTATCTCTCCTAGGTTCAAAAATAAAAGTATGCAAACGTTAAAAAATCACCAGACATATTCCATACACATATTTTCGCCGCGCCCTCATATGAGGTCTACGCATGTGACCAAAGGATTATGCTGGGTTGTGATGTGCTAAATGTGCAAGAAGACAACTGCTGGATTCGAAGCCTAGCGCAGGCTGAGCAGAGCAGGACCCATCTTTCGGCGCCCCGCTGCTTTCCTTCTCACCAGTGAAAACTGCCATAACAGCTGTGCCATCGACACGTATACTTAGTGCAGCCGTTTTAACAGACATGCGTTCGAGCTGGTGTCCAACGAGCGAAGCGATAGACAGTAAAGTAATCTATTACGCACGCAGCCGGTACATGCAAGCAAAAACAGCTGCACTTGCGTCTTCGTCTTATATTGCTATTTAATATGGCAGGGTGCAGTGCACTGGGACGCAGGCGACTGAGTAAAAGCAGAGAGCTCAGTCGTCGCCCGTCTGGTAGATGATCTCGATGACGAGCTCCCGTCGCTCCTTGGACGCGAGCCGCAGCCACTTGAGCTGGTCCCAGGAGAGCAGCGTGATGGATGAGTTGGTAATGGAGTAGTAGAAGGCAATGAGCATGCCTCGACTGTAGCCCATGATGCCCTCCATGGCGTAAATCTTGCGCAAGCAGTCCAGCACGCTGGAGTAGTAGACACCGCGGCCGCTCTTGTCCACCGGCTGCAAGTACATGCGTGTCTTGATCACGTCCAGCGTGGCGACGGCTGGCGCAGCTGCGATGCTCGAGTAGACGGCCGCCAAGACGGACGTGACCAAGTGGTGCATGTCCTCGCCCATGTACTGAGACAGCTTGCGCTTTGCCTGCGCGAAAGCGGCCGTACACCGTTCAGGACGCACCGAGTATCACGTAAGTACTATAGTATGATATAAATGAAAAAAAAAAAAAAAACAATTGGTAACCGTGGCGCAGCCCGTGAAACCGAGTGTCACGTGGTACTATAGTATGATATAAATGGGGAAAAAAGAACAATTGGTAACCGTGGCCATCCGGGGCGGCTGGTAATATTCCGCGTACGTACAAATGCAGCAGTAAATAAAATCGGCGCTTGAATGTTCCACTGTATCAAACGAGCCAATGAAATCAAAATCTTTGAGCTTATAGCCTAATTGCATTTGATGGTTAAGCTGTCGCAAAAATTAAAAGGTGCACTACTTTTTGTTACGGTCTTGCGAAGGAATTCAGTGTGATGCTCATTGCACTCTTGAGACGAATGTAGCCAGTCGTGGTTCGCGCCTTGAACCAGGCGTTTCTATGACGGGCATGCGCCTCTCGTAAATTACAAATAGGAACTAGCCCCCAAAATATATTTTCGGTAAGGGCGACCTCTTTTAGAGCGTCTTTCTTTCCCCCAAAACTAACTTAAACCAAAAGTATGAATAATCGCGTAATGAAAAGGCGGCGTTATAAAGACGTTATCGCTACAACTCTTAAGGCGAAGCCCTTAAGCGGCCTCCTAATTCAAACCGTCAAATAATGTACAATCTTTAGAAATCATGCAAAATCATGTTTAACCAGAGACTTCGCTCCTATAAATAGGTTAATTTGCATTTTTAAGCATCTATAATGTTTGGTTTGGTTTTTTGTTTTTGTGGGTCTTAACGTCCCAAAGCGACTCAGGCTATGAGAGACGCCGTAGTGGAGGACTCCGGAAACTTCGACCACCTGAGGTTTTTTAAGGTGCACTGACATCGCACAGCACACGGGCGCCTTGCTTTTCGCCTCCATCGAATAGCGGCCGCCGAGGCCGGGATTCGATCCCGCATCCTTGGAACAGTAGTCGAGCGCCCTAACCACTGCGCCACCCCGACTTTTTTTTTTCTTTATTGCATGAATTGGTACAAATACATAAGTAAATGATCGTGGTTGCAATGCCCCTTGGCTTACAACCGTGTCTAATGGACTTTCATTACCACAAGTTCGCCCATCAGACTTAAGACCTCCTCCGCAGCGTCTTGCTGCTTCAAAATTTCTTTTAGTTTATACACTTGTTCAACAAAATAGTCACATACAGATCGTGCATCGACATCACAGTGTCTATAAGCCATCCTACTCCTCCAAATACTGTGAAGGCCCAATAGCCATGATGAGGTCATACTGAAAATCATCATTAACAGTTCTGTTTAGGTAAGCTACATGTCAACGCAGCGAAACGCATTACTTTAATGCAGGGCGATTTCTGCTAGCATGCAAGTTCTTGCTACAACATAATTTAATGTCATCATTTTAATTGGTGTTCTAAAAAGCAAGATACCGGAAGAGGTCCGGTTCAATGTAAAATAATTATAAAAATGTTTGGAACAAATGTGCATACTAATAACATTTTCCTTAATTTACAGAACGCCTTTGATTCTGTTAACGACAAAAATTTGTTTTTTAACCTATAGATATAGGACTCAAAAAGCAGTTTCAAACCTCATTAAAGCAGGTTCTTATTAAAATATCAGTTCATAAACTTGAATGAAGCTCCCTCCGGAGAATCAAAAGCTAAATCTTTGGGTTCCACACGCTGTTATATCGTGCATTTCAAGGAACCCGGTCACTAAATTTATAAAATAGTTGTTTTGAGGTATACGAATGATTTCTTAACAGCAGTGTTGATGGACATAAACAGGTGAATAAGGTCAGCTAGTAAATTGGTAACTAGTTTATGGTTGTTAA
Source organism: Amblyomma maculatum (assembly GCF_055883805.1). Taxonomy (NCBI): domain Eukaryota; kingdom Metazoa; phylum Arthropoda; class Arachnida; order Ixodida; family Ixodidae; genus Amblyomma; species Amblyomma maculatum. The sequence continues at coordinate 113,374,405 of NC_139344.1, forward strand.
CTTTCGAACAATTACAGTTAGGCGCCCGTAATTAGAGATTTGTAGCCGGCCATTGGTAATAGTCTCAAGAATTCAGAAACCCAGATAGTCCTCAGCGCTGCGGCTAAGGAATTTTGACTACTCGAGTCAGATGTGCGCTTTCGGAAAGCTCGTTACATGTGCGAACTTAAAGAGGAGCACCCAACAACGCATGCCTCTTCGTGTCGCTTGCATCACGTGGTGTTTTCTGTACCACACGCACTGCGGTTTTCGTTTACCTAATCACCAAAATATTGCACTGATCTTGCGTTACCATTTAATCCCTTTAAATTGCAACCTATATATAGAGTGCTCTTTATCACGCCAGAATACTTTATACATATAGGAACCTCATGCGCATGCAATCAGCCTTAGGAAAAAAGGAAATTAGGTTTATTCATTGTTTTACGTGTTTCAAAACGCTTATAACGTTTTTCACACCAATGTGTTATTACGGGTTTGATGGCAGGTTTTTTTTTTTTTTTCCGTATAAGTTGCTTAATCTATAGACTGTATTGTGTGCTCGTATATGCATTGTGCTTTACGTCTCATGTTTGAATTCTTAACAAGAGCGTTTTGTGTGAGTGTATATATTCTAGTTTTTCCTGGTATGAATTTCATATGCATGTGGGATACGAGGCCTCATCAGACTTGATGATTTCTGCCCGGTATTCCACTTTCGTTTCAAAGAAAATTTACTGACCTGAACTGAACACGAGCAAAAAGAGGATCGAAAGAACCTTAAACACGTCATGTCAGTGGCTGCTTTAAGGCTGATAGGTTCGAAGGAATTACCGCCGAGAGTTATGCGAAAGAAGAGGAGGCGGGCAGTGTGGCGCTTTATTGTTACTATAGAGGCCTTGTGTGCAAATGATTGTGCCGAGTATTGGGTTTCAATAGTGTGCAAAAATTGTACTTAACGCGCGCAAATACAATGATGCTTGGGAATGCGAAGCAAAAATAACCGCGAAATGCACGCACATAACCAAACAATAAACTAGCTTGCAACAAGTGGGGAGCTGCCCATTTGTGCTGCCAAGCCCTATGCATCATCGAAACAGCGCATCAAAGACCAAAAGGCATTTCAAAAACATCGCTCAACGCTTCTGCAAATCAATGCGCTGATTAAACAGTCAATCAGTGAAAACAAAGGGGAAGGCGACAAACAGCAGCAGGCAAAAAACAACAATGGTGTATGAATTGCAGCCCGTGGGTATTGGCCGTATTAGCGCAAGTCATGGACATGGCATGCGCTGCAGCCGTACTATTTCCGGTCACTATAGAAATGAGGAACGGGATCATGTCGAAGGCGATACGCAGAAGCTCAGTGAGGAAAGGATAGGCGCAGTAGTTTACCTATTCTCGGTGGGTACTGCAACAAGCCCGGGAAATCTGGACAAAAGGATTCTCGTTTGCACAGATGCCACTATAAGCCGTGCGGCGCCGATCACTATAAGATCCGCGGGAATCATGTTCGGCGCATGAAGTCGATTTTCTTGGGCCATCAGATATAGTTGTGAGCGCAAGGGGCAGTTTACGGCTTACATTTTGCATCGAGGAATAAGAATAGACCATGACAATCGCCATTGCCATGTTCGAGCAGAATCTCATTACCATGCGTGAACTCTTGAACTTTCAGAATGACCTCTAATGTACTCATAGGCGTGAATCGGGACGCTGCTGCATGCATCATTGTAGGCGAGCAGAGACGCGCACCTGCACGTAGGCTCCCATCTGAATGGCGGAGCCGATGGACAAGCGGAGGACGTTGGCCTGCGCGGCACGCCACAGGCCTCGTCGCAGTCCGTGCGCCCGGTAGATGGCGCGAAACGCTTCGAAGCTGGACCGGTAGTGGTGCTGGTAGCCCACAGCGATCTGAGGCGAGGCGCGCGTCTGTAGTTGGCACTTGACCAGCTGCAGCGGGCTGCCCAAGAAAGCGCCTATGCCGCCGCAAAGGGCGCCCGAGATGGCGCTCAGTTTCACGCTGGGCTCCAGGTCCTCGTCCAATGTCAAGCCGCAGTCCTCGATCACCTGTGGCCGTGCGCTCTTGTCAGTGACGGAAAACTCCGTCACTGCGCTCAATGCGCAGGCATCCGTTTGGCAGACATCAGTGCATGACTTTGTATCCATTCGGCATGTTCGTCCGTCCCCAAGGTAAAGGGGGGGGGGGGGGGGGGGGAGTGGAACAGACATTGGATGCCCGTAAGGCAAATGATAATCGTGCACCTGCTTGCGCTGAGAGGAGATGACGCGAGTGCATCTGTTAACAAAAAAAAAAAAAATAGATAAGCGCGACACGCCTGCACGTAATCTCAGCGGAGGAAAAACTTCGGAGCAACGTAGAGATTCTGACAAAAGTAAACGACGCATGATGTCGTAAGGTTTTTCGCGCTTTCGCTAATTTAAACTCGCAGCTGTGGTACGTTCTGGCGGGTATCAGACGCATTTTCGTAGACAAATAATATCGGCCTCCAATAAAGAAGGCGAAACTGCAGTTAGAACATATTAGTGTGCTCCATTCGCTTATGTCCACACCCGTACCTGAGCTGGAAAACCGGGAATTCACGCAAGCGCCATCTCCTCAAAAGCCGTTGGAGATCACCGAACGTCTATAAACAATGTTTAACCCAGACGTTTTAGCTTGCAGCGGCATGATACCCCTCGCACTGCGCTACGCGCATGGCGCCAAGCCTTGTGGAGTGCGGCTTCAGTGCGCGTGGCTCATCACGTGCCTAACTAATGGTGTATTCCAAACGGCGACCGGAGGAAAGCCCTGAACCCACGAATGAGCACATAATCTGTCATCATCTCAAAAGGACTGATGGTTTAAATCCAAACTACCCATCGAAGTACACGTTTCGGTCCACGGAGCAAGGAAACGCACTCGGGACCGCTGATTGAAATACGCCATATTTCGTATATGGCCGTACGCACAGCTAGCGATCAGCTGGTGCGATTGTGTCGTTGGACATCGGGATCAGTTAGCTCGCTAGTGCCGGTCATGCACTCGCGCATTTCTGCCACATTCCAAGAGAACAGGTGCAATATAAGTAGCTTATTTTATGTATTTTTCCGCCCATTGTCACAGGTTCAAGATAGCACTCCTTTTCTTACTGCCAAGATCAGCTGGATGATAAGCAAAAAAAAAAAAGAACAAGAAAACTAAAGTAATATTATACCGGTTCAGCTTTATAAATTCTGCGTTTGATTCGAGGGCCTTATAGGGCTCTCTCTCTTCCAGAACGCTACAAGTTTTTTTTTTTTTTTCTCATATATCGGTCGCATTCACATGCTGTCGTACGTATAATACGCGTCGTATACACGGAGAGTAGTTAAGCCAGCTCTTGAATTGAGAAAAGGAGGCTTCATGGCGAAACGAATAAAAGGCGCCGAAATCACGAGTGGATGAGCGCTGTAAAACCCACTCTTCTCCGCGTACAGAGCCGGTTTAACCATCCCCCGTGTTCCCTTCAGGTATATGACGCATAAGTGCGCTCCGCGGTTTGCTTAGATGAAGTGCTTGGTCGCCCGTGGCAGCAACTGTGGAAATATGACAAAGACTTCTCGCTAAGTACTGCAGCAAATGGCGTTGAGGATAAACGCGGCTTCTAACTAGAGACGTTTGGCCATTAATGCTTGCTAGCGCTGGTTGCTACGTCCGGGCTGGAAATTTAATTTCCCAGGCACGCAAATGCTAAGAATTGTAGCTGGCAACACAACTCTTCTTACGTATGGCACAACCACGTGTAGGGTTTAATGTCCCAAAGCAACTTAGGCTATGGAGAGAGGAGTGGGAGTAACAATGGCTCTATTCAAATTCGGTTTCATTTTCATTCTTTGCCCACTCCGCTTTTCAAGCCCGTGCACGTTATCTGCAGGCTCTGCCAGTAGGCGCGGCCAGCGCTAGGTATAATTGTAATTAGTGCGGTATATGGCATAAACAAAGGAAATGAATAAAATTGACGTGGAACCATTTGACATTTATTTTTGTTTTTTTAGCCTTTTTTGATTGGCACATCTGTTGATCCATTCGCAGAGAGCGAAAATAAAAGAATGGAATGCGACCGAAAACAAAAGGTTGTCTAACACCAGGTCAGCGGCCGTATTTCGTACCGATTGCGCTCTCGATTCTCTCACCCCTCTCGCTGCAGGCTGTGACGTAAGGGCTGACAGCCACCAAAGAATTGTCAGTCGCCGAATATAGCAAAGAACAAATGTAATGAATCCCGACAAGGATTAATTGTTACAGGATGCGCCCCAATGCAGGTTTAAAATAAGAATTATATTCATTATATTCTACCCCTTTGCGCCAAATGGCAGAACCCGGGGACAGCGAAAGCGCAGTATCGCTTGCGTCAAAGACGATGGTTAAAAAAATAATAATGATAATAAAGATACGAAATATAAGCGCTATCTCAAACCCGGAAAAAGATGTTGCCTTCTAGCAGTGCTGCGACTACTATCGAGGAAACTTGGGGAGAAATTTTGTAATACGTGCAAGCACGGCGTTTGGCTCCTGATAATACACCATTGCGCTGATCAAGCAATTCACAACGAATCTAGAGGTACTCCGGGCCATTTTTGAACGAATCAGTCAGCTGGTGGTGTTTACAGCACGCGCTGTTTAGGCTAGAGAGGCTGCAACTGCCCTCGGCGCGTCCATGTCAAGGATCCTCATATCGCCAGGTCGTATATGTGCATCCGTTACTTTGACTTCGGCTGAACGCGAAATTTGGCAGCCACATCTGGCTAACAATATGAACCCAGTTATGGTTGCAATGGCTTCCTGCAGCGTTAAGAATATAGTCGACCTTTACCGCGATTCCACATGTGTGTGGCACTGACGGACACGGGCTCTTTCTGCTTGCTCAATGTAGCATGCCCTTACCGATTTCCCAGGCCGAGCTATAGAACTAAACATAAACGACGTCCCCGAAAAAAAAAATATATATATGCATACAGGGCTGCTCAGATTCTCTTGACTGAGCACCTCGGCCCAAAAACAAGGGTCGTTCGTGCGAAAACTTCTCACGTCCGTCGAGAGTCCACGCGACTAACGAATCGGACGAGCGCGACGTGCCCGCGTATACGCACGGGGCGCTCGAGCAGAGCAGCCTACATGTACGCGCGCGAACGTCAGTGCACTATGCTGTTCAGGATCTACACGGAGCTATTCCTATACGCCAACCATTCGGAGAAGAAACTGCTGACCGCGCTCTCCGAACGCCGCTGTTTCGGGCGTGCCTTAGGCATGATACATAACCGAGAGAGGCTGCTTACTTAAAGTTACGGTCTTGAATGCCGAGCTATTAAAACATTGACAAAGAACGCAAACGTGGGCTAAACAGACAATGCTCTTAGATCCCGAGTTCAAAAGAATTGCGCTAGGAAGGCGGGCACGAAGTACACAGGCAAACTTAACTGAAAAAGTGCGAGACATCTGTACCTCGACGTAGAGGAAGGGAGAATAAACTTTATTGAGAAACAGGTATTCAGAGTTGCTCGGCGATCAAATGAGTCAGGTCCTCATTTCATAAATTCATTGGCCAGCTGCTTCACGAATCTGGTCGATGAGCTTTAGCAACATTGTTTTCCGCTTAAGTGCGAGTAATGTTTTAGATCTCGAGCTGAATTGGTGCAGTATAATATCACGCGGCGTGTATGTCCGATATACCACGCCGGCTGCAGCTGTTTGGTGCATGAAACATTAACGGAAAAAATATTTATCAGTTCCCCGCTCTGGAAGTGTTCGTCTCGACAAAACGAAACTTGTGACGATTGCCGGCCACTGCAACTAGCAGCGTCTCCAAGCAGTTAAGAAAGAAGTTATTCTCATCAGTCTTTCCTCACAGAGCCATCACAAGGACAATAGGGAGCAGCGCGCCAATCAACTCCTAAAAGGAGAGGCCTGCCTTCCAGAGTTTCATGCGCAGAGCATGGCATCCGAGCATAAGATAAACACAGACTGTTCACCTATGCATGTGACTAGGTTTTAGAGCTTGGCCCGCACTTTTATAGTCTGTTTACAGAGAGTAGTTCCCACTCTCCATAACAGGTGGCGCCACTAGGACGGCCGTCATTGCTGGCCTTCGGAACGCGCCGGCGCGCAGTGCGGACTGCTGCTGTGTATCTTGTGTAAGAATGCCGGCTGACTTAAATACCGCTGCTTTAATACAGATGTCATCTGTATTGCTGAAGTATTCTGCGTAGAAGTAGAGCTAATGACCATGTTGCTTATTAGGGGAAGAACAGACGATGCTTTATAGTATAAAGTATATAGTATATATGAACTCGTTATACACCTCCGAAAAAAACGGTGGCCTAGGCCGTGCACCTTAATTATGTAGTTCATATTCCTTTCTGGGACAAGAAAGCGCCTGTGAATTGTACAGAAAGGCTATACCTCACGCACCAGATCATTTTAGCACCGAAAGTAGCTATGGGAATGCGAGAACGACACTGACGTTTTCTGAGGTGTTGTATATTGCGTCTTTGCACTGCTGCCGCGTTATTTTCGTAGGGCGTTAAGACGTATCTTGATGTGGCTATTAATGTCTATGCATTTATAAGAATTGATTGTACAGAGAAGGAAAGTTAGTGTAGGCGTGTCATTGAATCTGCTTACTTTAATTAGGTACAGTCGTGAGCAGCCTTGTCTAGAGCGCGCCGACAGAGCTCCGCGGTAAGGCTCCTCCGTTAGGCTCTGGATTTGAGTTTTGCGTCCCATGCGCATGCGCGGCCAAAATAAAGCAGTGCCTGGTCATGGGTTCCCGGCCTCATTTTCACTCAGTGATTGCGCTTCATGCCGCCAGGTACGCGCTTAATGATATGTAACAGCGGCCTGAAAACCAACGCGTTTCGTGCGAATCACGAAGTGGCTAGGCAAGTGCAATGTGATATCGGGTGATCGCTCGGTTCAAAAGCAATTGCAAGTGATAGCGGATTATCGCGCGCTTCAAACACCCTAGCAAATAGTGCGAGAATAGGGCCTAGTTGGCTGTTTGGTGTCTGTTTTCGTCCTGTCCGTATAAGGTTACGACCACGCACCATGCGTTGCAGTCGTCTCGTTTGATGGCGTGCTTTTGGGCCGGGTTATAAGCTTTAAGGGACATAGCATTTGACATCTTTACAGATATAGGTGCTGAATACCTCGACGATAAAGTACAGGAGCGATGAGTGGTGCGTATGCAGGAACGCGCATTAATCCGCTATCAGACGTGCTTGCTTGCCTGGCCGTCTTGTTGCAGTCGAGAAACAAGGCGTCATCGCGACGCTCTGGCGACCGTCACAACCTCACAAATTAGGGTGCCTCGATGCGGAGAGCGGGCGCGAATCGAGGCACCCTAGCACAAATGCAAGCAATGCGATCCTAGCGACAAGAAAGGTACTCACAAGGCAGGGGTTGGATGAGGAAGTGATGAGCAGGCATCCTTCTCATTTGCCGCGCATGCGCACAGGACGCATAGCTCAAACCCAGAGCCTAACGTTAGATGTCGCTGACTTGCTCTGCAGAGCCCCGTCGGCGCGCTCTAGACAAGGCTGCTCATGACTGTACTGTTCCCAAGGTTATGCGGGATCGAATCCCGGCCACGGCGGCTGCTTTTCGATGCAGCCGTAAACCCAGACGCCCGTGTGCTGTGCGATGTTAGTGCACGTTAATGAACCCCGGAGGTTGGGAATTTCCGCAGTCCTCCACTCATAGCCTGAGAAGCTTTGGGACGTTGAACCCCACAAACCGAACTAAACTATAATTAGACAAGCACTGCTGCAATACATGTAATGACTGCTGCTTTTATGAAACTAAATGCACGGACCAATGATGAAATTTACTATGACAAGATGTTTATATCCCCGTTTACTTGGGCTGCCTACTATTGGTTCTAAATTCCGGTGCAGTTTCCAGTCATTTTCGTCCGAGCGCAGCTGTGAAAGCCACTGAGTGCATGATGCGGCCTTCAAGCAGCGTAATAGTCTTTTGAAGTCAGGACGTTTACAGGAGGTAAAATTATACCTTATCAATTGTCGAAGATTACACGCGCGTCCATATTGAGCAGTAGATACTGTGCACAATGTTAAATGGCGAAGATTCATAATGCGTCTCGGACAGCACGGTCTGAACGCGCGTTCGCCCTTTGTGCAAGAAGGTGAAAAATAAAAAGTTTGAGGGGATAATCAATTTGTAATCTCTTTAGTTGTGCAGAAAATATAATGCTTTACACAAAGAGCGCTAAAGAGGGAATTGATTTAAAAAAAAAAAAAAAAAAAAAAAAAAAAAAACGAGTCGACGACCGACGAGTTTGTCGCAACGTTCTAGCCAATGCGGATAGTTGGGAGGACGCAATAAATGAACTACTATGTGGGTAAATTAAACATTTTCTAGCATCTATTTTTCACATGAAGTTTTTCGGCTGTCTACAAGCTCGTTGCCCTCAGCGATAGCGGGTACGCGACCGGGGTGGTGCAGTGGTTACGGTGCTCGACTACGGCTCCCAAGGTTGCGGGATCGAATCCCGGCCTCGGCGGCAGCTTTTCCATGGAGGTGAGAAGCAAGATGCCCGTGTGCTATGAGATGTCACTGTACGTTAAAGAACCCCAGGTGGTCGAAATTTCCGGAGTCCTCCACTACGGCGTCTCTCATAGCCTGAGTTGCTTTGGCACGTTAAACCCGACAAACCAAACCACAAACCATAGCGGGTACGCCGCACCATGGAGCCGAGAATATGCTGCAGTGTACTACAGTGTACTAGAATATTCCAGTACACTGTAGCCGAGTACCAGCGCGCCGGGAGCCGTCAAACCAGAAGGCCCGAAGGCCGGCGATGGCGGAAGGGTCACACGATCAAGTATGGCAGCACCCATGCGCTCGCGCTGTGTAGCTTCCATTGTAGTGCAAGCCACTCACTCGTAACGCAGAGTACAGCCCGCATACGTGCGGGCGAGTGCGCCTTCTTCCCCTCGGCGTGTGCCAGTCGGTCGGCGCGGAAAATCGTGACCTGTCGGACGCTCATTCTAAAACTGGTTGCGGCCTCGCCGCCCCGAAAGACTGATACAAGACGCCTTCGCGTGTCGACGCTTGCCCAAACTTTCTATGTCTGTTGGTCCAACGAATATCACGAGGGCTCTGAAAGGCCCGCTCTTGTGGCCACAGGACCATACAGGCGCCTATTTCGGCTCCACTTCCCCTGTCCCAGGATAAACAGAGGCAACAACAACGATAAGAGACTCGCTTTCTCTAGTATATTGTGCACGGGACCACCACATTATTTATTAACCGTACACAATGTTATGGACATTGTGCACAAGGCTAAAGCGCAAAGTGTTCTTGAGGTTGATATACAAGCGCTTCGATCTTCGAAAGTACTGGGCACTTCTCTTTAGCTGATTCTACGGCGATTAAGATCGAGAAAGTGTCAAGAGTTGTGGTACAATCGGTTGCGAAACCTGGCTGCTATGCCTGGCGAGCAACATGTCATGCCACAGCACTAATATCCGAGTTTTAAAAAGCGAAGTTACGGATGCGCACGGGAGATGTTGAGTGAAACTGCTTCGTAATTTAATTTCCACCGAATATTCCCACAGAGGCCGGCATATTCTACTGCGAGTCTTATTTTTCTTCGTTAAACTCACCTGGATAACTTGGGTAACCCATTCAGCGAGATATGCAGATGCGCTACTCGTGGTCGTGTACGCATTTCATTTATTTTAATAAGACAGCGTGGTAAACCCTTACAAAAAAGCTTAATGAGTTTCTGAATAAATGGTAATTACATTCCTCATCATGCACATTAACATTTCTATACATTTTCTTTATGCATTTTTGATGAGTTTCACAAGAAAGTTGGCCACCGTGTTTCTGGTTGGTACCTAATGTCTGCATTTCTTGTGTGTTGTTCATGAGTGTTGACCAATGAGCACTTTTGGATAAAAAGTAAAAGCTAAAACGTAGCGAAGCACCTCAACTACATTAAAAAAAGCTAAAAATTAAAAAAAAAATAAAACTAAGCGAAAAAAAAAACTGCACCTCTGGCGCGATTCCAACTCGGTACCTCTTACTCCGTAGCTTTCTACGCTAACCACTCGGCCTGTACACTTCGAAACATGCTGCGAAACATTATGTCCCAATCTTATGAATGCAGTCCAGACATAAGAAGCAAATACGTTACCGACATTACCAGTTCCCCGAGTGGCCGACAATGGTATGAACCAAAGTCGGCCACTCGGGGAACTGGTAATGTCGGTAACGTATTTGCTTCTTATGTCTGGACTGCATTCATAAGATTGGGACATAATGTTTCGCAGCATGTTTCGAAGTGTACAGGCCATTGCGGCTGCTCTAACAATTACAACTTCTTGACCATTAGAACTTGCATCTAATGTTCTAGATACCTATGCGCACTATTTTGTCCACTGCAGTCATTTTAACATGTCGGGTTTGGCATCGCTGGCAAATTTATCAGCGCTGGCTCTTCGGTGGTTGCTACCTTGGGCGTAATTTTCGCTGAACACGGAGCTGTAGCACGAACCTTTAAGGAAAAAAAGTGTGAGCAAGCTTCAATACCGGCAAGCGCAGCAGCGCCAAAACTATTTTACTGGTAACTAAATCTTATTTGTATCTAAACATTTCGGGAAGCGTTGCGATGACTGAGGGCTCGGCTAATCTATACGCAGAGCAAGAAGGAGCTCGAAAGCTTAAGAAACACGCAAAATATCATGCATTATAAAGAAGGCATTGCTTCTCGTGCCCTTGTCGCGCACATGCTCCCAGGACGGTCCAGTTCCGAGTCAACGCACGGCTCGGGTTACGTCCGCGCGTCGTCGTCGGCGCAGGCCGGGGTACCCCTGCTGGTCTCTCCAAAACGGCCTGCTCGCAGGTGCAAGGAGGCATTGGAAATGGAGCGGCCTTGCGTCCGTTAGCTTGGAGGCGGTGTGGCAGTGCGTCGGTTCGCGTACACAACAATATCCTTGCCCGTAACACCCTCAAGCATATTGTCCAACCACAGCACCCATTCGCTTGGCAAGAAGTGATTTGCAATGGCACAAACACCCAAGACGCAGGGTGTAAGCGTGTTTTGAATGAAACAAATGTCCAAAAAGTTGTTTTTGTTTTTACAGTGCATGCTAAACAGAAATGAAAACATAGTAAAGAATATACATTCGCTTAGTGATGTATAATTTCCCTCATTTGAGAAAGTCAATGTATTTCCACATTAGCTCCCATACAAAAATACTGTTTTGTTTTCCAAGTACAAAACTTCTTGCGTAATCTCAAATGAAAGTCTGTTGCGGATCTCATGTTAAAACACATAAAAATTGTTTCTTAGGCAACATCCTACATATGCTAATCAGAAATGAAAACATAGGGCTCTGAAAGTGTGCAGTTAACAAAGAAATAATATATATTCACTTAGTGATGTATACATTTCCTCATTTGATAAAGTCAATGTATTTCCACATTAGATCCTACCCAAAAATACTGTTGCGTTTTCCAAGCACAAAACTTCATGTGTGATCTCAAAGGAAAGTCTGCTGCGGATATGATGTTAAAACACATCTAATCTTGAATCTCCTTTGAGTGGTTGATGACTCATCAAAAACACATTACGTGGGTAACAGGAATTCAATATCCATTTTTGTAAGGGAAGGTCCCGCTCTGCAGAAACTCCCGCATCGGCGCAGGTGACTTGGCTGTGCAATGACTAGTCGTCTGGTTGAGCGTCATCACGAGACCACGTGACATGGCAGGGTTGAGAGGCGCTGCCAACTAGATCAGTTCCCTGAGATGGAAATCGAGCCTAGGACCCTCAGATCCCGTGTCGGACGCCGCTACCCCTAGGTCACACAGGTAGATTCATGGTTAAAGCGGGAGTTTTATATCGCGGGTGTCCCAGCTAACTTCCAATCTTTCAATCTTTACTTATCATTCTTCCACGATGTATAAAAAAATACCAGGACAAGAACAAAAAAGCTGCGACAAGCACCTTGACGAGGTTCTCGCCCTTTTTTCATTCGGCAGCGCGGATTTTTGTGCAGACAGTGAACACACATTTCAACACACACGGACATATGCTGTACACTTTACAACAACAGTAAAGAAAACATTGTCATACAAAAATATCTCAAATAAATACTAACATATTCGAAAGCAAACTCAACAGAAAGCCATACGAACAAGACATTGTTAATATTATCAATTACATCGAAATGTATACACAGTTATTTTAAACAGGTTACTTTCTTCAATAGTTCCATGCTGCAAAAGAAGATGACTTTATTCAAAGAACACAATTCATGTCTCGAGATCATCGTTCGACATCAGATATTCCCTCAAATAGTTTCTAGTCATAATTGCAAGATTTACATTTTTCCTTTCCAGGGTATTGAACAAACATGGCGCACGGTATTGCAACCTATTAAACCCATTATTAGTGCGACAAAATGGCAATTGCCACACTTTATGTATGGCAGTTGCACTGCTGTTCGGAGATTGCACATCCGAATAAAATACTTTCTGCTATGTTTTTAAATTGCTTTTGTATTTTACCAACAGGTTAAAAGTATAGAAGTGTGTGACAGGAAGCAAATTGAATGCCTGAAACAAATCCCGTGTGTGAGCATCGAAGGGCACGTTTGAAATATGGCGAACAGCTGTGTGTGTGTGTGTGTGTGTGTGTGTGTGTGTGTGTGTGTGTGTGTGTGTGTGTGTGTGTGTGTGTGTGTGTGTGTGTGTGTGTGTGTGTGTGTGTGTGTGTGTGTGTGTGTGTGTGTGTGTGTGTGTGTGTGTGTGTGTGTGTGTGTGTGTGTGTGTGTGTGTGTGTGTGTGTGTGTGTGTGTGTGTGTGTGTGTGTGTGTGTGTGTGTGTGTGTGTGTGTGTGTGTGTGTGTGTGTGTGTGTGTGTGTGTGTGTGTGTGTGTGTGTGTGTGTGTGTGTGTGTGTGTGTGTGTGTGTGTGTGTGTGTGTGTGTGTGTGTGTGTGTGTGTGTGTGTGTGTGTGTGTGTGTGTGTGTGTGTGTGTGTGTGTGTGTGTGTGTGTGTGTGTGTGTGTGTGTGTGTGTGTGTGTGTGTGTGTGTGTGTGTGTGTGTGTGTGTGTGTGTGTGTGTGTGTGTGTGTGTGTGTGTGTGTGTGTGTGTGTGTGTGTGTGTGTGTGTGTGTGTGTGTGTGTGTGTGTGTGTGTGTGTGTGTGTGTGTGTGTGTGTGTGTGTGTGTGTGTGTGTGTGTGTGTGTGTGTGTGTGTGTGTGTGTGTGTGTGTGTGTGTGTGTGTGTGTGTGTGTGTGTGTGTGTGTGTGTGTGTGTGTGTGTGTGTGTGTGTGTGTGTGTGTGTGTGTGTGTGTGTGTGTGTGTGTGTGTGTGTGTGTGTGTGTGTGTGTGTGTGTGTGTGTGTGTGTGTGTGTGTGTGTGTGTGTGTGTGTGTGTGTGTGTGTGTGTGTGTGTGTGTGTGTGTGTGTGTGTGTGTGTGTGTGTGTGTGTGTGTGTGTGTGTGTGTGTGTGTGTGTGTGTGTGTGTGTGTGTGTGTGTGTGTGTGTGTGTGTGTGTGTGTGTGTGTGTGTGTGTGTGTGTGTGTGTGTGTGTGTGTGTGTGTGTGTGTGTGTGTGTGTGTGTGTGTGTGTGTGTGTGTGTGTGTGTGTGTGTGTGTGTGTGTGTGTGTGTGTGTGTGTGTGTGTGTGTGTGTGTGTGTGTGTGTGTGTGTGTGTGTGTGTGTGTGTGTGTGTGTGTGTGTGTGTGTGTGTGTGTGTGTGTGTGTGTGTGTGTGTGTGTGTGTGTGTGTGTGTGTGTTAAATAAGAAAAAAACACGAAATCATCTGCAGCTGTGGCTCGATGGCCTCATCGTCTCGTTTCAGGGGCAGGCTTACATGTTGGCGATGGTTGGAGCGAGCTCGCCGCGCTCGCAGAAAATTGCATTCTACCTTGCACCGTCACGTGCGCTGGCTGGCTGACACGGACGAAGAAACCATCGCAGACATATCGGCCTACCGCTGGAACGAGTCCGGAAAGACACAACCGCAGCTGATTTCTTCCACACAAACCACGGCTGAGAGCACCACGATCGTGGCGCACGAATGAACTAGTCACGTGATTTTATTTGTATTTCGCGGGCTTTTTTTAGCTCGAAAAGAAAGATACACGTGAAACTTTATCGCAAATAATGGAACGAGGTTTCTAAATATATTCTCCAACTTTTTAATTCCCATTTATGATCTGAAGTCAATATTTGGCAAATTAGAAATTTATTTGTGTGCTGCGAATGCTGTGACACCTTGCGTCACATGAGTGCGTCTCCTGTGATCTGCACGTGTATCGTAGCGACATTTCTAATCAGTTATCAATGAACCGGCGGGTTTCCATTGAGATGTTTGTTGACCTCCATCTTTCGCTTCAGCAATGCTCTCGTTTTTAGCCGTTGTATAGGCTTGGCTTCTGAGCGGGCGATAGAGCAGCCCCATGCAGCCACTGCTCCGTGGTACGTGCCTGGCTCCAGAGAAATGTGTGTCCGAATGCGTGAACACGCCCGTACTCACGAGAGTCTCGTTCAATCGTGCATTGTTTGCACAGGGCGTGCACATAAACGTGTTGAAGGCTTTGAGAAAAACTGGCACACACTGCCGAAGCGTCATTCGTGAGGTATTGTTAGCATGTCGCTGAATGCAAACTAGCTATAATCGATTATTCCACGTTCAAGCTGCAGAATACAAAAAGAACGTGTCAAAAGGGACCTCCAATGCCGCAGCTTGTGTGTTGTGTTAGGTTTTCCGTCACATACGTAGCTGAGGCTATCATCGCGGAAAACAATGTGCGAAAAAAACCTAGCCTAATTATACAAAATAAATTTTGTTTTCAGCGTTTTGGTTTTGGAAGCACGTGAAATCTCAGGATGTAGTGGAATTGCTCATGATCACGCGAGCTGCGTCGGCACCAACTTGCGCACCATATCAGCCACGCGTACAAACGAGTGTTCGCAAGCGGAGGATTTTAGACAGCGCTTCATAGTCGGCAGTGCTATGATAGGGGCCAGTTGGCTCTGCATGTGGGTTCTCAGCGCGCTACGATACACTAACAATCATACACACGTACAATTGTTCGTCTTGTCTGTTTCTTTACGTTTGTACAATCGTTAATACATCGTAGCGCGCTGAGAACCAGCTTCATAGTTCCTTACTTTTCGAATTTCGCGCGCTTTCTTCCCAGCATGCACAGCTTTTTCCATTTTCAAGCCCGAAGCGTAGTTCAAGTTTCTTTTAAGGCCAAGGCTAGCTTACAAAGTTTACTTTTCTTTTTTATGTGTTTTTTTTTTCTCTCTCTCTTTTTGTCGCTACTGGCAAGCTTCTAGCCCAACCACTCAAATAGCGACCGCCTTCACTGACGCGAAGGCCTCGTAATCTCCTCCACTCTTGCTCCACTGGGCACTGGCGGCCTTGCGGCAGTGCAGAATAAACCTGAGCGTAACGCGGGCACAGCTGGAGATGCTAAAAAAAGAGCAAGTTTGTACTGCTGCTACACTGTTCGGAGCCTCCTCGATACGATGACAAGACAGGTTGATTGAGAAAAGGTTGGCGAGTCTGTTCTCGACTTAATTGTATTACGTGCTTGTCTACGCGGAGTTGTCTGTTGCATGCAGGGCGGGTAGTTTCGCTGCTGAACGCTCCTTCGCGCGTGGGCGCTGGTGTGTGCGGCAACGATCGGCATTGCCGCATCGCTCGTTCCCGCGTTCCTGCCGCTGCAGGCTCTGATGGTGCAGTGTCGCCACGTTCGTGGGAAGCGTGTCACGCCCTCATCTTAAGACAGCGGTTCTTACGCTGCAACCAATTTCGTGGGCTGCGTGTACACACGTGCCAGCGGCCGTTGAACCGGCGCCGCTACCGTGCGGGAGCGCACGTGCATGCGCTATCGATGTGACGCGCGATTAAATGGCTTAATGAAGCACGTTCGCTCGACGGTGGCGCGTATGAAAAATGTTTCTTCCCCCCCCCCCCCCCCCCTCGCTCCACGGCGCGGAATTTGATCGCCTAAAATGTGAGTACGGGGGTGCAATGCACGCAGTAATTAACAATCCCGGAGTATATTTTTCAAGCCAGCAGAACATTTTTCTGACAATGGATACACAACTGTGGGATAGTTGAAGGGCTTAAAATTTATAATGCGCTTGGCAATGTTTAGTTACGTTTTGTTCCTGCTCTCGGGGGAAGCGGCGCAGCGAAGCGCGCGCAGGTCAGAACCAACTGCGGGCGTACGGGTTATTAGCTGCAAGTCATTAAAGGTATGCAGAAGGCTTCATGTCTGGTTATCCTTTCCCCTAATTTGAAACGAGGCGAAGTACGCTTTGGCGAATTGGAAGAGCTTTAAAGATTAACTGATGAAGAAAATATAGATTTCCAAAGCAGGAAATGAGGGGATGAAATGCAAAGAACTGCAGAAGAAATCACCGCCCGTTGCTCGCTTGTTATGAGCTCACACCAATCCTCGCCACTTTCTGTAGTACGTCCGTTCTTCCATCTTAGCGCCGTTTTAAAGCGAATACGTGAGCCCACTGACGTCTCTGCGACATAGCGGGCATTTCAGCACATTCAGAATGCACGTTGCAGAAAATAGCGATTCCAAACATTAACATGCAAGACTGTACACTTAATATTTGGTTACCTGTAACTGCGTGCAAAACTAATCGTATACCCTGAACATAATGAAAAAATGTCAGTATTGAATCTATTTCTTCTGTCATTAACTTATTCTATTCGTACTACAACGCACCCATACACATTGAACACAATGTTTGTTAAAAAGCTGCGATTTCTCAAGCGCCGATTTTACCCCGATGATAAATGTTGAATACTACATGCTTATGCGTCACTAACACTAGCTTCTTCACAATTTGCGTCTGTTATATGGCCTCCTCGCCTCGCAAGCCTCGTCAATATGCTCTAGTATACAGGTCCAAAAGAAAGCGGTACAAATAAATCAGTTCAGTTCAGGCGTTCTGTCGTGTCCGACTCTTCGTGACCCTATGGACCATGTCACGCCACGCTTTCCGGTCTCTCACTATCTTCTTAACATCACATAGCTTCATCTGCAATGTCTCGAGAATGTCATCTAACCATCGCGTTCGCTGCCTACCCCTTCTCCGGCGACCCTCAACCTTTCCCAACATCAAATCTTTCTCCAGCGACTCCTCTCTTCTCATCAGATGACCAAAGTAGCTGAGCTTTAACTTTAGAATTTGACCCTCCAATGAGCAGTCAGGGTTTATGGTCGACAATATCGACTGATTTGATCTTCTGGCAGTCCAAGGAACTCCTAAGAGTCTTCGCCAGCACCCCAATTCAAACGCGTCAATTCTTCGGCGGTCAGCCTTTTTCACAGTCCAACTCTCGCATCCATACATCACAACTGGAAAGACCATAGCACGGGTTATACGGATCTTGGTTGGCAGACTAATGTCTCTACTCTTTTTAGTAGGCGGTCAAGGCTAACCATGGCTCTCTTTCCCAGAAGCAGGCGTCTCCTAATTTCATGGCTGCAGTCTCCTTCCGAGGTAGTCTTGACGCCCAAGAACAGAAAATCTGTCACAGCTTCCACTTCTTGTCCATTGATGCTCCAGGACTTGATAGGGCAAGACGCCATGATCTTCGTCTTTTTAATGTTCAGTTTAAGCCCAAACTTCTCACTCCCTTCTTGTACGCGCATCAGAAGTCTCTTGAGTTCCACTTCACTTTCTGCCATTAAAGTGGTATCATCCGCATATCTAAGGTTGTTGATACGTTTTCCAGCAATCTTCACTCCAGCTGAAGACTCGTCCAGACCGGCCTTCCTCATGATGCACTCTGCATATAGGTTAAATAGGCGGGGCGACAGTATGCAGCCTTGTCTCACCCCTTTCTCAATCGGAAACCAATCAGTAAGACCATGCCCAGTTCTGACTGTGGCCTATTGTCCTTCATACAGGTTCCTGAGGAGACAGATGAGGTGAATTGGAACTCCCATCTCTTGGAGAGCTTGCCACAATCTGCTGTGATCTACGCAGTCAAACGCTTTCGCATAATCAATAAAGCAGAAGTAAATGGGTTTCTGGAACTCTCTTGCTTTTTCCATGATCCAGCGAAGGTTGGCTATTTGGTCTCTAGTTCCTCTGCCCTTGCGAAACCCAGCTTGCACGTCCGGAAGCTCCCGATCCACATACTGCTGCAGCCTACCTTGCAGGATTTTTAACATCACCTTGCTAGCATGCGAAATAAGCGCGATCGTGCGGTAGTTGGAACAATCTTTGGCACTGCCTTTCTTTGGAATGGGGATGTAAACTGACCTCCTCCAATCCTGTGGCTACTGCAGGGTTGTCCAAATTGTTTGACATAATGTATGCAGTGTGTTAACAGCGTCGTGGTTGAGGTTTTGAAGCAACTCAGCTGGAATACCATCAATTCCGCTAGCTTTGTTCTTAGCAAGGCTGGCTAAGGCCCATTCAACTTCACTCTTCAGGATGCCCGGCTCGAGATCAGTAATCACAACCGTCCTATGTTGGGTTTGCACATCCGGGTCCTTCTTAAATTTATCAAATTATCGCCTCGACTACAAGAGACCGTGAGAAAAGCTCATGCGGCATTTTTGTTTTTCGTTAATATAAAACGTTGGTTGGTTTTTATTCTACAAAACTCTGGCTATGCTAATGTTGGTCAGGAAGCTAAAGGCTCATTTCATGTCGAGATAATTGCATTTTAATATTTTCCCATCACTTGATTTAAACTTGTGACGTCTACATTCAAACATGCAGCAGTTTTGAAGTGTATTGCAATATATACTGTAGCCTCTGTGATCCGTAGTTAAAAAACTGTGTCGACGCACGGCAGTTTGCTCGCGAAATCGGCCGGGTGGAGGCGACCCCTGATTTTCATCCCCACTCCTTCCTTTTATTTTTTTGACCTTGTCTGCCTTAGAGAGCCTCCGCTTCAATGAAAGTAGCGTCTTAGTCGATACAACGCATTAATCTATTAACCAATTAATCCCCGGTGTCCTTCTCGGCGGTCGCCATTCGCCATGCTCGCGGCTGTAATTTTTCCACACATATTATCACATTCCTGTCAATTTCCCAGCATAAACATTATCATGACCAAGTAGCCTCGCAATAACCACGAATTAAAAGGCGGATTTAGCGTCGACAAACAAATGTATTACGACTCGCCATTGAGCACACAAATGTCATTAAACAGCTTTAAGAAAAGACCCGGTTTTATACACGACGCATAAAGTTTACCAGTTCAGATCGGAACGTTAACGTTAATTGAATCATTAACTCTCATTTTAAAAATAATTTTATATTTATAAAAAAACTGTAATTTCCTGCCGCTGTCTGATAACTGTGCTACGCTTGTATTTTTGCCCCGCCGCGGTGCAGTGGTTACGGCGCCCGAATACTGTTCACAAGAATACGGGATCGGATCCCGGCCTCGGCGGTCGCTTTTCCGTGGAGGCGAAAAGCAAGGCGCCCGTGTGCTGTGCGATGTCAGTGCACATTAAGGAACCCCAGGTGGCCGAAATTTCCGGAGTCCTCCACTACGGCATCTCTCATAGCCTGAGTCGCTTTGGGACGTTAAACCCCACAAACCAAACCGAACACTTGAATTTTCGCTGGACCAGTGTTAGTTCTGGACATTTAACTTCGATGCAACATTTTTTTTTTGCTCAGTTACTACACCATTGCCTGTTAATTTTGGTCAAATCATCATCATCAGCCCGATTATACCCACTGCAGGGCGAAGGCCTCTCCCATATTTCTCCACTTAACCCGGTTCTGTGCTAGCTGCATCCACTTGACCCCTGCGAACTTCTTAATCGCATCTGCCCACCTAACTTTCTGCCGCCTCCTGCTACGCTTTCCTTCCCTTCAAATACATCTGTTCATTTTCTTGCAGTATTGCCACTAGCGCCTCAGCGACTGTTCGTGCCTCCATTACTGCCCAAACTGATAACTCCACTCGCGTTCAAATATGTGTGTCAGCATTCTCGAAATATTTTGTTCTTTGTGTTTTTCGTTTGGGATTGTACATGAATCTATTCGCCTTCCCTTCTGGGATAATGACAGTTGTACTTTGCCTCACAGTTTTCCAGCTTGCACTGAAATGGCTGCTACAGCTGGAGCTGGCGAATCACGCGCCGAATCATCTCGCACGTGACGGCTGTTCGCTTTTGCCGTCGCCCAACGTCGATGGCTGAAGTTCTGACCAGTAACACGCTATTGTAGGGGTAGTAGCATCGAGAATAAGGGCCCTGGTTTGCACATGCCGAATCTGGCTTCCCCTTCAGCGCCAGCAAACTGCTGAGAGGTAGTCTTCGAGGCCCATTATATAACTGTATAATAATAAATAAGAGACACATGCACAGCCAGCAGCGTTAGTTCCTCAATTGCGTTTCATATGCTCGTTCGAACAGTGGTGATCAGTGATTCGCCACTTTGATACATGGTGACAGTCCATTTTCGGTAGGAACGAAAGAGCCGCGCAAAAAATGCGCCACCATCCGAGAACATTTATTTGTGGGAAAACGCGCGAGATTCTTGACCGATACTTGATACAGTCTGCTTACAGTAAAGCATTTCGTGTAATTACTGGCGGTCCTTCACTGCATGTTTAGCCATCTCCTCAGGGCCCTTGACCACACGCGACCGTACAGAGCGCATAATCTTTAGAGCCCCAACATCCCGCCTGTTCAAGATGATGTCGTCATACTTGAAATTGAACGCGGGGGCTTTAGTTTTGTTGCAAGACAAATAGCATAAAATGGTTCGTCTGTAATCTGGAATCTCAACCAATGGCTAGTGATGAATGCATCTTTTCTTTTTTTTTTTTACTTATTTAAAGCAACCCCCTTAGAGGCCCACTGTCCACCCTCCGGTCGAAAATATTTTCTTCCCCGGTGACTGTGAGACTTCGCCCCTAGAACGCAAGGCCGCAAAATGTTTTTGAAAAGAGTAACTAATAACGCAGTTACAGCCACCGCAATCACCCGATTCTGTCATGCTTCTCTCCTTCCGTTCCCTCTCAAAGGTTTTTCACTCTCCTGCCCGAGGTCGTCTAGCCTCCTCAATACAAATTCCCCTTCCTCCTCCGCGTTTGGCGGGAGGTGGGGCGTGGCTCTCCGCGAGCGGGAAAAAAAAAAACGTTCGAGGGAGCGCGCGCCGCTGGATTCAGTCTGGCCGTGGCGAGGGAAAAGCGCGCTGCGAGCGGTAGACACCCATCCTTCTCCCGTCAGTCAGCGAGACGGACCAATGGACATCGTTCGCGGTACGTACGTCATTGCTGTGGCCCGTCGGGCCAGCGCAGGAAACGGGGAAGCTGGCTTCCCGGAGGAGAGCATGAGAGAGCTTTGAATTGTATTTTCGATGCTTTGCGGCGCGCGTGTCACTGTAGCATTTGCACAGACTATATCCGGTACGTGATCGAAACACTGGGCTCCTTTGCTTAAAAGAGCCTTCCCTGGACAGTGGCCCTTTAAACAACAACCCTAGAATATACACTATTCATCAATGTGTGTTGTATTTTGCACATAGAACGCCGACGCGGCAGATTACTGCAGCCGTGTTCTGGGAGAACTCAAAGCGGCACAAGATCGTGTTACAAATCATGCCGGCACAGATACACCCAGCAAAATAGCCAGCAGTATTTTGCTCCCTTGTTTTCTTAAGTAACGATACAAGGCAGAGACAGAAACACTACACAAGGCAAAACGGCTTTCATAACTGAGATTACGGCTAACCTGGAAAAACCCTAGGCGCAGTCCGTGCGTGACTTGGCGGTAGACGATACTGGGCGCAAGTCCCCGGTAGACGCTCCAGGGCCCATCGGTATGCGCCATCATGCGCAGCGACTGAATCGTGCTCTTGTACATCACCACGTAGTAGCCCCGTCGCATGAGCTCACCCTGAACCTGCGCGGCCGTTTCGAGAGTGTCGCTCGGTCCGGAGAAGCTGCCTCAACGCATGCACACGGAGCGACGCACTCGCTTTCTTGAGGCCAGTGCTGGTGTGAATACCTGCAAGCGCGTCCGGGTGATGTCGAACGGGTGCATGATGAGTGTCGCCACGGTGGGTCCGACCATGCCCTCGAACACGTCGCGCAGGCCGACCAAATATGGTTTTGTTGCGGCCGGAACGACCATGCTGCGGCCTTTTGACGTGTTTTCTTTTTCTTCCTGTTCCGCGAGACGGCACGGCGGCATTCACCACACTTGTTCTCTCTTTTCTCTTCTTTGGACGTAAGTACAGTGGCGCTTTACTTCGCAAAATTTTTGTCGAATAATGGCTCAAGCAACTGCAAGAACGAACTTAGCGAATCAGCTTAAGTTGGTTTAATTTTTGCTAACGATGTGAACGGTCATGTCGGGTCAAGTATGTGTCCTCCTTTCTGTCGGATAGCGAACGTCAGCATGTAAGAAAGCATACTGCCATTAGAGGCAGTAGAAAAAGACTTGGCAATTGATCTGTTTAGTGCCCGTTGCTTACAACGTATTTACTAAGGTAGTTACTAATAGAATCAGAGTCACTCCAGGATTAAATCAAACGAGAAAACAGGCTGGTTTCCGTGAAGAGTAGTCGGAAGTGAAAGGTTACAAAGAAAAGTGCAGAATATTCGCAACTCTAGATCATTCCTCGCCACCTATCTGCTTTCGTGAGAAATCTCTGAAACCAGGCCTGCGCAGTAGCGCGCAGCAGATCTTTTACTCGTGCTTTGCAAAACAGCATCTCCGATTTCGATTCCTCGTAATGCCGTCACGTAAACGTAAAAAAAAATAATAAATTAAAAAAAATTGAAGAAGTTCTGCTGCGTTACATTTTACATACCATCTTGCTGGAAACTCCGCACACTCTGTGTGTGTGTGTGTGTGTGTGTGTGTGTGTGTGCGTGTGTGTGTGCGTGCGTGCGTGCGTGCGTGCGTGCGTGCGTGTGTGTGTGTGTGTGTGTGTGTGTGTGTGTGTGTGTGTGTGTGTGTGTGTGTGTGTGTGTGTGTGTGTGTGTGTGTGTGTGTGTGTGTGTGTGTGTGTGTGTGTGTGTGTGTGTGTGTGTGTGTGTGTGTGTGTGTGTGTGTGTGTGTGTGTGTGTGTGTGTGTGTGTGTGTGTGTGTGTGTGTGTGTGTGTTTTATGCATAAAAAGAAAATAGCACTCGAAAAACAAAGTGATTATGACCATGGTCATTCATTCGAATCATTTCACTTGGGAGGACTCCTTACTTATCGAAAATCGTCAGCTTACTTAGTAATCTCTATAATTCAGTGTCGCATGATCGTTTTGTGATCACGCGGTTTCATTTTGTGGGTGTGCTGTCACTGACAACCTAAATTGTCCTTGAGCTTACAGCTGTATCTCCCGCTACTTTTACGTTATAATTGGTGGTTGCCCCCGACAACTATGCAGATGGAAAAACAGAAGGACGAGTACAAAATGAAGACACATCATAGGACACACGAGCGCTGACTTGCAATAGTTGATATACTTATGTATCGCCTACTGCGCATGTATGATGTTGGGTGTTTTCATCTGTATATTACGGCTCCGAGGCTCGAAATAACCTGTTGCAAGTCAACGCTCGTGTGTCCTATGGGTCTTTATTTTGTCCTCGTCCTTCTCTTCGCTGTATTTTTCCATCATGAATAACCAACACGCCCAGACGCAACGGTATTGAGCTAAGCAGTGTGCTCGAGCTGTGGACAATCTCTCAGCACGCCAGTATGGCCGTGTGTCAAAGCGACGGTGCGCGCAGCACGGAGATATAGAAGTATCGGACAAGCTGTTTACAGGGCAAAATGTAGGTTGCGCATTACTATGCCAAATTTCCAGTATTTACTTTGTTTTCTCGTCCTTCACCAACCGTCGCCGG